>NW_026938446.1:295000-852903 GCF_032062105.1 Saccostrea cuccullata
GTTGTTTCTTCGCCGATCATGCATGCATAAAATAGAAAATGCAAAATTAGAAAATATGGATGATGAAATGGTAAAAGATTTTGAGGAAGATACTATCTTGTAATTCAGTGTATACTTGTATACTTGCATTTACCTAAAATTCATTATTTATGTCATTCTATTAATTTAATAGTGATCATCAATGTTATTATATGTTTAAAACAGATCATAGAAATAACTGTAGATGAATAGACATTTAAATCATAATTTATTAATTGTAATGTCATCAATTATAAAGCTGAGTGTAATTTTTTAAATGCTGTTTCATTTTTTGTTTATTGACCAGCCATCTTTCTTGGTTGTTTATGTGTACGTATACTCTTTAAATAATATATAAACTCCAGAAATTAATTTATTGTATAATATGTGCAAATGGAATACACTCATGACAATTTAGTAATTACATATACATTGTACTTGCATATATACATGTATACGTTTGAATACCCAGGTATGTCTTTTGTATTAACTGATATTTGAAGGAAAGTATTTTTACCCATAGTGCAAAAATTACATCAAGTCAGACGGCAAATTGAATTTTATATGGGAGCATATTTTTTTTTATTATATTGGCGTATCGATTTTCAAAGAGTTTTCACCTTTTTTGATTTTATTCATACAAATAAAATATGTAAAACGGGAAAAACTACTTCTACTATCGTTGTATTTTTTAAATACATTGTAAATTGTAATTTAAAACATAATCTTTGAAATATATGAAGATAGTGAACAGTATTCAAGCTCAAAAGTCTATTAAACAGTACAAAATAGGAGCAAGGCAAACACGGACTTTCAAAACATCAGAGATGGGATCAGGTATCAGATATGGAGGAGTAAGCATCCCCTACCGACTGGACAAGACCGCCGTGTGCTTCTTTTCATGGTCAGGAAATAACAGAAAAATTCGTCGACAATACAATATGTATATAATTGCCTAACAATGGTTATGAAAAACGTCAATCAGCATTTGGTTAAATTTTAAATTGTATTAGCTGACCAGTTCATTGCATCGACCGTAGATCATACGAAATGATGACTTTAACGAGACTGGTGATATCTTTTTACACTGTTATTTATTAAATGATGCAAGAAACAAGTTACTTCTTCTCATACATAAAATATAATTCTTTGGTATACAAAAATTCAATTTTATCGTAGTTGATTTTAAATATATTCAAAATTGGTATGAAGATTTACAGCCATGGTATCGTTTTGTTATCAATAATGGTAATAACCGTACAATCGTACTCACAAAATAACACTCAATCACAGTATCCAATATTTCTTGGAAAAGATATGATGTACATATGCAATAAGTATACATTGAATGAGTAAAATGTATACTTCTTATTCTTAATTTTTCTTATGTACATGCGTATATACATATGACTTATCTTATTGTGTTAATCATTTTATTTACAATAACTTTTATCATACGTTTTTATATAGCATTTTAATGTCTATTCATGTTGATCATTATATGTACATTCACTTTCATGATAAGTTTTCACTGGCCTGTTAACTATAGTTGTAAAACCCTTTTCTTTTAAAAATTGTAAGACCTCGGCCTCATAGTCCCTTTCAAACATTTCCGGGTCACGGGCGAGCACAAGAAGTGTGGCCTTGACATTGTCGCTGACTACAGTGTATTGATATTTATTTTCACTACCATATGTAGCTGGTCCAAGCTTGATTTCCCAATCTAAAGCGCAAATCGAAACATGGTATGTTAATAAAATTACTATAAAAAAGAATTTTCTTACTCCTTCTCTTCTCTTACTTGAATACTGTTCGTTATCACCAGTATTTCACTTACTCTTCCATGTAAAGTTAGATACTAGTAATTAGCTACTGGTAACTGACTAGGACATGTGATTAAGGTTAGCTATTAGTAACTGACCACACCAAGTTGGTTAAGTTAGCTACTAGTAACTTGTAACAAGTAACTAGTAACTAACTCACCTGATAATGTGAATAAAGCTAGCCACTAGTTACTAGTAAATGCATTCGTTATTTCTTTTTAACTTTAAATTAGTATTTGTAATGAAGTCAGTAGCCTGGAACTTTACTCACATTTTATATTAGTTTGTAACTTGGCCTATTAGCCAATTACTAGTAGCTAACTTTACTCATATGTTCTAGCCAGTAACTAATAACTAGCTTTATTCACATTTAAGTCCGTTACAAATAGCCAGGCACTAGTAGCTAATCTTACTTAAATGTCCTATTCAGTTACTAGCATCCAATTATTAGTAGCTACCTGAACATATCTGACGTCTGATCCACTTTCTAAGCTCAGCTTCCGATCTTGGTTGTTGAAATGGACTTTTCAGCTTGATTCATTATCTCCATGAAATATATGTATTCAGTATTCAAGCTCAAAAGTCCATAAAACAATACAAGATCGGAACAGAGCAAACGCAGAGCACCATAACATCAGAGGTGGGATCAGATGCTATGAAGGAGTCAGCATCACCTACCGACCGGTCACACCGCCATGTGCTTCTTGTCATGATGAGGGGAAATCCGTCATGTTTCTTTTTTTATAAAGCAAATTTTTAGCTACCGGATCAGTCTGTAGAAAAATTGTGCCTGAGAGAAATAAATGTATTATTAGGTGAATCTTGACAATGCAGAATTATATTTTTCACACTATGCGCAAAAATGCATGATACTTACAAGGGGCGTCGAATATGACAGTCTCCAAATGAACTGTAAGTTTCCCAGGGGTGCCACTGGGAGTGGCATATCCATGAATAACTTTCAGATGTCCAGTGGCAGAGTTAAGGCGCTCAGAATTCAGCACGGTTATATGACCCGATCCATCGTTTGTCAGAGTGTCTGTTAAAAATAGAAGAGAATAATATAATTAGTTAAAAACTGTTGAATGTTATTATTTTTTGCTTTCAAAATTAGTTAGAGAAATATTTTTGTCAAGGAATAAAGCATAAATTATAAGCTATTTTCATATGTCAGGAAAATTGGAAGATTCTTTTAAACACGTCGATGTCTTCATTTAAAATGAAAACGATCAAAAAAAAAAAATACACAGATTCATTCAAATTACACAAGTGTGTTATTAAATCTCAGCAGAGGTCTTATTTCTTTCTTTCTTTTAATTCATAGATTTTATTTGTGCTTTCACAATTACAGATTGAATTAATTTTCATTCAGTGCATACTTTCATTCATGTATTTTATATTTTTATAATTTCTTTTAAATAAAATTTGACTTAGACTGAACTTAATTAAATTAAACTGAAGTCAACTGTGAATCTCTGGCAAGTGATTTATTGTACCAATGGATAATTAAGGCAAAGTAAACATACAGTACCTGCAGCAAGCTTTGATGCAGCTGACTATTGTCTGGGGTGGGTCTGTTAGTATTACAGTCGTATGTCCCTATGGAAATGGACGAGTTATTACTCAACATCGACTGTAAACTATGTCTGTAGGCCATTATAACATCAGTCAGAATGACATTGGAAAGCTGAAGCATAAAAAAAATTCGAATAAATGGTCCAGAGAATTGGTAAATTACAATGGCTAAAAGCATTTCAGTTTACATTTATTTCAAAACTACGTTTAACAAAAAATATGTTCTCCATTAATTCAACCTTTCATTAATCAGGCTGCGTCTTTTAATTATTCCATTTTAATCATTTATTAATCAAAGAATGTTCGAGAAATTGTAGCTTTGATGTTTGGATGATCAAATCTACAACATATTTCCTTGCAAATCATTTTTTTCTTTAAAAAAAAAACCCACACACTTACGCTAAAATTGTTGTTAAAAGCAATGTTTCTTGATACAGTAATTATATTTCCATATGCATGTTGAAGCGCATTTGGAAGATCAGTATCCAATTACAGATTTGGATCTATGCTAAGCACCCAGAAGTATTGTCTACTGAACATCTTACAGGAAGAAGCCTGAAAAATGAATCGTTATATTCATGAACCTTTTTGACAACATTTGCATATATAAAGATCTGTATGAGATCATTTTTTGGGGTTAAAATAAGACGAATTTAGTGTTGTTTAACATTTATTGTACTTTGTTAAGAGTTCTAAATACTTACAGTAGCTTCCAATTCCATTTTAAATTGTAATTTTGAAAAATTCAATTTACAATATCAATATTAACATCAGAAACAATATTTTGGTCTGTCAGTCTGTCTGTTAATATGCTGGTCCGCAAAAAACTTCGCGTATCCACCACTTTTGAATGGTTAGAGCTATTAGTATCCTATTTCATTATATACAAGACCTTTCTTTCGCTATCTATATTTAACCTTTTGACTTTGATTTTGGAGTTTGACCCACTAAAAAATCTTGAGCTCTAGTCATATACATGTATCACACACTTACTCCTTATGACAAGGTCTTTCTTTCGGTACCCATATGTTTTATCCTGGCTAAGAGTTTGACGTATATATGTGAAAAAAATACCCTTGCCATTAACATTTGAACGGTTGATGCTAGGGTTTTAAATTTTTCATTTATAATTTCATGATGCATGTTGCTTCAATATATTTGATAAAAACATGTTTGACTTAAGTCCTTGGAGTATTATCTTTTAACAAATTTTCTAATTATCTGAATGGCTGCTGTTTTTCAGATATGTATGTTTTCAATTCGATAAACCTTAAAAAGTATAGTTCTTGACCTCTCTTTTCGAGCTAATTATATCTCTTCATAATTCACCTCTGAAAATATATTTTTGAGACACGTGACTTATTTTAAGCTGACTCTGTTACCACTTATGCTGATTTTAACTAATGAATCATTTGTACTTATCTCAGAAGAAGTCAATGAGAATTTTGACCTTCTAGAAAAGTGAGTACTTTTCGATTCTGGAACAAGACAGTTTCTATTCCTAAAAGTACCAAATTTAGTAATCAATCTGTGATTTCTTTCCCTACAGTCTCTATTAACATCACATCCAATCTCTCAGCTGCCTTGCGATATTAGTACACTTGTTATAGCTGATGTGGTAGGATTTCCTCTAGGTATATTCCTATATTCAGCTTTAGCTATTTCACGTCCCAGCAATCAAATGAATAGTTAAAACAGCTTAACAACGCATTGAAATTCCCTGAGCCTACTTTTCCGATCCATCCGTATTTAATCAAAATGCCGTACAACGTAGAATACAGCTTAAAGGGTGAAGTGAAGCGTAGGCAATTTAACTAAGTGATAGGTGTGTTTAATCAATATCATTGATAAAATATTTTTTTCCTCCATTTATAAACTAATATAAGTAAACATTATTGAATAATTCATTTTATTCAAACTCTGATTATTTAGTTGTGACATTATTAATCCAGATGACACGAGAAAACATTCCATTTCCTGGCTATGGTGCGTTAATTGGCGCCTGATGGGAGTAAATTATGAAAACTAATTATTAATATGTATAATCGTATGTTCTCAATGTTATTGATTATAGACAAAAGTGATATTGATTAAAAAGTAATTATTTCTATTAAAGATGAGAAAATTTTTATTTTTCGTTTCATGCAGGTACCTTTTGAATGGTTTCAATCGTACTATTCACATTCAGTGCACTGTGCTAATAGAAAACAAATACTTATTTGCTTAATTTAAGCATAACATTGGAGACCTCTTTTAATTAGAGTGTTAAACGGAATTTTCGGATTTACTACTGGTTGAAAAAAGAAGTGATAAAAACAAACCGTAGAAGTCGTCATAAATAACGTTGACTGCTTTCCAATTTTTATGTGACGCAATAGAATGAAACGCTCTGTTTAGCAGACGACAGTCGGCCAGAATGGATAACGATGATGACGAGGATGGTATGATGCATGGTTTTTCATCTTTGGTGAAAAGTACATGAAATAGATTTAATGAGCTGGCATGATTGCTGAAGACAAGGCCCTTGTTACAGGAAGTGAATGTAATGAATCCTAAAATCTCAGTTCCTGATAATTCACACACTGCAATGAACAATGTAAAAGGATATTTAGAGAGGAGATATCTATTAATTGAGGATGAACAATAGTAGATTGTGTCCTTTTTTATTCTAACGAATTATCTTTTTATTTAAATTTAGTTTTAAATACTGTATAGAGGGTTATTTTTGCACCAGGTTATTTTCGCCCTTTCACACTTGCAAACAAGTTTTGCCCCGTTTTAAATATGACCAGTCATCGTTTTATTTAAAAAATTATACTGTATTCTTTGAATTTGCCCCCGTTTTAAGTTCGCTCAAATGAAAGTAAGGCGAAAAGGCGAAAATAATATGGGGATGAAAATTTACCTGTACACAGTAGATTAAACATGCAACAGTCATAATGACATAATTACCTTTACTTGTGATGTTGAAAACGTCACTTCCGTTGAGGTAATATTGGTATGCCGTGACACTGTTTGTAGGCACGGAAATGTTATTAGTGGGGAGATCTCTCAAAGACCACTCAGATAAATCATACAAAACACCTAAAAATGGATAGTTTTTTGTTTTAGACTTCAACTATTAAGTTAAATCTTTGCTTCAATTACTATTAAAAATTACGTGGACACATATTTTTAATTATCATTTCATATTACAAATATTTGAATTTCCGTAAATAAATATATTAACTACTTTTTGTGGTTATGTAAGACGAAGATTTTTTGTAGTGTTAACAGATCATTAAAATCGTTTACTACGAGTTTCTATTAAGTAAAACCAGTTTATTTCAGTGTTACCAAAAACGGTTTTGAAACATCATGACACAAAACATGAATATACAGGAAAAGTTAATATATCAAAATACATATATGAATATACATAGGTCTAGATATGCTGACTTTTCAATTCTAAACTATAGATTATACTATATTTATATTAGCTGCCAAATGCTAATAATGATCATGACCTGAGATTTTTTTGTGCCCTAAAATGTTTATACTAAAATAATCCCAAAATCAATCAAAAGCACAAATACAGAGTAGAAACAAACTTATTTTTGTTAACTACTCTTTCCTCAAACTTTTTTTTTCAATTTATTGAAGCTGGAAAAAAAATTATGAAAATAAGTTGTTTTAAAAGGGTGATATTCAGATTTCATGTTTTTCCAGTGATTAAGTAACATTTTTAAAAACCTTAAATTTATATAAAAAATATTTTGCATATTTCTTTCTTGCAGCTTTAATATGTAAAACACTGTATGGACATAAAAGAAGTGCAATATGATTTATTCTCGAATATGGAGAAGAAGAATTCTATTGCTCAAAAATTTAAGATATATGCATGAATTGAAGTACTGGAAGAACATGTGGAAGAATGATGAAAAAATCTCCCTTAGTATGACCACTTTGAAAATAATTTCGTAAAATAAAGTTCTATAGCAAAATACTGACAAGAATATAGGATTATCTCTTTTTTTGTGACTAACATCGTTTACTGGATGTTTTTAAGCTGTGGGTGTGAATAAACGACGATAATAGTGATAAGCCAATGGTAGAAAAACTTAAGATGGTAGAGTGAATGCGGAAATACTAAAGTAATCAATACATTTGCTTAGTTTGGAAATGTCCAATCAAAAGGGTTTGATAAACATAAAACATAAAAATAGGATTTGTTAACATTGGTAGATTGTATGGAATCGATATGCGTGGTTTCTTTTTTTCTGTTTGATACATATACTTCAAGAAAAATACCATACAATTAAAGTTAAACAGCAATCACAAATAAATATTAAGGTTAATTTATCTACTGTTTAATACATATTCATTATTTGATAATGAATAAATGGTATACTCAGTATTACATCCACACTTAAGATTAAGTTCTTTTAATTATTTGATTAATTGTTTTATTTATATAAATTTTCAGACTAGTAGTTATTTATTAATATATGTGAAGATTACTTACGAATTGTGAAAAAAGCCTATATTGTACTCACACGATATCAACAATGTTGATTCATGTATGCTCAATAACAAAGTCAATACATGTATGCTCAATGTAATAAAGTGAATGAAAACTATTAAACAAAGCTAGCTTAGTGCAATGAATCAAAAGTCATTGAGTGAATATTATTTCACAGAATATTGTAAATGAACAAAGAAATCATTTAAAACAATTGCCATTACATACGAAATTATTCATTGCGAAAAAAGGAAATCTAAGAAAAGAAAAAATAATTATACACAATTTGACAATTAAAATTAATGGACGTGTGGTACAGAAAAAAACAGTTCTTACCTTCATATTAAAGTGTCCCTAATAAGTGTGAATAATTAATTAGACACAGAGTATGACCTGTGATTTCAATCAATACTGTTTATAATTCGAAATATCCATCGCTCATTTTACCGGGAAAAGCAATCCAATCGATCCATAGCTATATAAGATTAGAAGTATAGTTTTGAGTTTTAAATGACATTTGTACACTAATTTGATATCAAATTATTATCAAATGTTTTCAATACAGTATTGATTTCTTTGTTTTGTCTCCTTATCGTGTTTTAGAATATACAGAGCATAGAGTTTTATGTCAGCTATACTAGTATATGACCTCTTTTAATCGAGAAGAAAATTAAAAGTAATCTAAGAATTTTTAACATTATTATTATTTTTTTTTAAATTAGCTCTTGATAGAATAATTTTTACTGGTTTCAGATTTTTATTCAAGAAAAGTAAAAGATGTCGGATAGGACACAAATGCAACCTTGTAAAACTTTTTACAGGTAAACATTCGTGAGTGAATCGAAGCTGCATATATACACTGTGTATGTATACCGTACATTTTGTAATAACCTTTATGATAAATTAATCAAAAAACTAAAGTAAGATCGCTGAAAAAACATACAGTGCCTTCATTTTCACAATTAAAGCTTTGAAACATATGGAGATAACGAACAATATTCAAGATCAAAAGTAAAAAAAATACACAATAGGAGCAAAGCAAACAAGAACTTCCAAAACATCAGAGGTGGGATCAGGTACCATGGAGGAGTGAGCACCCCTGCCGACCAGTCATACCTGACGTGTGCTCTTTGTCATGATTTTAAAATAACGGAAAAATCCGTCGTCAGTTCAGTGTAAATAATGGACTAACAATTAATTCTAATAGTATGAAAAACGTCAGTCAGCAACTGACTCAATGATAAATTGTGTTTGCTGACAAGGTAATTGTATCGACCATAGAACTTCCGCAGTGATGACTTTAAATGGGACTGTTGAAATTCTTGATTCTTCAACTTGTTTGTCAATAATTTACATGTACCTCGTTTTAGAAATTGTTCATACGTAGAGCATATTCTTGCGTATCGAATCAACTGAGATATATAAACCCCGTATGCAGGTGATGAAGATACATTGCTGCATAAGTAAGGGAAGTTGACGATTCTAAAGCTAAAGGCCTCACGTTTAGTACGATGTGATCTGTGGAGAGTTTTATTTCATTTCTCTTTGTTGTTATGAGGAAATTTATCAGTGTTTATTACTGCCAGTTTAATGTTATTGAACATATATTTATCATATCAAATGTGACATTTTCTTGAGTCTTTTTCTTTATTAAACAAATGGATATATTATCAATTTCCTCAGAATTTGCATGTGATCAATGTCACATTCGCATCTACCGATTTATTTAAAGATGTAGAGGGTACCGCAAAACAATTTTGTGAAAATGCTGACTGTTGGTCTCTTTACTTTTGAAAGGCGTAATTTACACACGAGTTGACGACGGATTCTTTTTTTGCCGGATCACTCGACAGGTGATGCTGACTCCTCCATGGCACCTGATCCCAAAGCTTAAATGTGCTTTTCTGTGTTACATTTGTTCGTCCGTCTTCTGTTTAATTTTCAAATTCGATTTGCTTCTCAAGAAACCTGCAATTCAATTTCCTGGATTTAACAAACCTTGACATACATTTATAATGAAAATTCAAATTAACTTGTTCAAATGAAAGGCGAAGTTCCATGTCAAGGTAATCAGGAAACTTTAAGGCTAAATATTGAGATCTGGTCATCATAGTAATTTATTTTTGGTCTAAACCACTAGGCTAAAAAGGATAAGTTGATGTGTAAAAGCTTCTTTAACATAGTACAAATTAAGTTTGTTCAAAGTAGTGGAAATTATAAGAATTTGCACGAAAAATGAACAGAAGGGCCAAAATATTAAGCTAAACTATATAAATAATATTCTCAAATACTAGTAGTATAGATTTAAATTTGTTCAAATCATATTCTCTGGGGGAAAGGGTGAGGTCCCAAAAGTAGCTAAAAGCTTCAAGAGTTAAGTAAAATTATTTTATCCTCTTTTTTCTTAAAAACAAGATAACCATAAATAGTAAGACTGATATTCTTGCAACTCGTAGTGTTGAGTCAGATATCTTCCAGTTATTGTTGGGTCCAGAATAAAGCGTAAATATTTATCTTAATCTAAAGAAAAATTTTTCTTAAATGAACAAAGAGAAAAAAAAAACTTCTTAAACACACAATGGATATATAGCCCTCCTCAGCTTCAATTTATGTTACTTGAAATTAAATACTATAATGTATGTCAATATTGTGGAATCAAATATGTTCAAAACAATATTTCATGCGCCACTGTATTCTATGTTCTATTATTAATATTAGTGGATTAATATTAATAAAAGCATCAATTTTTGCAATCTAATTAATATATGACTTGTGTTTTCGATCCTGATAGATAATATCTTGTATTGTAGCATAAACTAGTGGAGCGAAAACACAACTCTCAGGCCACCTTTAGAAAATTGTTTGGTTGACCTCTCCCGACTCAGTCTTAAAATATAGGAAGGTGAGAAAATCGTTTTTCTCGGAAAGTTTCAACTTTTAAATTCTATTTTTCAAATCACTTCAAAAATAATTGCTTCTTGGAGGTTGTTAAAAGTTTTGAGTCGGCGATTTTTAGCCAGGTAGTGGGAGAGAAAGCAACCAACCAATTTTTAAAAATATGGCCCCATATTCATTAAATTGCGAAATTTGATGCATTTTATTAATATTTATTAATAATTTCGTAAAATGCTTTGATGTAATCGATTCAATTTTGGCTTATATAATGAATGTTTAAAGAATTGCCATCAAATTAAAACCTTAGGATTTTTGTAAAATAAAAACATAACGACTGTTGAAAAATAAAGTAAAGATTAATCATGGTTTGGACGTACCTTAGTTTAAGTCATTTCATTATTTTTGTCTCTTTTCTAAGGAGCGCGTCCACTAAGCATGATTTTACTCTCAATATAGGTAAGCTGTTTGCATAAATTTTATTTTTAATATAACCTTTTCATTTTTCAAGGAATTTCCATATATTTATCTTCTAAGTCTAAGCATTTCAAAATGATTTTTAAACTTAAAATTTAAGAAGATATCAAACTAGTATTTTACTGAAGTTCAGTTTCTAAGGTTTAAAGATAACATTTATCGTTTAAATGAAATATCAATTTTTGTCAATCTACTTTTTACCTTAATGTATTCATTTTTAATGTTCCAAAGTAACACATAACTCTTAAAACATCCCCCTTCAGACCATTCAATTAACACGTGCTAGTCCGCTATGTACAACAAATGCAGCCCGATTTCTACCTTGCATTAGGTTTATCAATGTCTTAATCTAAGCAAAATAAATATTCTTGGACATTTTTAAATGCCTGTTTTTCAGATACAGAGGTCGAATATTCTCTAACTTTGCGTAGTGTAGTAACTTTTGGACTTCCGGTCACTGAAGTGTCATTCATGCATTTGAAACACATGAGCCCGAAGAGTCGTTATGTGATTATATTTGCATCTGCAGGTCTCCTTTTTTCTTTATTTTGAGATTTTCAAGCATGATCAATGAAAATGCGTGCTTTCAGTCGTTTTGAGGAAATATATGCATCAATTCCGGAAAAAGAAAGAAGGATTTTTTCCGGAATTTAAGTACAATACTAATGATAAACAGGTACAAAACCTTGAAAAACCAAAATATTGTCAATAAATTTATTAAAAATGCTATTTTTTTTAATTTCTGTTAAGAGGGCTAAAAGTCAACTTCCGGTTATGGAATGAAAATCATTCAACCGTTCAATAACTGATTTGGCAAAGTTAAAGATGACCTAACTTTTTTTGGTACATAGTTATATCCCGTATGTAATTTTCACCCTAAAATTAGAATGTTGCATTTCTTGTGATTGTGAGTATACATGTATATGGAGATGTGTCCAGAAGCTCAGATGCAATTTATAGAGCAGAACAAGCTGTTTCATCAACATAATGGTCAATTATTTACAATTAGGAATTGTTTGTACGTAGAGCATGCTCTTGTGTACCGAATCAACTGAGAGACATAAACCTGGTATGCAGGTAATGATGTCATTGTAGGTCATCTCATGGGTCCACTATCTTTCATTTGATCTTTTTTAAATTAACCAACAGCGAAAACTTTCAGGGGCAATATCTCATAAAATGTCTATGTCGATTCCTTCAAACTGAGTAGATTAAAGTTTTTAATCTATGATCGTCTAGTTTATTGATTTGTTGTATATTGTTTAATGTCCCTATCGAGAATGTTTCCTATGGATACATCACTACTTGCCGGTGGAGAGCTGCAAATATGTTCCTATACTCGGCTCTCATGGCCATTGAGCAGGGAGTGATCTTTTTCGTACAAGCACATACTGCGACACAGGACCTCGGTTTAAACGGTCTCTTTCGAAGGACCGGTCTCCGCGTCCCACAATGGTATTCAAGCCCGCAACGTAAGGATTAAGTCCTTACTTTGCGACTCTAGAGTAGACGCTCTAACTGCGCCACACGAGCGAATCGTCTAGTTGAAGACATTGTTTGAGACTGAGCAACTCTTCGGCTCACGGTTTTAGAGAAATGTTGATTACAAGCACCATAGTTTAAAGACATTGGGTCAAATAAAGGTCCTCTTCGTAAAATTCTTTTCAATAAACTTCGCATAAACATTAAATAAGTCTTCCCACCAGGAGGTGAAAAGACATGATTTAATTGTATTACATTCAGAATTAATAATCAATTTTTTTTAAAATTATAGTTTCAAGCCTTTCAACTTCCAAGATAACGACACTTGTTGTTTCGGTGCCTTGTGACGTTGGAATCTTGCAGTGGAATACACCACCATTTCTTCTTCCACTTATATTCCAATCTCAGGAACAATGCCATTATCTGCAAGAGGGAGGTGGATCTTGGAAGCATAGTGATTGTAGAATAGCAAACAAACTACTTCATTCAATTGCAAAGCAAGAAATGTGGAAAAAGATCCACATTCTTTATGATGATTCATTCAGTAAGTTTATATATCTTTTGCCGACTGACGTTTTCATATTAATTGTTACTCCATTAATTACATGTACTGAGTTGACGAAGGATTTTTCCGTTATGGAGGTCCGTCTTAGCTCTGCTCCTGTTTCGTATTATTTTATGGGCTTTTGAGCTTGAATACTGCTTGTTATATATACATGTACTTCTCCATTATATATTATATATTATATTATATATTATATTATATATTATATATTGATTATGACGTTATGACGTTATGTTGCTATGTTACGTATTATAAAGCTTCTGAAGATTTGAAATGAAAGCGCTTAAGCTAAACTAAAGGTTTTCGTGTTTCTTTTTTAAAAAGATTTACCTGTAAACTACCGAGCACTGTGGATTTTTTTCTGTTTCAATGTACTTCTCCATATATATTTCATGCATAAAACTTTTTTTTCAGGTTCCTGCTGTTTGAAAGACATTGTAAAGCGCCTTAGTTTTGGTTCTGTTGCTTCTCAATTGATCCATGTGGGTATAGATGAGAGCATTAGAATAGTGCAGTATATCAGCAATACAAACTCCAGGAACATTTTATACGTTGTCGCCGAGGAGCTCACGATACGATCAATGTTACAAGAGGTACCTTGTATCAATGCTTGTATTTATGTTATCTGTCTATAATTGATGGGATGTCGATCTTCTTTGAAAGAACACTTTAAGGAGGAGGGGGGCTATATCCGAAAAGTCTTTGTGTGAAATTTTCAAAACGATGACTTTTCTTTCTTGGCCACTTGCTTTTAATTTTAAGGTATTAAAAATAACACCTTGCTAAAAATAGATTACATTGTATTTTCAAACATTATTTTTCTGTAGAATAATGCGCTAAAAAGAACCAAATATGTCAAATCACATTCAAAATTAACATATTTTTAAAACATTTGACTTGTATCTTTAAAATGAAGGCAAATTTATTGCTATTCATTTTGCATGAAAAATTATAATGGAGCACTATGTAAGTAATGCCCCATTTTTCTGTCGTATTTTTAACAATTCCGTCATACATAATAGGCAATATATATCTTAAAAATTCTTTGTGTGAAAATTAAATTATAAATTTTGGAGAAATGAATAATTTTTTATTTTAATATGAAAAAAGTATACCTTTGTGAAATATAACACGTCAGTCTGCACGTCATTGCTACTTAAATCTGTGTTAGATTATGCTGAATATAAATATTAGGTTTTGAAAATTAAATTAACTTATTGAGCGAAGAAATTAATTATTGGCTTTTTCACAAAAAAGTATAAATGATGTGAAATACCTGTGCTAGGGTATTCTTTCTACAATATGAAAAACAAAGAAAGATAACTTCAAATAAATAGCAAAATTTTTGCTATTTATTTGAATGCAACATTTCAAATGCAACAATCGTTTTTCACACCGTAGTTGTTTACCCATTGTGGTCTTAGAATGAATTAGAAAAGAAATAAATCATTTACATAAGAAATAAACAACAATGTTAAAAAGTTCTCGGAAATGACTGATAACTGATACCTGCCCAAACCATGACTGATCCACAACCAAACCGGTCATGTTCAGTGCTGCAGCAATCCTTAAACCTCTCTTTTTTCTTCCTCCATACTCGTCTGCGACTATCATTAAAATCCAGACAAAATCTGGATTCATCAGTCCATAACACTCCTTGGATATGATGATGGTCCCAGTTGATATGGTCTTGAGCAAACTGGAGGCGACGGTTGCGATGTTCCACGGTCAAAGGTGGGCGCACAGCAGGTCTTCTGGCAAAACTAGCCAGTTCAATTAGCAAAAATCGCAGGAATGGAGCACAAATCAGGAGTGTGTTTGAATAACAATTCATAAAAATGTAGGGAAACCCAGATAAAACAAAAACGTGCAACAAAAAATAGTTATTTGTTTTAAAACTTTCAAAAAAGTAAGTGGCCCTTAACTTTTTTTTGAGTATATATGAATACTTTTCAATCACGAGATGTACAATAAAATATTAATATTGTTACGATGTTACTAATGTTTTGAATACTATATCCTAGCCCAAAAGCGCACTTACCTTTTTTTTACCCGAAATTCCTTTTTAAGTTACGTAAACTAAAATAGGCAATACCAACATTTTTGACTTCTAATATATTTTAAAGGTACTTGGACACAGATTTGAAGTTATTATTTTCTCTATAATATTACGACTTAAATATTTTAATAGCATTTCACGAAAAAATTAATCAAAAATCTCATTTCGTTTAAAAGATATTGAAATTTCAAATTTTTCGGCGGGTTTGATTGACATATCCTTGCACTCTCACAAATTTAATTTTATTCTTAATCCTTAGGAAAAGTGGCAATCTCATTTTGTATAAATGAAAAATATTAATACTATAATACAGAAAATTCAGAGTAGACACGTTCGAAAGCAAAACAAACACACAATATATTGTCAGTCCGTGCAGTTGTGGTAAGCAGACTGTGACGATTGAACGCACCCGGTGAATTCTAAATATAAACAATAACAGAACTCGAGCCCTGTTTACAAAAACTGTGTACATAACACGAGTGTGCTCGATTTGCTAAACTCTGTACGCATCTCTTAGTTCGGAATGACGATACTTGTGAAGGTGTTTTGCTTTCTAACATTTCTACTCTGAATAAAATTATTTTTGTTGATAAAAGTTTTAATATTTCTCATTTAAACACATCAAAATTGCCACTTTTCCTAAAGATTAAGAATAAAGTTAATATTTGTGAAAGTGCAAGGATGTGTCAATCAAACCCGCCAAAAAAATTAAAGTTTTAATAACTTTTAAATGAAATAAGATTTTTAATTAATTTTTGTGTGAAATGCTATTAAAATATATAATTCGTGATATTATACAGAAAAAATGAGAAAATATTAACTTCAAATCTGTGTCCAAGTACCTTTAAAAGGAGTCATGAAATACTGTAGATCACTTAATTTTCGCGACGCCTTATTTTCGCGAGATAGTCATTGACTCTTTATTAGCGAGACAAAATTTTCACGAAGTGTGGTCATTCTCTATATAATCTAAAGGAATTCTATAATACGCGAGAATGAAATTTTCGCGAGCATTCCGTCTCGCGTAATTACGCGAAAATAAAGTTCTCGCGAATAAAAAGTGATTTACAGTAGTAAGATCTCAGCAGCAATCATTGTTCTTTCACTATAAACAGATATTTCCTGGACTGGACTGCTTAAATTGAATGTAAACATTCAAATGTAAGAGCGTGATAACTTTTTAAGACCAAACAACTTCTAGGTCATTGCGCGTCACAACATAGCAATACGACGGCCCGTTCGTGTAATAAATGCAGTTTTACTCGAAAGAACTTAATTCGTCTCAAATGTAAATGCTAGTAAAAAACGATAATGTTAAAAAGTTGATTAGGAAATGAACTTTTAGTTTGTACGTGATCAAATCTTCTAAGAAGCCCTTCGGGCTTCACAGGATTTGATCATGTGACCAACTAAAAGTTCATTTCCCAAAGAACTTTTTATCATTGTTGTTTGTTTCTTAATTATAATATTCTTAATTTACATTTAATATATTTTCTTTATTCGAGGCTTATTCAATATCGAACCCCAAGCACATATTCGTTTTCTTCGAATTATACTAGTATCGTCAGCACTTGAAAATTTATGATCAAAGATTGTTTAAAAATATTTTAAAGGATTTTAGAAAGCAGAATTTCAGCGTTGTTTTTGTTGAGGTACATACGATACAAGACACGAATCCAATATAAAAGCAATTCACCTGCCAGGGAACTTTAGTGTCCCTTTGATCTAAGATTCGGAGGTAAATAGTTTTGCCTTGTCCATCCGTCTGTCTGCTTCTCCGTAAAACGTTAAGCTTGCCCATAAACTTTGATTTGGTGGGGTATGGCTTTCATACTTTAAAGGGTGCATTCCTTGTGTCAAGACCTTTCTCCGGATACCAAGTTACCAACAAATTTGACCTCTTGCCCCTGAACTTGGAGTTTGGCCCACTTTTACAAAAAATGCAAACTTTGACCATGGCCCTAACATCTGAACAGTTGGTGCTAGGGCTTTATTACCTCACATGTGTATTTATTGGGACAAGCCTTTTCAATTGTTAAAAATACTTTTATCCTTTTGATCTTGACCGTAGAGTTTGTGGCTGTAGCACTTTAACTGTTAGCACTAGCTGGGTCTTTCATATATTACAGGTGTACGTATTGTATTTCTTGGGACAAGACATTCCTTTGGATACAAACAGATTTTAAGATTTTACCTTGACCTCAGAGTTTGACCTGATATGGAAAAACTTACCTCACCCATATCTTCCGAACTATGGGTGTTAGGGCTTTTATATTTTATTGATGTATTTCTTATGACAAGGTCACAGCCGCTCTCCATGGGTATTATTGATATTCACCATTTAAGGACCCTCTCTACACCAGTGCAAAATGTTTTTTAGACATTGAGAAAAATATATTGTATAAAGGTGTTAATATTGAGCATATCTACATAATTTTCGCTGTATGGTGCGTGGCATTTACCCCTGGGAGAAATGTCCAAATACAACACAGTATCAGTGAATTGAAATCACTTTTGTTTACTTCCAAAGAGAAAATACCTATAAATAACATGTTCAATTTATTAATCTAGGTCTTTTAAAATGTAAAAAATATTTGCATTGATTAAAAATTAAGTAATATGCTGTAAATTTATTTTTTTAAAGAATTAAGATCTAAGGGCAGATCACTTTAATTGCAGAAAAATAGCATAGAATAAGAACTCTTTAGTGTGCAGTGTAGAGAGGGTTCTTAACCTTAACCTTGGGGACTGACCATTTAAAAAAAAGCTGACATTGCTCATAACTTTTAAAAGATTTGTGCTTGGGTCTTCATGTTTCAAATATATATTCATGCATTTGCACAAGTCCTTTTTTTGGGTAACAACACTTTTGATCTCTTGACCTTGGAATTAGACTTGCATTTGAGAAACTTTGACCCTCGACAAAAGCTGGCATACGGGCATCAGTGTTTCACGAATACATTGTTTTTTATTTCTGCTTTAAAAGAAAGTGGTTGATGATCTTTTGACCCTGTCTTCATCCAAGAAGAAATAACAAAGTAAAGTTGATAACCGTAAAGTTATAAACGTTGACCGATTTTGACGAAGGTACTAAAAACAAAGGTAAAATAATAATAATAATATATTTCCCATTGCAGGCTAACCCTTACATAAAAAAATCTACAGATCCTGAGACGGGAAAAGTGGTGTTTTTTGGGCTTTGTTATGACATTTTAGAGGATCTTTCAAAGGCTTTAAACTTTCGGTTGGATAACATAAGACATTTGAGATTATTTCTTTAAATACAAGTATTTTTTCCTCTCTTAACTTTCAAAGAAGAATATTTCACTTTTTAAGGAAAGTAATCTTGATCAAATTTATTGACGTTCTATGCATAATACATTTTTATTAAAAAATCACTTTATTATTTCGAAAAGATACCATATAAAAAATTCAGTTGACGGATTATTCGGAAATCCAAATGAAGATTCCTCTAATGCAACTGGAATGATTGGAATGGCCATGCGAGGGGTATGTTTTTAAATGCACTTATTCAAACTCCAACTAGCGATTTCTTTATTGCAAAAACAGAAACCAGTGGAATCGTCATGCTAGAAGTATGCTGGAGAAATAAAATCATGAACTTATTTTATGTGAACAATCAATTTCAGACTCTTCTTTACTCCTTTTTTAGGAGGCTGACATAGCAATAGGTCCAATCACTAGAACAGCAGCTCGTCTTAACGTTGTTGACTTTTTGACGCCGTTCCAGGAAGAAGGAATAGGTTTTGTAATGAAGAAAATTGACAGTCCTCTTCTCGAACAAATGTTTCATGTCTTCCGTCCTATTAGTCTCGTATGTTGGGTTGCCGTAGTTGTTTCCACTGTGTTAACAGGCATAATTCTTACAATCCTTGCCAAACTGAGTCCATCTGCTGAACACAAAGAGGCATCGCTTTCACGAAACTTGTGGATAGCATTGAGCTCAATTTTAGGACAAGGTACAAATTTTATAGATTGCTGATTAATGAAACTCGATGAACTTGTACCGTATCTGTAAATACTTTGCATATATTCCATTTCAAAAACTTGAATGTCACTGTATTTTAAAATGCATTTTAATATAAGATTACATTGAAATGCAATCATTATCAATTTAAAGAAATTAGTACTAGGTCCCCTGAATGATAAATTCCATGTCCATTTCAGAGGATTGTCCTCGACCCACATTCCATCAAGGATATATAATATTAGGATTTTGGTGGATATTTATTACGCTGATCATGGCTTTGTATGCCTCGTCCTTGGCGGCATTTTTAACAGTTCCACTTCCCAATGCACCTTTAAGGAATCTGGAAGAGTTGGCTTCTCAGACACATTATAAACCTCTTGTCACGCAAGGAACAAACCTTTTTCATTTGTTTAAGGTAAGTCTTCATGTTGCTGCCGTTGTCCTGTTGAGAAACACTTTTTGGATTCAATTTGTAACGGAAAGTGTTCTTTTATTTCAGTCTGCAAAAGGGGGACTTCACAAAAGAATATGGGAAATGATGTCTGACATGCCAAAGATTACAGTTATGGATGAAGCCTTTTCTTTGGTTGAAACAGGAAAATATGCTTTTATATCTGACTCATCTGAACTTCGATTTGAACTTCGGAATAAATGTGACGAGCTGGAAATTGCACAAGATTCATTCTTATTGACCCAACTGTCTTTCGTTGTCCAAAAAAATTTTCCGTTTAAAGATGCCTTCGACCATCAGTAATATTTTAATTTCTAAATCAATGGTATTCAAACATATAAAGTTGAACTAGAATGTAATATGTTACAGCAAACAATTTTTTAATGGTGAATATTTTTGCTTCCACATTTAGAAAATATTGTTGTTGAAATAATGATTTTAAAGCGTCCTTTATCATTTATATATTTTACAACCATTCATTTTTTGATTTTTCGTTTTTTCCACAAAGCAATATAAATGATCTGTTTTAATATACTACGATCTTGTATATCATACCAGGGATGTAAAGAACATTGAGTCATTTGATTAAAAAAATATTTAGCCCAAATATGCTTAAAGTCATAAATGAAGATTTTGTTGGCTTAGTAGATCATGGTAGAATTGTCCAACCCATAGTTTAAAGCAACACACAGATCGACTTGATACTTTATGGTTTTTATTCTCGCTAGAGTAGAATTTTGATTCAATGAACTAGGACTTCTCAAACGTCAATGTAGTCGCAGTAGAGTATATAAAAATTCACACACATATCGAAAGACATAATATTTATCATATTTCATTTGTTTTATTTATAACTCTGCAAATAAAAGAAATAGTTATATTAATATTAGTTAAAAAAAGAAAAGTTATTTACAAGGGTTTTTTTTCCTCAGAAGAAGAGAAAAGATTTTTTTTGGACATAAATTGGCATTAGTATGTTTGAGTAGTGATGACTAAAATTCAGGTGTGTGTTGTTTCCAGTTATGCATAACAATAAAATCTAGATTTATACATAGAAATATTAAGCAAACAATAAGCAATATTTAGGTTAGAAAATAATTAGTTTTGCTACTATATTTTCTGTTTCTATATTTTTCAGCATCATGAAAATGGAAGAATTTGGAATTATCACGAAACTTCGTCGTAAGTATTGGAGCCAAGCACATTGCTATCATTCTCGTGTTACTGGAGGAACTGAATTGAAGATTAAGAATATGGGTGGACTTTTTATTGTGTATCTTGTTTTTATTTTTCTGTCCCTGATATCCATTGTGGCGGAAGTGATGATTCTTCGCCGATCATGCATGCATAAAAGAAAAATTGAATATAAAGAAAAGAAGGATGATGAAATGGTAAAAGATAATGACGAAGATACTAATGTAGTTCAATATATACTAGCATTTATATTTTTTATTTATTATTTATTTATGTCATTCTGTTAATTTAAACTTCATTTGCCATCGATGTTATCATATATCTCATACATTAAAAAGAAATGTACTTGAAAAAACATTTAAATCAAAATTTATTAATTGTATTATCTTCTATTATAAAACAGGACATTAATTTTTTTGTAATGCTCTTTTATTTTTTGTTCATTGACTAGCCATCTTTCTTCGTTGTTTACATGTACGTATTTTTGTTTTATAAATACAAACTCCAGATATCATTGTATAATATATGCAAATGGAATACACACTAAGTCTTGGCAATTTTGTAATTACATGTACATTGTACATGTATAAATATACGTTTGAATAAATGTCTTATGGATTAAATGATGTTTGAAAGAAGTATTTTTATTCATTGTGCAAAATCTACATCAGGTCAGTCTGCAAATTAAATTTTTCTGCATCGTATCGACTTTTCAAAGAATTTTCACTTTTCTGACTTTAATTTGTACAAATAAATATTTAACACAGGGAAAACTTCTACTATCGATGCATTTTTTTATGTACTAGTATATTGTAATTAAGAACATAAGCAATGAAACACGGAGATAACGAACAGTGCCCAAAGATCTAAATACAAATTAGGAGCAAAGCAAACAGGGACCTCCAAAATCTCAGAGGTGGGATCAGGTGCTATGGAGGATTGAGCATCCCCTGCCGACTAGTCAAAGCCACCATGGGCTCCATGTTATAATCAGGAAATAACGGGAAAATCCACCGACAATTCAGTGGCTTAACAATTCGTATAAAAAACTTCAGTCAGCATTTGACTCAATGATAAATTTGCATATGCTGACCAATTAATTCTATCGACTAAAGATCTCACGAAATGATGACTTAAAACGAGACTACTGATATATCTTTTTACACTGTTATTTATTGAATGATGCAAGAAACAAATTAATTCTTCTCGAACATAAAATATAATTCTTTGATATACAGGCATCTTATTTTATGATAGTTGATTTCAAAACATATTCAAATTTGCTATAAGATTTACAGTAATAATATCGTCATGTTATCAATAATTGTAATTAAGATACAATCGTATTCACAAAATAACATTCAGTCACAGTATCCAATATTTCTGGGAAAAGATTTGATGTACGTATGTATTATGTATCCCTAAAATGAGTAAAATGTTTACTTCTCATTCTTAATTTCTTTGTAATGTACATGCGTATATGCTGTGATACATATGACTTATCTTATTGTGTGGATCATGTTATACACAAAAACTTTTATCATAAGTTTTTATATAGCACGTAAAAATCTATTGATGTTGATCATTATATGTACAATCACTTTCATGATAAGTTTTAACTGGCTTGTTAACTATAGTTGTAAAACCTTTCTCCTGTAAAAATTGTAGAACCTCGGCCTCATAGTCTCTTTTAAACACTTCCGGGTCACGGGCGAGCACAAAGAGTGTAGCCTTGACATTGTCGCTGACGATAGCGTATTGGTATTTATTGTCACTGCCATATGTATCTGGTCCAAGCTTGATCACCCAATCTAAAGCGCAAATCAAAACATGGTATGTTAGTAAAATTACGCAAAAAAAGAGATTTTTCTTATTCTTTTCTCCTTCTTGAATACTGTTCATTATCTCCACATATTTCACCTACTCTTCCATGTAAAGTTAGGTACTAGTAACTGGCTACAAGTAAATGGCTAGGACATTTGATTAAGGTAAGCTACTAGTAACTGACTACACCCAGTTGGTTAAGTTAGCTACTAGTAAATGGTTACTAGTAACTAATTAAATGTAAATAAAGCTAGCTACTAGTTACTGGCAAATGCATCCATTATTTTTTTTACTTTAAATTAGTATTTTTCATGCAGTCAGTAGCTTGAACTTTTACTCACATTTTAAGTTACATGTACTTTGTAACTTAGCCTAGTAGCGAATTACTAGTAGCTAACTTTAATCACATGTTGTAGCCAGTAAGTAGTAGCTAGCTTTATTCTCATTTTAAGTCAGTTACAAGAAGCCAGTCACTAGAAGCGAAGCTAATCTCACTTATCTGTCCCAGCCAGTTACTAGCATCCAGTTATTTGTAGCTACCTTAGAGTTTACATATCTGACGCATGGCCCCCTTTCTGATGTTTATGAGGTCCGTATTTTCTTTGCTCATGATCTTTGTTGTTGAAATGGACTTATGAGCTTGATTATTTTTCATTATCTAGTACATGAAATATATGTATTCAGTATTCAAGCTCAAAAGTCCGTAAAACAATACAAAATCGGAGCAGAGCAAATACGGACCGAGCTCCAAAACATCGGAGGTGGGATCAGGTGCTATGGAGGAGTGCGCATCCCCTGCCGACCTGTGCTAACACCCGCAGTGTGTTCTTTGTCATGATGGGGAAATAACGGAGAAATCCGTCGTATTTCACTTTCTACAAAGCATCTTTTAGCTGTCGAAACAGTCTGTAGTAAAAGTGTGCCTGAGGGAAATAAATGTGCTATGAGGTGAACTTTGACAATGCAGAATTATTTTTTCACATTATGCGCAAAAATGCATAGTACTTACAAGGGGCGTCAAATATGACAGTCTCCAAATGAACTGTAAGTTTTCCAGGGGTACCACTAGGAGTGGCATATCCATGAATAACCTTTAGAGGTCCAGTGGCAGAGTTTAGGCGCTCAGAATTCAATACGGTTATATGACCAGATCCATCGTTTGTCAGTGTGTCTGTTAATGATAAAAGAAGGCATTGTTAAAAACCGTTGGATATTATTATTTTTGTTTGAAAAATATTTAAAGAAATATCATTTTTGTCAAGGAATAAATGTAAATTATAAGATATTTTCATATGTCAAGAAAATTGGAAGATTTTTCAAAACACGATGTCTTCATTTAATATGCAAACAATAAAACGATTAAAAATGAAATGTAGTTTTCTTCTTGTATATTTCACTGGAGATATACTTACAATCGGCAGTAACGCAGTATGCACCTCGTTCAAAAGTAGCATAAATAGACTGACTGCCATACATCTGTCAAGTAAATGTGTGGTTTTCAAGTTATATTACATCAAATACAAATAACGAAATGTATATATGCTGAATTATATACTTATCATATTCTTTTCCATTACATTACTGTTCAAAAAGTTTTTTCTACTCCTCATTAAAAAATTTTTTTTCGAAGTTTCTGTATTACGAAAAGGGTTTCTTTTCATTTTGTTCCACATGGCACATTCATTTTATGTTTGTATTTCATAATTTCTTTTTATAAATTGTAAATTAATTTTTGAATAAGTAGTCTCAGAAATAAGAAAATAAGGATTATATAATAATTTATCGTCAAAATGTATAGATTTTCCCCCTAAAAAGTTCAAGTGGTAATTTTTTTTTACACTGTGTGTTTTTATATACGAACGTATATAAAAAAAGAATGGTCTTTATGGGAAAAAGATATGATATTTACAAAGGCAGATATTCTTAAGAAAAAACCAAAAGACAAGAGAATAGGTAAGAGGATATTTTTTTTCCCTCAGCCCCTTCTTATTATATGAACAAACCTGAAACCATCTTCCTAAATATTTCTGGACATCAAGTTCAGGTACAGGTTCAACGGCGGATCCAAGAAAAGTGTCAATGAGAAAAGCCGATGTCAAATTCAATGCAAAAAGGCATACACAAATAATGTTTGTGAACATTTTGAACTTCTTGCTCTCTGCAATTACGATATAAAATGACCTTCCTATATCTTCTATTGGACTAATATATACTCTTTGATTCTTACATAAATCATTAGTATACAGACCATATGTACTAACACGTGAAATTCCTCCCTCCTTATCTCTGAAATCATGTTGGTCATGTGCAAGGGACTTAAATAAAGGAACGATGGAGTGGTTGGTCTGATTACTTTGATAACAAAGAGAGCGTATTTTGAGAAGTTCAAATTGTTCTTTTAAATCAGTGTTTGCACAACATTCCTAATTATCAATTATTGTACACTATTTACACTTTATTTCTAAGATGTCACAAAAGAATTTTTGATTTTCAATTTTTGAAGAAAATTATTTAAAGTTTAAAAATTTCTCTTTATTTTCCCTCAAAACTTATTTTTGTCCGTCCATGAAGACTTTTGGATCAAGGAATTAAACATGTTTTCAATTCATTAAAATTGTACAAATGCAGTCTTGTTGTAAAATTTCGTATATTATAAATGCTTTAATTCTAAAAGAAATTTGACATTTTAAAGCATAAATTTTACATATTCATAGATAGATAAGATAATTTGCAAGAAAAAAATGACTTATATAACAATACCGCTATACCCTTATCATCTGAATAAAGAGGTTATCTCTTCCGGTTGATATAATATGCATGAGCATGATATACGATGAAACTTGTTCTTAATCGAGCAGGCTATTGACAAACTAGTGGATAAAACAAGGTTATCATCAGTCTCCTTTAAAGTCACCATTTTGCATTTTTCTGGGTCGATTCAATTATCATGTTAGCAAATATCTAGTCTATCATCTAGTCCAACACTGACTGACGTTTTTTTTTTCACGCAAATTGTGAGGCCGTTATTTACACAATGGATTGTCTGCGGATTTTTTCTGTTTGCTTAATCAATGCAAGGAGTACACGGTGAGAGTGAGTGGTGGACACGTATGCTTACTCTTACAAGGCAACTGATCCCACCTCTGATGTTTTAGAGGCCCGTGTTTACTTGGCTCCAGATTTGTATTATAACAATGGACTTCTGCGCTTGATTATTGTTCGTTTTTGCATATTTCATGCAATAATTTTTATAGAACATGTACATAGATTCGACAATGACATAGATCAATTAAAATTATTCTTCCTCCTCTCTCACAAATATCTTAACAGTAAGTGTGTAGCGATGATCATTAAAAAAATTAGGAAAAGAACATCGATATGTTTGTATTCAAAGAAAATTTAAGAAGTACGATTCTAAGATTAATGACAAGTCAGTTTAAACATACATGATTTTATAATAGAAAAATTAATACATCAAAATGAAATATTTTTAAAGTCTCGTAACATTCGCTGTACATTGCTAGAATTCATAACCTAACAAAGTTCGTTGTGTAAGGATCTAGAGTTAAAACAAATGAAATCATTCAGAAAACCAAACTATAAAAAATCCATACAAAAAATACATAAACACTGAACATCTCATCCAACAATAATGTAGTCCCTCTGCTAGTTTTGTCCAATTTGCGGTCGAAGTTATAACACCTTTCATTTGCAAAGGAATCAACCTCGAACGATCGTCCTTTGCAGAATGCTCTCCCGTTGTTATATAAATCCTTAATAACGACGCCTTTAAGTATAGCCGATCCACAAGCTTCAAACCAGTTGTCACAGAATTCCTCACACACTGTCAGCCTTTCAAACATGTAAAATCTGTTTTGGTAAGGTGCGCATATATAACACATAAGGTAGTTCGTATATCTTTGGCATGCTGTAGAAGCTCCGATTAATGGTTTCACTTTCCCAAAAGTAGCATCGATTTCTTCCTGCATACAGCATGAATTTAACTGAAACCAAGTACAATTCCTTAAATTTGACTGAGGTTTCGGTCCCCTGTTGCCGAAAAAGGAGCAAAATTGCAAATTTTTTGATGCATCAATTAACTGAAAAATTACAATGGTAACGACAACCGAGGGAAACAAACGTCTGTCAAGCGCCATGTTTTTTTCTGTTTACTCCATATGAACACAGCGAGTTACGATCAATATTTAGCGCTGCCTCAGAATTAACAGAAAAGGCTTCAGTACTATACGGAGTAAGAAATAATCGATACCTTTAACAAAATCGATGCCTTAAATAAATTATTCTGTAGATGAAAAACTATTGTTAAAGAAATATACAAATAAAAACTAATCTAATGAAATACACACAAAAAAAAATTATGTGATTATCGGTAAAAATCAGCTGGGCTTCTGAATTGGTAAATTTATCAAAAATAAATAAAAAAACTAGTGTTGAAATTGACTTTTCCGTTTTGAAAAGAATCTAAATGAACAGAAAAGATGATCAATTAAAGATAAATGCACGATTCATGAAAATAATTTTTTACGACAATAACTTGGAAATATCATGCATAAATATTTATATAATACACTAATCAAATAATTCAAAGTATATATTCATTTTTAAATAATACATCTGTCTCTCAATATTTCAAAATTTATCAAAAAAAACTTTTTCAAGAATTTTTATGAAATAAACTACATACACTCATTACACTGCATTATTAAAATACATTTATGTACAAATAAACTATGCATTTTAAAATGTTCCTTAAGTTAAATTCATATAGGTATTGGACATGTCACTGTAGGCTTGCACAGCATCATAACAGAAAACCAACTGCTCCTAAAATGAAATTAATATAAAATAATTAAAATTAGTGAACCGTATTTCGATCATGAAGAGATTAATAATGACGAAAAGAATATTTTTTAAAAAAAAAATCAATTCAATGTACCCGGGTTCAAATGAAGTAACTCATTAAATTTGGAAGACTGACAACATACCAGACTGGGCACAATCTGAGAGCGACGGGTTCTCATTTGTAACACTGTCTGCACAACTCCGACTTCCTGTTCAGTTCGCAGTCGCTCAATGATCGTGGCAACCGTACAAAAGAGACCACTTTTCTTTGCGCCATTCCTAAAGTATAGTTCTAAGGTTCAGAACTATAATTCTATGTATAAGAACAATTATGTTCTTCTTCATACTTATTGGACAAATTATCATAAGGTTTTTTATAAGACTTTGTAGGAAATAGAACACCTCAATTATTAGCTTTTTTCAAAATACTTCATTATTGTATTGATTTGATTTGAGAAATAGATAACTTTTTTCAAAACATTTCAGATTAACTAAACAACCAAATAGTAAGATTTATAATTTGTGTAAGTTTATTAAGAAACATACATGCAGTGAACCACAATAACAGGGTCATTGACTTCTTTCTGCCATGCATTCACTTCTTCAATCATCTCTAGCATTGGCTCGGGTCTTTCAGGCCTGACAGCATCTTCTGACCAAAACTTACACTGGAACTGTTTCACAATTCTCTCCTCTTGAGTCTACATTAAATACAAAGCAAACTAGAATCACTGTAAGCACTGAGCTCACAAAATGATACCCCTGCCTCCCATGTTATTATAATGGAAAAGTCTATGTTGGGAGACCCAAAAAATTGTCAAATCAAAATTTAAAAGAGATGCTCAATGACATATAATAATAAAGAATCTGTGAAAATGTCATTAAATTTTATTCAGTGATATAGGAAGATATGTGGATGATATGGGTACCTCTTAACCTTAAGCTTAGATGCATATAACAGTGAGATTTAGAAATGGTTATACAGTTCTCAGGGTTACCTTGACATTTAACACCATCATTTTGAGAACGCTATAGGGAGCATTCCCAGCCCCCCTCTCTAGAAGCTTTACGGTTATTGGTCCAAAGGTCACTTCGTCTTTATCCACTGGCCAGTAGATCCCCATACTCTAATCAACAAGTCAATTATACGTCACAGAGCAGTGCTGACTGTACACTTTTGACATATCAAAAATTATTTTGGAAAAAGAATCAGATGAACAACGATTATATAAAACAATCAGAGGCATATAAAATCTTATCTTAAGATCTGCATCAACAAACTTCACTTTGAATCTGGACCTGTTTTTACCTTGTCATTCTTGAAAGAATTCATCATGACAATTGTGGACACGTCTTGTTCGAGGACAAGAAACCAGAAATCCTGGACAGTGTTGGTCAGAGGCATTTGTGTGAGAGCAAATGAATTCCGGCGCTTGTAGCCCTTAATTCAAAATCAGTTTGAATGAATCTCTATTTCAAATATCATAAAGCAGTTAAAATTGTGCTTTTTTGACGTTTTAGCCTGTTAAATTGTATTATTTATTTAGTGAAAATTGTATTTTTTGTCCATGAAATGATAATTTAATTAAAAAATTGAATTAATTAATATCGGATTGTAGAACGAAATATTATTTTTTGATTTTCAAAGAAAATAAACTTATGAAAAGAAAGTTACCGGTATTTGTATTGCATTAACATAATTATTGTTCCCACTTGAGATAAATATTCTATACTCGTCACCTACAATGACAATTTGGCATGTTAAAATTTTACAAAATAAGTATATCAATAACATCATATTTTAAAATATTTTTTAAAATTTTCTTTTAGTGTATAGTCTCCCTTACATTAATATGTTCATGCTGTATTTCATTTTGTCCACTTTTTTCTTATTTCTCAATATTTGTTTTCCTTCCATATATATTTTGGTTGATAAAATTTGACTCAATGAACCTAAATACCTTTCAAATTATCAATAAATAAACATTTAATTTTTACCAAGTAAAAAAAAAAAATCTTCAAATCGATCTTAAATACACTTATACATTGTATAGTGAACCTACTTGCAAGGACGTTGGTATATCTATTTTTACATCTATTCTCCTTAAGTTTAGCCGTCTGGAATCTTCTGTCGTCAAAAACTGGCGATAACTTGTTGATGACCTGATTTACCATATTGATAAAGAATTCAATTAAAAGTTCCCTCTTTATGATTATTTCAGATATATTCATAAAACACACACCAAAAAGGATGTTTCAAAAATCAAATAATTCTATATATGGTAATACATATGTGATGGTAAAGGGGGAAAATCAGAAAAGCACTCATGATCTTTACATATGTCTTATTGTTAATAACAGAAAGTTAGATCTAAGTGTTTAAATAAATCAATATTCTTTGACATTTCACAAAAACTATATTATTTTACAACCTGGAATTGTTCCCACAGTCCACTCTTTTTCGTAGAAGGATTTATTTGTTTCAAACTACTGTAATACTCAGGAAACTCAACGACCGTCACAACACCTTTTCCTTCTGCTAGACCTTCAATTAGGGCATCGTGCAAGAATACGTACTGCTCCTATAAATGAGGGGACATGAAATAAAATAAAATCAAAAACTTCTTCAATTGCAGATTATTCTTCAATAATGACCGATTTTTGTGGCAATTTACATATTTCTATCTTTATTAGCTTTATTGATTATCAGTGTTCTAGTTTTTATAATAATATTTTGCACATAACAAAATACTAGCATCTAAATAAAATTTTATAAGTGTAAAATGAAGCAGTTAAATAATCAGTCTGTCCATCATCAAGTGGTGAAAAAGCTGGCCATGAGTGATTTGTCGTTCGTTCGTACTTGAGAACAAAGAAGTTATAATTACAATAAGTATTTGTACTTTTCTCTCACTTAAATAGACGTTGTGTATCATCGGATATTGTTGTACAACTTTTAAGTGTAGTTAGTTGTTCAGCTCAACTTCCCCGTTCAACAAGCAAATTTGCTGCACATAAATATCAAAGTAGGAAAAAACACTATGTCATCCCACTATACCACTTGATGTTTTGAAAAAAACACACGTAAAAGTTTGAAAACAGCGTTTTCAAGAAAAGATGAAACACTGAATAGCATCAGGAAAATATTTTACATCCCAGATTTTGTAAAACCTCAAGTACGCTTATGTTTTCTGTCAGCTACAGATTTTAAATTTGAAACAAAAAACCCTTGTATGTTCATATCATAAGAAACGACACTGTCACTCCATTATTTAAATGTCATCATACTGTTCTCTTCTCTCCTATTGTATGTTTATTGTTATATTTTGCACATATATGTATATGCCTCTCATTTATGCTATTGCATGATATTGATAATCTAATTATATTTTTCGTAACTATGACTGTACCTCATGTACATGCACCACTGATATTGGCGTGTTTGAAATAAATGAACTTGAAATGAACTTGGCCTTATTTAAAGCACTATACGAACTAGAATATATATGTCTGTTAACCTTATTGTATATATTATCCGCTTCAAAGTTTCAAATATATATATTATTTATCAAATAAGCACAGATTGAGAATTTTTCATATTTTTAAATTAAAGTAGGTGTATGGTTAAAGACGCAATGATGCTTTAAAAATAGAAGGCGGCTTGTGATTTAAAGGCATAAGAAGAATGTATCTGTCCGATTAGTGCTTGGCATAGGAATCTTTAGTGTCTTGAGCAGCATAACTCCGACAGAAAATTAGCTTACCGTGCAAACTGATAGAAAAATTGTCTTTAAAATTTTCTCTGAATTAAAAAAAAATATTTTTAAAAAATACATCTTGGATTTAATTTTTCACTAAAATCAGTAAGGACATCCTGTGAATATTTTCTTTTCGATTTGAAATGGAAAAACAGTTGATTCATAATTTACCACTGTTTGTACAACATGCACCCTTTGTTGACGCATCCGGGCCACACAATTGATGACGTCAACACTTCTTTCCCGCTCTCCCTGTTTTATAAGAAAGTCCAGTGCCATAAACGTCCCAGTGCGACCAACCCCTGCACTAAAAATAGTGAAAATACCGCATTATGTATTTTTTAATGTTACCTCTTTGGTTAAAATATATATTGCTGTTTTCTAAATATTAATGATCTTCCTAAAATTCGAAGGTTGTAGGAAGTGTGGTTACTTAATATACCCCAAATGAATAAATATTAGAAGTCGGAAAACCAATTACAATAAATTCAACAAAATGCATCGGTTACTTAGTTGACCTCGTTCTAAATTTATATGTATCAAGAAAATGATGACAGAAGATGATGTGCTTTATCTGTGACTCTTGGCCTTCCTTCCGTATATGAAGGACGTAATTAGAAATCAAAATACTCCTGTCTGGAAATTCTAGTAGATAAACAATAACCCCTAGCTAAATACAAGGAAAAGAAGTATTCTTATCCGGAGTTAGTCATATACTATAGGACATCGAAATGTCAGTGTGCTCAATTTGAATTGTATACAAGGGTCTAGAGAAATAGATCACATTAAAAACATGAAATCTGCAGCCAGATCGGGTATATTTCTACAGATAAAGAAAAAAAAGAACAATAATTATTACGACTAGATAGTATCAGTAAATGCTTAGAATACATACTACGTACATACCTTATGCTAAGCAAATTTCCACAAAATAAATGTTATTATTAAACTTCGATATATCTTGCACAATATGCATCTATTTCTAACAATTTTCTTTCCTAATATAAATGATGACAAGAATAATATAAATACCGGCCAAGAACAACAGTAATGATGATAATTTAAAAATTTAAACACACTATAAAGTGTAAACTAACTAAACAAACTAAGTTTTAAATTGCACTTTGGGGCTAACTAAAGTACCTGCAGTGAACTAGCACTGGTCCACCTAGTTTGGCTTCATGGCTGACAACTTTATTCCTAAAATCCACTATCGAAGTCACATTTTGGGGGACACCCTTATCCGGCCATGCGGTAAAATGGAACTGCGTCAAGACCTTTGTGTTCCCGTTCTAAGATGAAAATGTCACCTTAAACCATGACATTTTTTACCATTTAAATAGCTTTGTCTACTTCAAAAGACTGACTTTTAATAGCATTATCTACTTCAAAAACATTTTGATGGCATATTTTCAATATAATGAATTTTTTATCAATAAACCTTTTCGTTTTAATTCAGAATTTTTAGATAACTTTCTATTCCAAACTATCTTTAGCTATTACCTTAAGAAGAATTCACAATATTAAAACAGAAATTACTTTCTTTACGGAAATGCTAGTAAATGTTTTATATGAATATTTTGTCCAAAATATAGTACTGTGGACTTTCAGTAAGGCCTGATTTTCTCGAACCTAAGTAGTTAACATCTCTCAAATGGCGAATAGATTCTCATTGGTTAAGAAATTAAAAACCTTAGCAACTTAAAATTGTTGTCGACAACGATGCAACGACTTAAGCCCAGCTACTTGACGTACAAAAGGCTTTTATTAGATCATCGCTACACTCGTTGACATTACCTGCAGTGAACTAGCACTGGTCCATCTAGTTTGGCTTCATGGTTCCTAAAATCCACTATCTGTCACGCCCGAATGTATATTTCAACATTAAATGGAAGGCGGTGAAATTACGAAACGTCGAGAATAAAACGCCTTACTGAAAGTCCAAGGATAACAGAGAACTGTACTAAGAAGAAATTTATTGAAAGTACAAGATCTAGGCTCTAATTTACCGTTGAAAGAATAAAATCTCGAATAGTGTAGTCAGCTGTGATGTCTTCCTTTAATAATTTGACTCGAAAATGATCATATGACTCTTCTTTGTCTGGCCAATACTTCTGACATTTAATCTACAATGAAGATTTCAATGTAAGGTAACTTTCATGAACATTTAAAAATGTACTAAACCTTCGATGAATTTCAGTAGATACATACTATTTCGTTTTCCACGAGATTCGTAAGCATAACAATTTTTCCGCAATTCTGCTGCCATATCATTCTCCAAAAATCATAAACAGTTTCTGGAGTAAATGGACCTACAAAATAAAGATGTATAATTGAAAACTTCTCAAAATAATAAATACGATTTTTTTAAAAAAAGTTAGAATAGATGGAATAAAAGATATATCAAATTGCATAACCATACCCTGCGCAGCTATGTATTCCCTTTCTTTTTCAAATCCCTACAGTAAAATTAAGAATTATATGAAAGCTCAATTATTTGATAAAAATGGGAACATCAGAATGATGTTTGATTACCTAATATATTTCATATGCATTTTTATGTAAATTTCAGAATAACTTAAATGTTTGTTTTACTATAAATTTAAATATAACCACAAAGGATTCTTGTTCGTACGTTCACAAAACAAGCGTTGATAAAATCTGTGTTATCTGTTCCCTTTTCCACTTGTAGAATTACTCGGGTTGAGTCGTCTACAAAAAGAATAAATATTAATTAAATAATCGATGTGTATACCATTTTTATACTGTCAAACTGAAAATCGATAGAAGTCGACTTACAAGGATACATTTTCTTGTATCTGTTTCGAGATCTGTTCTGTGGTTTCAAAGCCTCCTTGCATGACTCTAAGAGACCATTTGGTATGCTCTATATACAAGCATGAGACAATTTGATAAGATGCATTTAAAGTTGGAAATTGTATTTTCTTAATGCTTACTTATCCTCTTAATATAAGACACGACAAATAACCTCAAATTCCTTGTTAAGTTCTCCTCTGGATTTCTTTTCCTGAACTTTTTCCCAAAGTTGATCTACAGGGACAAGAGTTATCTTCACGTTATAATAGTCCGACTCAGCAGGTGTTGGTACCTCGACGTCATCTACGTCATTAGGATCGAGTTCGATTAGATATGCTTGTGATCCACGGAGGTTGTATGGTGAGACCTCTGAATACAACGACCGTGTCTGAACTTCTGGACTGTTGTTCTGTTGATTTTCTATAATTACATTTTAAATTAATTCTATTTAAAACAATTTCTTACAATTACACACACACACACACACCCTAAAAATTTCAATTCTAAGATTATATTAGTATTTACCATTGGCATAAATGCGATCCTCCTCGTATAAATGCTCAGTCAGTCTTATATCATTTTCAACAGGAGGCGACATACTTTTTTGTTTTTCTCGCAAGTTTCTGAATATTAACAATTTAAAACAATATAATTGTTGATTCGAGAGTTATATAATCCTACTGAAGTAAAAATTTGAAAGAGAGAGAGAGAAAAAAAAAAGAAAGAGAGAGAGAGACTAACCTTCTTAAGACAATCGCAACAATTAAAACAAGTGCGAACAAAAGAACTCCTCCTACCAAGACGAATACGTACATTGGAGTATCAGCAGCATCTTCTTTTTCTATAAAGAAAAGAAAAATTATTACCTGAAGAGTAGCATATCGATATTAGTTTGTGCAATATCAACCCAATCTTGAAGTTAACTTTCGGACAAGCATTATACTAATGCGCTACTCACGTTGAATCATTTCACAGTTTTCTCCAGTAAAACCTTCTTGACAACCTTGAAGACATTCACCACCAATATCACAAACTGATCCAACACATGTTATACTACATTCCATGTCACATTGCGTTCCATAAAGTCCTTCCTTACACTTTGTACAATTTCCAAACATTTGATCACATATTTGACAATCTTCCACAGGACAGGATTCCATACAATATTCACCATAAAATGAACTTTTACATCCATCTTTACATTTTCCATTGTCTCCACATTCATCATTACAATTAAGATTACATTGACATGTTCTGCCTGACCAGCCTTCCCTACAGGAGGTACAATAATCGGAAGCATTACAAATTAAACACTCTTGAGGGCAATAGGACTGACAGGAACTTCCATACAATCCAGGTTTGCAGTAGAGACAGTCGTAAGATGAAGTACAGATATAACAGTTTTGAATACAAGACCAACAATATCGTCCGAAATATCCAGGTGAACACTCGGTACAGTTGTAGTAATCATAACAATGTTCGCAGTTTTCTCTGCATCCTTCAGAACATCCTACCCCATGCTTTCTATTATTGCAACCGTATGTACAAATCCCATCCATGTTACACAAGTTATTAATGCAATTTTTACTACATTCCTCGCACAGATCTCCAGTAAACGTGGGTTTACATCGAGTACATTTCGATTCACCGTCACAGGACAAGCAATTAGATGAACAACTCTGACACTTCTTTTCTGTGTCTAGATAGTAACCATCATCACATTTGTTACACAAAACTCCTGAACCAGATGTAATACATTCTGAACAATATTTTTCGGAACATTCCATGCTGCAATTCAGACCTAGCCATCCTTCTTTACAACCACCGATACATTCCCCGTCCCTTCGACATATATCTGATATGCAATTTTTACTGCAGAGTTGTGTGCAATTTTCACCATATCTTCCAGCACCACATTCATCACACCGGCCTTTATCCTTATCGCATGCCTTTTTCCCGCCACATGATTCTGGACATGTTAATTCACACTGAACACCATACAATCCCGCAACACACGATGAACACTGATCATTTAAAATACAAGTGGCACAATTTTTACTGCAAGATGTTTCGCATTTCGGTCCCATAAATCCGTCCTCACAGCCATCCTTACAGTATCCAGACAGTTTCAAACAGTTTTCATTTTTGCAGTTCTCTGGACAGGAGACGTTACAATTTGGGCCGTAAAAACCAGGATAACAATCTTGACATCCCAGGATATTGTCACAGTAAAGTGAATTACAATTCAGACACTTTAAACTACAGTTTTTACCGTAAGTACCAGCCATACATTTTTCACATCTGGATCCATTAAAGCCATCAGGGCATTCTGTGCAACCTGAATATCTATTACAGGGAGTACTTATACAAATAGAAGGACATTCTCTGTCACAATTTTGTCCATACCAACCAGATTTACAACCCGATACACACACTCCTGTAAATCCGTCACATCGAGTGTCTAAGCAGTTGGAACATCTTCTGTCACAGTATTTTCCGTATGTGCCCTGACTACATTCTGAAAATAATATATACATACTATGAAAGTAATGTCTGAGTAAAAATAATCACTTTCTTTAATTTGTGGTAGAGTTTTAACGCATTCACTTTAAAATCGTACACTTTGTGCTATTCGACATATTTACACCTTTGTTTCTATTCTGATGACTTTTTATTCATCTTGACTCAATAGTATCTAAGTAAGGGGTAATGTTAGAGAAGCGCTCCATTCCTTAAAAGAAATGGGGCCGAGGCCCATTACTTTTAAGGAATGGAGTGCTACGAGTACATTAACCCGCGTAAAATCCACCCTTCTGACTGCTTGTATTTAATGTTTGTTAATATATAATAAAGAATATTTTATGATACTCTTTAAATATACATTACTTATAAGTAGTATTCAGTTTATATATACTATAGAAAGTAAGGCGAGAAAAGTGTACTGAAGTTAGTCTTAGCCATTGTGTTTCAACTACTTCGACAGCTCAGTGAATTGTGTACCCGACATCAAAAATAAAAGATAAAAAAGAGTACCCGACACCAAAGGTAAGGGATTAGGGAACTGGGTTCGATCCTTACCATGAGAACAATAGTTTTCTGTATATGAAAATGAACTTGATAAATATTTTTCAAGGTCTTTCCTCGGTAGAGGCACGGGAAAGGGATTATGAACATAACAAATCCTGTTTTCAGTCTAATTTGCAACTCTTCACTCTGAAAAATAATGGATTGCTTAAACAAAAGAGTCACAGGTGGATTTTACTCAATGAAATATATGGAGATAACGAACAGTATTCAAGATCAAAAGTCCATAAAACAATACAAAACAGGAGCAGAGCAAACACGGACCTCCAAAACATCAGAGGTGGGATCATGTGCCATGGAGGAATAAGCATCCCCTGGCGATCAGTCACACCTACGTGTGCTCCTTGACATTATCGGGAAATAATGGGAAAAAAAATTCAGAAGCTCATGGGCATTCTTGTTCACCTGAGCAGAAAACAATAAAGGTTATTTTGTAAATATAACTCATAGATTAATATTCGAATAGGTAACCTGAATGATATTTTGCAGGTAAAATGGGTGAATATTATACGATTTTGTCACAATGTCAATAATCTGTGCAAAGTTGTGTATAGCATTACATCGAAAATGATACAAAGTCGCCTATCAAAGCACCAAGGAGAACTTGCGATTTCTTTATATATTGGGGATAATTGATTAATCATGTCAATTCCATTCAAAATCAGTCAAAAATATACATTAATCTATGCATCAAATTGTTATTTGTGTTATGTGCATGTATCCTTAAGATAAGCATTTTAATTGATACGTAAAGGCTGTTGCGCTTTCTGAAATACATTTTAGGATATTCCTTTTACAATATCATTTAAAGTGTAGTTTTACTGCATTTATCTTTAATCCAAATTGCATTTTTCTTTTTAAAAAAATTAGTATCTAGTGTATTTGTACACAGCAGTCAAATCACTTGTACTTACCATACACTTTTACTTCATAAAACAATAAACCTCCCTGACCGTCCTTCCTGATGACTACTGAATCTCCTGTCATTATTTGATCACAAGATAAATCATAATATAAACGGTTCCTTGGTGTTGAAAGGAAAGTTCTACACAAGTTAGCAACTGTCAGAGAGGTCTCAGTAGAGTTAATCACATATACTTCATAACGAGCTCCATTATTAGCTGTAAATTGTATCACTAAAAGTTTATTTAAAAGCATTTTAAAGTAGCAGAAGACATTAGCTAACTGACCAAAGTTCAAAACTTCACAAAATAACAGAAACAATCTGAAAATCTTCATTCTTCTTTGTTGGTTAATTAAAAAAAAATCTGACCTTTTTATTGATTGAACATACATTAATATTAGAGTTTGATTAATGATTAGTTAGTACTATATTAAAATTTAGAATAATTTTGCATTACAATATACCGATTACCAGAGGTGAAGGTACCAAACAGTGATCAATCTCATAAATGCACTGAACAAAGCCCTTCTTTAATAGAAAAAGAAAACAGCAAAGGACCTATGGAAGCGAAAAGCTTTCTTTTAAACAAGAGATGTTGAAAGTCCTTGTAGCTTTCGTTTTTGTAGGCCAAGCAATTTGACATAAACCGTCTTAAATACTGTTTTTTTTAGTTAAACTATGTTCATTCTCCTTTAACTTTTATGAGGTTTGAGCACGTTGTGGGCCAATTTACTCAGAAGTCTGGCCTAAGAACTATATACTATGTTCCCACTATCACGATTGGCGTCACCATTGAAATCGGGGACTCAATAGCGGAAAAATCGTAATGATCTTATAATTCTTTGTTCACTTGTGTCTATCATTTCAATCGTCAATTACTTTGAGTGGAAGAGTTTTGACGTCTACGTTCCTGTTTCAACGGTATCATTAAGGGTTGGAATAAGATAGCTTACGATGCTTGTCCGTTACAGTGTCCGTGGTGTGAAAAGCCTGTTCCTTTATGGGACCGTGTTCAAACCTTAAGGTACCGTTATATAAATTTTATACAACCGTATCGTTTGCTTTTCACGCCAAAAACCGTATATACATAACAGTCACAATTTCATATGGTTTATAAAATTAAGCTGAACTGTCGCTAAATCTGCTTATTATCATTACAATATGACCTACACTTCAACTGGCTTTCATATCGTGATGATCGGGACCGATATCGTACAGGACAAACATCACGCCGGTTTGTATCTCACGTCCTGTCACTATCTGTGACGCTTTAAGTGGTGCTAATAGACATTTCCAGCTACAATGAAGCGCAATGAAGTGGTAAAATTTTCCGTTTGGATGAAACGTTCTGAGTCATGTTTTGAAGTCAATTATAACATAATGACACGCCCATATTTTTAGAAACGAGAAAGAAATATTCGTCGTAATGTTTTAGGACACCCCACTCTTCGTGACAAACAACATGAGTTACACTGAAATCAAGCTTTAATAAAATTAGAAGAAAGAATTAGAGACTCCCCGCTTCTGTAAAATAAAATTGCAACGAATATGAACATATTTTTGAACTTATCATGTCTCTTATAGTTACCACAACACATGTTTCGGTCGAACACGCGTTTACTCGGTGTTTATTTAGACCGTCAATTTGATTGGCTATTATATTTATGGAAAACCTGTTCTACAGGTATTCGAATAAACAAATTGATCGTTTTATCCATTTCTAAAGAAGTGGGCGTGTCATAAGATAGCTCAAAACGTTCCATTCGAACGGAAAATTTTACCACTTCAATGCGCTTCATTGTAAGAGCGCCACGAGCTCGGACTCGTACTCTGTACTTCGATATATATATAAGGGGCCGTATAAAAAGTGTTTTGAAAGGGTTATAAAGCTTTATTTTAAGTATGGCGTATCTGAACTTAAAAAGTAAATTACGAGATTAAACGAAGATTATGATATTATTTGCTATCTAAATTCAAAATAAAACCACCGATTTTGAACCCAAATATCATCCCCATTTTTCTATACATGTAGGCTAAATTGACTTTAAACTGTGTTTCAAATGATAGTTATATCCGAGTTTGAAATAATTCGGTATTTGTTTCAAATCTTGGATTTCTATGTAACACGATTGATTTAAATTGTGCTATTTACAGGAAAGCAACAAAACAGATCATTTTAATTCTTATGAAAAATACGCCATATTTGACTTTAAATGCTACATATTATGTTGTTTTATCTAGGAAACAGTGTTTTGTTGTTTTTTTTTTGTAAATAAATTAAATTTTGACACGGCCCTTAAAAAATTTGAAACAACTGTCAGAGTCAGTGCGCGAGTACGCTCGAAATCTGGAAATGTCTATTGCTCACGAGCGGGCACGATTTTTCCCCACGTGCTCAGATACTATTTGTTACGGACATACAGTACTGTATGAGAGTAAACGCAGTTAGATTCGAGTGTTGACGCTTTGTCGCGGACGCTTAAAAGTACTTAAACTCGCAAAATAACGGGCAAAATTTATTGTGTTTTATTCACAAAGATGTCAGTTTTGCAAAATATTTTGAAGATGCTACACGTACCCAATAGAAACGGATAAATATAAAAGGCAAGCGATCATTTTCTCTTGCTTAAACTGAAACCCGATCTATCAGCATCGTCTCAAGTCACGGTCCGGAGTCCGCATATAGCTCTCTCCTACCCGTGGCTGCTTGATCACATAGATTGTCGTGATCCTGAATATCAACCTCTCTATATTTTGATGTCAAGTTCAGCCAATGATAATATTTGTTTCCATTGCGAATGAAATCAACAAATGATACAAGCAGAGCTTTTTTTAAAAAAAAAAAAACTTACCGTCTTTAGCAACAACCTTAAACAGTAAACTGATCTACACCTATCAGGCCGTATAATTCTTTTGAATTTTATTGATTTTGTATTTCTACATAAGCTTTTTACTGGCATTAGCCCTACCACGGTTGCTCCGTTTTTATTTACAATGAAATTAAAGAGACCCTTTCAGTTATTGCTATAAAAAATATCATGTTATTAAGAATTAATTACTGCCGATTTTGTTGTTTGTTTTGTCATTTTTTTTTTAAGATTGAAAAATCTTACAAAATTGTTAAGTCGTACGAAAATTAGATCATCAGAAAGTTATCTCCCTTGCCTTGTACAGCATTTCAACCAATGTAATAATTGAAAATTTTCTCATTATTCAATTTCTACAAATCACAAAAGAGAGGAAGTGCATAGTCCGAAGACTGTAAAAAAAACAAACAAATCAACAGTATACAGGAAATATTTTGTAAAGTGCCATTGGTTATTGAAAGGTCGCATCAAAGTTCATTTTCCGACTATGTTTTAACTCGCATTTAATGGGCTACGAAAATTTCACTTCTCACCAACCACGGCCAGAATGGGAAAGGATCGAACATGTTGGCCGTGGTTTGCGACGATGTTCAACCAGAGGTTATACTGGAAGGGGAAAAATGAAAAGAAAACAATTACTGCTAATTTTCCTCTTCTTTGACAGCCATTATACGAAACATATGGAGATATCAAACAGTTATTCAAGATCAAAAGTTAAAAAAAATAATGCGAAACAGGAGCAGAGCAAACACGGACCTCCAAAACATCAGAGGTGGGATCAGGTGCCAGTGAGGAGTAGGCATCCCTTGACGAACGATCACACCCACCGTTTGTTCCTTGTCATGATCAGGGAATAACGGAAAAAAATCCGTCGTCAATCCAGTGTATGAATAATGGACCAAATAATAATTAGTATGAAATTTGACTTATACGAACATAACTTAGCACTGCAAACACAACGTTGTGATCAAGGTCAACTTTTGTCTTTAGTATTTTTATTGATTGTTCTTGTTTTATTTAATTTTTGAAAGATAAAATATATTGGACTCGATATAGTCAGATTGAAAAATACATCTAACACCGTACAATCGTAGATTCATGAAAGACATTGCAATGAATATTTTTTCTATCGCAAAGTAGCGCAAGGGGTCGTAAAGAACGTCTACATCGTAACAGTACGTATTTAAAACGTACAGTCGCGTGCCAAAAGTGAAGATAATTACAAGATAGCAGCTGTCTGGAGATGTGAAACAAGTTCCAGTTTTTTCTCTTAGAAAAATGTAAATGAATGATTACTGACCTACCTAATACTTTGTTATGCTTCCTTTAGCTTTAATAACAGTCTGGATGCGCTTGGGGATAGAGTGGTATAAGTTCCTGATGAAATTTATGTCGATCTCTGCCCAGGTATCCCGAATTGTCTCCTCTAGGAGCGCTTGTAATGTTGTGGGCCTGTTTTTGCAGTTCCTGTTTTATTTTTCGCCATTCTCAATAATACTGATGTCTGGACTTTGGTGTGGCCATTCCATGCAGTTAATGTGGTTTTCTTCCATGTACCCCTTAACAATTCGGGCTCGATGGACGGGTGCATTGTCATCTTGGTAAATATAACTGTAATCCGGGAAATAGCGAGCAATTACAGGCCACAGGTAACTGTCAACAATCTCTATATATTTTGCAGCATTAATATTACTATTTACAACAGTAATTGTTCCAATACCTTCGTAGCTAATGCAACCCCAGATCATTAAACTCGCTCGTGCGCCACGACCGGGATTTACGCAAGGGGGTTGTCCACTCTTCTCCGGGCCGTCTCCAAACACGGACACGCATTTCCATATCCAATTCCACCTCATATTCGTCACTAAAGAAAACTTTCTTCCGGTATTCATTCACAGTCTTCTCTCTATTCAGCTTGCACCACACAAGTAACTTTTTCACATTTTCTGCACGATTTCGGATAGCATTTTTACAACTCACTTGTGAAGTCCTTCCTCATATATTTTTCTCTAAATTGTCCGTTTTGACACAGTTTGAGGTCTAAATTCATAAAATATTGAGATTATTTCTCGTAGTGGACGCTTTAAGTTTGAATTTACAACAGATCCAAGTTTCCGACTATCCCTCTCTGACAACAAAGACGGCCTCCCACTTCGCGCCTGGTTTTCTATGCTCCCATCTCAAAACACCATACATAGTTGATAGTGGCTGTCCCGTTTCCTGAGCTATCTCTAAACCCTTAATACCGGTCCGCTCTATGTAACTCAGCAATCGCATTTTTTTCTGCCAATGACAGCTCACGTCTGTTTGTTGCTATTCTCGAACAAACAGCTACATGTATAATATTGAACAGCAGACGATGTCACACTTCCGGTAACCTGCAAGGTCTGTCTACTACGTCATAACTTTCACTTAAATTTACAATGTAAGAAGGATAACATTTAATTTTAAACCGAGAAAAACACACAGGACTTTAGATCTTTGTAAGGAGAAGTGAGAAAAATTAAGAAGAGAAAATTGTCTTCACTTTTGCCACGCGACTGAAGACAATCGATTAAAATCTTGGGTTCACATCATACTGTAAGAAGTTAACCCCTCGTGACCATACCGCAACGAATCGTATGAAAACGCGCTTAAATGCATCTCTGCGTATCTTGTATGAAATTCAATACAAACTCTGCAATCATCTACGAATGATCAATCATTGTTGTTCGTAACAGACCGCACGACAGTACAGTAGGAACGTAACATATAAAGATGGACATGTCAACTTCTATAGAAAGGGGGGAGGGGGGGGGAGGGGTTAAAATTATACAAAGAATGATTATTTAAAAGGCGTCATTTCATACTTTGACTTATCATGACCCTTGTTCTAAATCAACATCATCGATGATTTCTCTTACAGCAAAGTTGAGAGAGTTTTCAAAACATAATTCTTATACATATAAAATCTTTCACTCAGAGATACTTAGTACTTAAAATCTTACCTAGTTCGAAATAATCGATATATATGTATTTTAATCTTTTGACCTCTGAAAATGTTAAGGAAAATGTGACACCGAGACCAGCCTTTGTCATCGAATAGGTATCCCTATCTTCATCAACTGCTTTACTGGCTTCATATTTGTCATTCGTCGTTGTCTGTGAAACTGTTGGCAGTTTGTAGGCAATGTTTTCTGGAAGTACAAAAATCTTTAATAATACATTTGGTTCATTTTTGCATGATCAAATGATTCCAATGTACATGTATGTTGAAAGGATGAAAACAAGGAAGAAGGACTATTGTTGACATTTGCATAAAAATGCACATAAGACGATTTACACACTTTAAAAAAAATGAATCATCTAGCTGTGTGTTGCAATGCACATCAAGTTCTGACAAAATAAACATATATTATTTTTTAAATCCTTAAAGAAAAATGCCGTTTCATAATAGTAAATTCTTTGCTTTTGTACTTTTAATTAAATAAAACTATATCCTGTTTCATGTTATTGAAATTGATCGTCAAAACCTGCCCATTTTTTTGTGTTTATCTAAACGCGATTTCAAGCTTGGGCTGATACAAGGGCGTAAAAGAAACTGCGATATGTTTTATTTTCATTTTCAAGACTTGCAGTTTTATTGAATTTATTTCACGAGTGCTGAAATGTTTATTTAAATATTAGAACATCCTATGTCATAACTGATATAAATGAAATAATCAACAACAAAATATTGAATTAAATTGAAACATCAAAGATCAGCAATCTGGAGATTGGAAAGTTTAAACATGGATTTCAACAACAAAATTTGAAAATTTTTCCTTTTGTCTCTGTCATGATGGTTTTATTTATTTTATAACTAGCCATGGAGAATATTTTGCAACACACTCTCTCGAAGGGATGGAATAGAGTTCTTCCTTCTGATTTTTTTCCACCTTGAAATAACTTATAAATCTTTTCTCTGTGATTAAATATCACTTATTCAATAAGTTAAATTATTTCGCTGTTGAAAATGAAATAGACTGAATTTGGCTTGATGGCAATATCAGTACAACAAGAGGAACAGGGCAACAAAACCCAAGTGAGACTCTATATTGCTCTTAATGACAAAAAAATAAGAAACCAAAGCATTTATTCAGACCCAAGCAAAAAAGTACATTTACAATTAAAACAATATATAATTCTTGCGAACATTTTCACATTGGACCAAAAATTATCTTCTTCTGGCCTCAAGACTGTAACCCTAATAAGAGTTATGATTTTGAATAGCAGAATCTTGGTTTTCTGTGTCTAATATACTGGGCAAAATAAGTTAGGGATCACATTTTTACACAAGAATAATATTTTTATTCCCATGATTTTTTGTGACAACAAGGCTTAAGTAGTTTTAAAAACATGTCATTTACACGATTCGATACTTAAGTCACACATGTTTAATGAGTTTTTGGACATACTGGTCAAGAAAGTAGGTGGCGTTAAAAAAGTAAGTGGAACGATGGAAGCATAGAAGTATCACAGACGGTTTTCTTTAGTGAACACCAGAAATTTCAGTATATCTGGCAAGAACTGGTGATAAGACGCAATGAGGAGGCATATGAGTATGGACGAACACTCCATGGCAGCAGGGGTGCTGGAAGCTGGAAAAACACAACGTCACTTTGCAGAACGACTTTATCTTTCCCAAAAGTGGAATTAACGGTTATGGAACCGATATTTACAGGCAGAAAATTGTCAAACAAGAGGCCCATGGGCCACATCGCTCACCTGAGAAGCTTTGACCATTCTGTTCTTTACCAGATTTCCCCCTTGTAATACATAATGCAACCCCACCCTACCCCACTGATCATAATTAAGACAATTTGAAATCTACACTACCCCAGGATGCTTCCATGTGCACATAAGTTTAAGCTTTTCTGGCCCAGTGGTTCTAGAGAAGAAGATTTTCAAAACATTTTCCTATATATTTCAATGTAAAACTTTGATTCCCCATTGTGGCCCCGCCCTTCCCCCGGGGGTCATGATTTAAATAATATAGAATTTACACTACCCCAGGATGCTTCCACATAAGTTTCAGCTTTTCTGGCTCAGTGGTTCTTGAGAAGAAGATTTTCAAAACATTTTCCTATATATTTCAATGTAAAACTTTGATTCCCCATTGTGGCCCCGCCCTACCCCCAGGGGTCATAATTTGAACAATTTAGAATCTACACTACCCCAGGATGCTTTCACATAAGTTTCAGCTTTTCTGGCCCAGTGGTTCTTAAGGAAAAAATTTCAAACATTTTTCCTATATATTTCTATGTAAAATTTTGATTCCCCATTGTGGCCCCGCCCTTCCACCAGGGGTCATGATTTGAACAATTTGGAATCTACACTACCCCAGAATGCTTCCACAAAAATTTCAGCTTTTCTGACCCAGTGGTTCTTGAGATGAAGATTTTCAAAGATTTTTCCTATATATTTCAATGTAAAACTTCAATTCCCATTGTGGCCCTGCCCTTCCCCGGAGGTCATGATTTGAACAATTTAGAATCTACACTACCCCAGGATGCTTCCACATAAGTTTCAGCTTTTCTGGCTCAGTGGTTCTTAAGAAGAAGATTTTCAAATATTTTTCCTATATATTTCTATGTAAAACTTTGATTCCCCATTGTGGCCCCGCCCTTCCCCCCAGGTTCATGATTTGAACAATTTAGAATCTACACTACCCCAGGATTCTTCCACATCAGTTTCAGCTTTTCTGGCCCAGTGGTTCTTGAAAAGAAGATTTTAAAGATTTTTCCTATAATTTCTATGTAAAACTTTGATTCCCCATTGTGAACCCGCCCTTCCCCGAAGGGTCATGATTTGAACAATTTAGAATCTAAACTACACCAGGATGCTTCCACATAAGTTTCAGCTTTTCTGGCCCAGTGATTCTTGAGAAGAAGATTTTTTAATGACCCCACTTTATTTTTGTCTTTTCTTGAATATCTCCCCTTGTGAGGGGACTTGATCCTTTATTTTAACAATTTAAATTCCCCTTCACCCAAGGATGCTTTGTACCAAGTTTGGTCAAAATTGGCCCAGTGGTTCTTGAGAAGTCGAAAATGGGAAAAGTTTACAGACGGACAGACATACGGACAGCTAGACAGACGGACGGACGACGGACAAAATGTGATCAGAAAAGCTCACTTGAGCCTTCGGCTCAGGTGAGCTAAAAAGGCTAAAATCAGGACGTCCAAGGTGTACGGCAGTCCGTGAGTATCGTTATTTGGCCAATTTTGCTGAGACGCACCGCTTCCAAAGTACTCTTACGCTTAATACTGGGCATCAAAAAGCAACGGGCAGACAAATTTCTACTCAAACAGTTTGAAACAGACTTCATAAAGCAAATCTCAAGGCTTGCCGACCAGCCCTACGTCCTGTATTAACCCCTTAACGGCCAAGCGCGCCTTTTAACGCATTTTCAGCATCACAGTGATTTAACTGTTGGCGTTTTGTAAATAATTGGGATACAACAAAACAATTGATATTTTCTGAAACTAGAGAAGAAACACAACAATTTTTCTATTATCGTAAACTTGAATTGAACATTGAATATAATTGCGTGTAGTTAGTAAAATTACGCATAAATGAGTGATTTTGTGCTATCTTCTGTAGGCTGTATCTCAAATACAGCAAACGATAAAAAAAAAAAAAACGAATGCCATAACCTAAAAGCTGGGAATTTTCCCTACATTTTCTCTATTGGACATTGAAAGGTACGAGCATCCGTTACAGAAATATTTGCTGTTGAATATTGGAACTTTTTCGATGAAAACAAACAAAATGCACTATGACGTCATCTAACGTTTTACATGTTAACAATGAAATCGTTTATAAGCTCGGTGTAAAATAAATCGATTCTTTTAACATATGGAACAGAATTATTTTTTAAAGGAATTATTTATAAAGAAGAGTTAATATACGAGACGTTTTTAGCCATTGACATGTAATTAAGGGAATTTTCCTTAGCTTTATAATATTTATATAGTAATAGTTCTTGACCCAACGCCCCGATTTCGCGCACCCACTGTTTCAAAAATCGTTGTTGAACCTACATGTAGTAGGAATAATTAATCAAGTAATTAGGTATTGTCGTTACCATTTTCTTACTCTGCGGATTCGTCATTAAGAGTAAAAAAAAAAAAATATACATACAAGCTTATAAATATTTTTTCGAGTCCTTTGTCTAGTATTTTAAATGTACTTTGAAAAGAAAAAGCTGTCACAAGGACGAAACATATTAGGTGTTAAAATTTCGATGAAAGATATATTTTTTCCTAACGCACAAATTGCATTTGACGCGATTATTTTTCTTACCCTTATCTTTATCAAATATACAACGAATGTATAGGAACATGAAAATAAAATAATGAATATACACTGTGATATTTAATTTTTAAAAATCGGGAAACTTGATTTCGTTTGAATTATTTCCCTTTCTGTTACCATGGTTGTTATGTACACAGGGAGAGACATAGCACGAAACAGTCATTCTACAAAAACAAGCATGGACAATTATATTCTTTTTCATGTCACTTACAAATTTGCCGTTATTATATCTTAACTATAAATTTTAAGACCAATTCCAGCTTTAAGATATAACATACACGCATGTTTTTTTTCTTCAATATTTACCGATATATATGCATATAGTTAAAGTTTAGATATGAACATCATGATCTTAATGTCGCTTCATTTATTTACAAATTTCAAGACGGGATTCTCAACCGTAAAGCGTTCCTTACAGATTGCGATGAATGTTAAATTAGAAGTTTTTTTTTTTAAAATCTTGAATAAAATGAAATCAAACCACTTCTCGAAAAAGAAATGCATGGATCTTCTTTCATAAGTAATCATAGCATATCGCTAAAAATCAATAAACTTCAGTAATGAGTTTGCTCTAAATTTCACGGACAGATTATTTGCAGATTTAAAAAAGAACTGAAATTGACCAAAAAAAACTATATCATTAATTCTAGTTGCGAGTCAGCTATATATTTATTTTTAAGACAATGCCTTTTTAGATATACATGTAACAAATTGAATTGGAGAAAAACATACTTCCGAAATGGTAATTCAGGAAGGATTTTGCATGACAGATATATATTTTTTATTCTTTGGGGAGCGATCACGAAATTCTTCATACTTTTGTTTTATGTCCTAAAACAAGCTTTGATTTTAACTAATGCAGAGAATCTTAATTTTTATTATAAAAGTTGGAGAATTAACTTTCGTAACCTTAATTTCGTTACGATATTTTTACCGAAATTTTAACTTAATTTTGGATATGTGAGACTTCATAAATCATACATTTGTGTCTATACTAGACATCAGAAACAAACAATTGGTCATATTTAGCTTCATTTAAAAAAATAATGGACTTGATCAAGAATTGATTTCGTAACATTACCTAACAAGAGGCCCAGGGGCCACAGCGCTCACCTGAGCACATCGGCTAGGAAAAAGCACATATCAGGTCAGAACTGAAAGTTTACTGAGGTGGGGGTGGCCTTGAATTTTAACCCCCCAGGGGATCAGGATTTGAGCGAACTTGAATCTACACTACCTGAGGATGATTCCATATAAATATTACTAATCATGGCTTTGAAGTACTTGAAAAGAAGATTTTAAAAGGTTTCCCTATATATTCCTATGTAAAACTTTGATCAGCCATTTTGGCCCCATCCTACCCCCGGGGGTCAGGATTTGAACAAAATTGAATCTATACTACCTGAGGATGATTCCACATGCGTTTCATCTTTCCTGGCCCAGTGATTCTTGAGAAGAAGATTTTTAAAGATTTTTCCTATATATTCCTATGTAAAACTTTGATCGGCCATTTTGGCCCCATCCTACCCCCGGGGGTCAGGATTTGAACAAACTTGAATCTATACTACCTGAGGATGATTCCACATGCGTTTCATCTTTCCTGGCCCAGTGGTTCTTGAGAAGATGATTTTTAAAGATTTTTCCTATACATGTATACTCCTATGTAAAACTTTGATCGGCCATTTTGGCCTCACCCTACCCCCGGGGGTCAGGATTTGAACAAACTTGAATCTACACTACCTGAGGATGATTCCACATGAGTTTCATCTTTCCGGGCCCAGTGGTTCTTGAGAAGAAGATTTTTAAAGATTTTTCCTATATACTCCTATGTAAAACTTTGATCGGCCATTTTGGCCCCATCCTACCCCGGGGGTCATGATTTGAACAAATTTGAATCTACACTACCTGAGGATGATTCCACATGAGTTTCATCTTTCCTGGCCCAATGGTTCTTGAGAAGAAGATTTTATAAAATGCCATTACTTTTTCTCTTATTCATAATTATCTCCCCTTGGAAAAGGGCGTGGCCCTTCATTTGAATAAACTCGAATCCCCTTCACCCAAGGATACTTTGTAGCAAGTTTGGTTGAAATTGGCGCAGTGGTTCTTGAGAAGAAGATGAAAATGTAAAAAGTTAACGACAACGACGACGACGACAGACGATCGGACAAATTTTGATCAGAAAAGCTCACTTGAGCCTTCGGCTCAGGTGAGCTAAAAAGCAATAGAATATTAATATTGTTTTTAAAAAGTAATCGATGCAAGAGTTGTGGACAATTTTTTTTTCAAGTTCAATGATATGTCTTGAAGAGAATTATAATTATGTTTTTGCTTTTTGAAACAGTTATTTCTTTCATGATTTATATCAAGCATTCGTCCATTTATCGTAGAATGACTGGGAATTACATGTAAGGTCGGGTAGCGAAGTGGGACATACATTGGAAGTTTTGCATTGACGTCGGAAACAAATTGAAAGTGGAAGGGGGCAAAGTAAAGGAGAAAAAAATTTTCAAGGTACCAAAACCTTGAAAAGCGAAAAAAAAATTTCCTTCGTCCTTCATGAAAATCCTATTTCATTGGGGGAAGGTTAATATCGAACTTCTCTCAGTACAATTTCTTTCTAAACCTACGCTAATGTTCATTGTCTATATTATGGCTATCTTTGCAAAAAAGAGACCCTAACCCCCTACCCCGGTTCCGACGCCTATGATTTGTCAATTTGTGTAGCGATTCATATTCCGTTTTTTCTACTTCGACTTTGAATAAAGAAATGGAAGAAAAATTGTGCATTGTCAGACACAGTTAGAGATGCTGTCACTGAACTTTGCAAGAAACTCGTTTGTCTGTGTAAATCATAATGAGAAGGACCCCCTCCAATAACCATTCTCTTTACATCGCAGGTTCAAATTGTATCGCAATATTTTTTTTAACAGAACTGTAAAACGTTCTCGGAAATTGATATCTACATGCATTATGAATAAATTTATACAAGTACCAAGTCCAAGAAAAGACATTTGCATGACAGTGCAAGTCTAATATATGTCATCTATGAACTATTATATACGCGTTCTTTGTGAATGCCTATAAGTACATGTACATCGATAATCAACACTCAAGCCACAGTCCAGAGACAGCCTGTAACTTCCAGATTGAAAGTGGATTTTGACCGTGATTAGAAAGACACCAGGTTTGCACTAGAGAATGCGAAGTGTTTGTCATCTAAACATTTTGTTCCCAGTGCATGTATTTTACCTTAGGTCCCTGAAAAAAAAATTTGGTAAATTAAATTTGCTTTGCATAAGCCTGCACTGATATTACCACCTAAAATATATATATAGATCTATAACAATTAAACGAAATCCAAATTTAAATGAAAAACTCAAACTTTAATCTATATTGCGCCGTGCGGGCTCATCAGCAGATTAAGCAATTAAACAGATACATATACCTGCAAAGATAACATGATCAAGATTGTGACTCAAACTGTGATGCACACAGTTTTTCTTAGGAAGGTTGACACACGAGAATAGTCTTTTTAGGGTTTCTTTAGTAAGGACATTTTCAAAGGCTGCTCCATTTGCACCTCCATATTTGTTTACATTCGATGCCTAAGTTTCGTTTCCTTTTTTACTCATCGGTAACACCCCCCCTTTCCACACACGTATTTTAATAATGGAAGATATGAGCAGTACTTGGTAAAACCTTCATAGGGAAAAGTGGAATGATCTTAATTTAAATTTAAATTCATGCATGCATAATAGTGAGACCAGTAAAAAGTTCCAAAGTCATGTAAACTCGTATTAATACTGTAAGTCTTTTACAATTTGCTTTATGCATACGCTACCGATTGCAATTACATACTCCAAGGTACATGTAACTATATTGATCAATCAGATTAAAATCAGCTTTAAGTTTTAGTTTGGCTACGTTTAGTACTAGCCCAGATACTACGTTGTTCGTCGTAAACGTATACAAACAGCTGCATGGGGGTATGTTTACAGAAAAAAAAATTATTTCACATTAGTGAAGTAAAGTGAAAATTAAAAGAAAAATGAAGGATCATTTATCCATATCCGTGAGAAATGAAAATATGAAAACTATTTTTAAATCTGGTGATGTTTAAATTTGATTATACAGTGGATATATATATCTGATAACCCCCCTTTCATTTTTATACAAAGAGTTGTAATTAAGAGCAAATAACAATTTGACACTGGTATTAATATTAGAATTCATTTATAAATAATTCATGTTTGTAATTAAAAAATAAGTACTTGCAAAAATGTCATTTTGATTGAATAGAAGGTGTTTATGTAAAATGTAGGCTGGAATCGAGAGTTAGTGTGCATAATTCTTTATCATACTCTCCCCATGGCCGTCATCTAAAACTTAATGATAAACTAATGATATTGTATGTTCAAGTACATAACAGGGTGTTGTGAACTTTTGTATGCAGATCGCTGGAACCAGGCAGGTAAATTTATTCGTTGATAACACTGTACTGAAAGCAAATAAATATATAATACCCATGATTTGTTAGGAAGCCTCCTTCTCAAAATTGCTATTTTTGTAACCATGGCAACACTGTTCCTTGAAATAAAAATACTAAAATAAAAAAAAATGTGCATTTCTGTATGCTCCACATGTGTACAGTGTACCAAATTTTATTGAAGTCAGTAAAAAACTGTGGGAGGGAGTGCGATTCAAATTGCTTACGACAATCACACAGTTGTAAAGCCGAAGTCGAATGGATGACGTACCCGTGGACATCGTGTAATTGTATAAACTCTTGCTATTAAATAAAATTGACCAGTAAAACTAAAAAATAATTGAATGCATGCTTTGTTTTAATCGTAACACTAAATCCTCTGGTTTGGAACATTATTTGTAAAATTGTTTGTATTTCAGGGACGAATAAAGGAAGAAAAACACATATTTTGGCAATTATGGGTCTCAATTGTTGCCATGGCAACCGTGACGTCAAATCACTCTGGATAATTAAATACTTAAGGATCTTATCTTTCAGAAAATATATAGATTGCTCTATGTAAAAATGACTAGAAAATGTCTAAAATTCTATTTGAACTTTTTTAGGCAATTATGCAGAAAAATTGTTAAATCTCTGGCCGTTAAAGTGTTAAAATTAGAGTGCCGCTGAAATCGACTACAGTGGGCAACAGAACACAAAAATTTGGCAATAACGGTGTTCTGTGCTCTTCTCAGACGAGTCGTGATTTTGTTTTGACTTCCATGATGACAGAAGACTTGTTTGGATTGCAAATGAGGAAAGATTTGCTGATTGTGTCATTTCTGAGCAATACAGAGTAAATGGAGGTTTGATGATGATTTGGGCAGGCATAAGTATTGACTGCAAAACTGATCTGCACATTATTGAAGGCAACCTGACAGGTTTAAAATACCGAATGATATTCTTCATCCTATCGTTAGACGTACTCAGGGGCGTAGTATCAGGGGGGGCCAGGGGGGGCCAGGCCCCCCCACTTTTTCTCCAGACATTATCTTTACTATAGAAAATGTTTACTGAAAGGAAGGTTGGCCCCCCCACATTTCAGCAAAGGGTTGGGGTGTAGAGTAGATTTACCCCAAAAAGTTTGAATTGAAAGTAAATTGGTCTTGAAAAAAGTTAGCCACTACCCCCCCCCCCCCCCCCTGGTTTTTTTTTTTTTTTTTTTTTTTTTTTTTGCTTGTCAACTTCTTCAGGTAAGTAAAAAAAAAATTTTCTCAGGTTGGCCCCCCCACTTCCAAAAACGATGCTACGCGCCTGGTACTGCATGTACTCTGGGGGAGGATTTCATCTTAATGGATGATAATGCTCGACCTCATAGAGTCCGAATCGTAAACGAGTACATGGAAAGTGAAACAACTAAGCGTATTGGTCCGCCAAGTCGTTCTCTTGACCTGAAGTTAATTGAACATGCCTGGAACATTCTATAGCAACGCATTTCAGTTCGTCTTACACTTTCCCGAAATGGACGGAAGCTTCAGATAGCATTGCAGGAGGAATGGAAACAGATCCCTCAGGCTCGCCTAGCACGGCTGATGGGCAGCATGGGTCTGCGCTGCAGGGCCTCGCAGGGGAGGGGGGGGGTCAAACAAAATACTGGCAATCATTTAACGACGTAATATGACTCTTCTGAAAAAAAATCTCATTTTCAGGTCTACCCCCAACATGCCCAATTCTAAAGGGACGGAATTAACAATTTGTAGCTTGTGATCAAACAAATTTATCACATCCAATGTTTAATTTTCACTTTTTAAATATAAAATATTATACTAAAATTAAAATTGCATTCTGTTTTCTATGATACGGTATTTGTAAAACATATTTATTTTGATGATCCTTAACTTTTTTGTCCAGTATATATTGGAATTCAGTATGCTTCAAATACAAACACACGAGGAAAAAAATTCTTCAATTCGTTCATTTTTTAATGATTAAAAATTAAGATCCATTCATTTAAAAAGTTTTTATTTTAATACATGTAACTTTCTTATTCGTCCCGTGGAATTTTCTTAAGCAAGATTTTAAAAAAAGCACAATAAAATTCAATGTTGATGGCAGTAAATCGTATTCAGTGACTTTTATCCGATGAAACAAAGATGAGAGTATATGCTTACTTCTTTGGCATCCATTAGATGGTGTACCACTCCACTCCCTGTAGCAGTTTCCACACTGACTCCTTATAATGCAAGCTGAGCAACAAGTGCAGTGGCAAACACAATCCGTCTCAATACATTGAACTAAAAGGTATAAAAGATATACAATGAGTAGGGCATCTTAATGGTACTTTTTAATTTTTTCTCAAAACGACCCAGGTCGATTTTTCCAATGGATTAATCATATGAATAAATTGAGAACAAAACTTCAAAATTTAGATACATGAACCGAGGGCCGTTCAAAAATTACGCGGACTGTGCTATTATTTACTCTTATAGACGTCATATAGTTATGAAATTTCACAGAAATGTGTATCCTAAAGATCCTAAAGATAAATATTGGGCACAATTTCTGTATTTAAGAAAAATTCTACCAAAATTATCGCTATGTTGATATCGCTGATGGAGAGGTACGAAGCAAGACAAAAAATTTGAAGCAAAAGCATGCGGAATCCAAAATTTAACTCATTAATTTTCTGTAATTAGCGATATTTTTCGACAATTTTCGCAAATGTATCTTTAAACTGTTCTATTATTATGTATTTAGATTTCTGACATGATATTTGAAGTACTAACAGAAATATAGTGATTTTTCTCTGATGCGATCCCCGTGAAAACGACTGTGAAAATGACGTCTCCTGAATTGACGGCGCACCACACTTTTGTTAAATTATGTGTAATACTAGAGATATCGCCAAAATAGATCCAAAATATGCATAAAAATATGTAGTAAACTAGGGTATTTGTGACATTCGTCCACAAATAGCTTATTGAAATTTTAGACCGTTAGACATCTGCAAAAAGGCTATATGGGAGGACAGGAAGAAGATTATCGACGAAAACTTTATCCGGACTGTAAAGAACGTGATTGAGAGGCAGAAGGATAAAACGTACGCTCAACTAGGACCTCAGGTCCACCGCAAATAGTTCGTCATTTTGCATAGTAATAAAACATTTTAGGAACTCTTCAGGCATAAAAGGCACAAAAGTAAATTCATCGTTATCAACACGGAGACCTTAGGTCACCATATATATTAATTGAATTTTACATGACAGACAGTTTTCTTTGCCTTACTCCAAAATAATCATATTTATAATTTTAAAGAGATCTACTTTCTAATATATATATTAGTAGAAACGTGAAAGTAATTAGGGGGACAAGAGGTAACCTTATATTACACATCAGTAGGGAGACCAGTGGTCACCTTATCCTATTGTTATATTGTACATCATTAGAGGGATCATAGGTCACCTTACATTTTAAATTAAAAGGGGGCCAAAGATAACCCTTTATTGCACATCATAAGGGTGACCTGAGGATGTACCTTATATTGTACATCATTTGGGGGACCAGAGGTCACCTTATATTGTACATCAGTACGGGCACCAGTGGTCACCTAATATTGTACTGCACATTGATCAGTAGAAGAAACAAAGATCACCTTAGATTCTACATCAGTAGGGGGACCAAAGGACACCTTATATTGTACATCAGTAGGGGGACCAGAGGTCACCTTATATTATACATCAGTAGGGGGACCAGTGGTCACCTTATAATGTACATCAGTAGGGGGACCAGAGGTCACCTTATATTGTACTTCAGTAGGGGGACCAGTGGTCACCTTATAATGTACATCAGTAGGGGGACCAGAGGTCACCTTATATTGTACCTACTGGTCACCTTATATTGTACATCAGTAGGGGGACCAGTGGTCACCTTATAATGTAAATCAGTAGGGGGACCAGAGGTCACCTTATATTGTACATAATTAGGGGGACCAGAGGTAACCTTATATTCAACATCAGAAGGGGGAACAGAGGTCACCTTATATTGTGCACCGGTAGGGGGACCAGAGGACACCTTATATTGTTCATCAGTAGGGGAATAAGAGAACACCGCATATAGAACATCAATTAGGAGAGCAGATGTAACCTTATATTGTACATCAGTAGGGGGACCAGAGGTCACCTTATATTGTACATCAGTAGTGGAACCAGAGGTCTTCTTATATAGAACATCAATCAGGAGACCAGAGGTCACCTTATATTGTACATCAACATCCGTAGGGGGACCAGAGGACACCTTTTATTGTTCATCAGTAGGGGAATAAGAGGACACCTCATATAGAACATCAATTAGGAGACCAGATGTAACTTTATATTGTACATCAGTAGGGGGACCAGAGGTCACCCTATATTGTACATCAGTAGGTGGACCAGAGGTCACCTCATATTGTTTTTTTCAGTAGGGGGACCAGAGGACACCTTATCTTGTACATCAATGAGGAGACCAAAGGTCACCTTATATTGTTTTTTCAATAGGGGGACCAGAGGACACCTTATCTTGTACATCAATGAGGAGACCAAAGGTCACCTGATATTGTTTTTTCAGTAGGGCGACCAGAGGACACCTTATCTTGTACATCAATGAGGAGACCAAAGGTCACCTTTTATTGTTTTTTCAGTAGGGGGACCAGAGGACACCTTATCTTGTACATCAATGAGGAGACCAAAGGTCACCTTATATTGTTTTTCAGTAGGGGGACCAAAGGACACCTTATCTTGTACATCAATGAGGAGACTAGAGGTCACATTATATTGTACATCAGTAGGGGGACCAGAGGTCACCCATTTCGAGGGCTATTCAATAATGTCTTTTGTGCTCGGAAAGAAACAAAAGACGCTTCTCAATAATTTAGTCATAATAATTTAACCTAATATTATCTTTTAATTAAAACACATGTCCGTTACATTTTTCATCCAATTTGTGCATGTTTTTAGTACTCATTTTTAGGAATGACCCTTCTTATACTGGATTATGGTCTTATGATTTTCTGGACTTGTTTCTTCCTCCTGAAAGGCCTTTTGTACAAGATTGGAAAATGAAACAAGTCAAAAGGAGAAAGATCTGGCGAATATTGTTAATGTGAAAGAACATCAACTTTCTGTTTATCCCAAAGACTCCTTAACTCTTCAGGGCGTGCGGGTTTGGACGCTGTCATGAAAAAATCAATGTAGTGGATTCCTGATTCTCATTAACCTTCTGATTTTTTTTTTTGCAAAAAAATTACTTTTTAGATTCATCCAGAAGTTAAACTGCCTCATCGAATACGAATTTGAACAACAAGACCATTAATATTTAAGAAAATTGCATATAAATCTGTCTTTGTGCTCTTACAATACTCTGCTTTTCTCAGACCTTTGCTGTTTTTATCAAGTACATCTTATTGTAAATTTTGTTTTGAGGGTTTTAAGCAATAGATTCAAGTTTCATCATCTGTTTGAAATTCAAACAAAAGTGGATAAGTACAATTACTGATATTTTAATAAATGTTTAGAGACAATTGAGCAGGTGAATTTCAATGATGAAAAAATATTGTTACAGTCGCTTTCACTCATTTTTAAAAACAGTGTGTGACTTTTGAGTACTAAGCATTTTTTTTTACTGTAAAACGTTTCTTTAAAACAGTCTGTACTACTCCCGAAATGATGTCTTTCAAATTTGCTATTTGTCATATAGTCAATCATACACCATCTGTGATTATTTGTTGAAATTTAGAAAACAGTACATTAGTTGTTTACTTTTATGATTGCAAGGACGGTATCCATTTTTGATGCCCATTATAATATTTTTTAATCATTGAAATCCACCTGCTCAATTGTCTATAAACAGACATTGATTGCTGTACATTTTACATATTTCAGTGAGTATTTCTTTGGGATTCTAAACAAGCAGCTTTAATGAACGGTTTAATTTCACTCTAGTTTACTGATTCTTCACCATTAATTTTAATGCAGTGCCTCGAATACCCTTGTTCTTCAGCTTCTCACAATGAAACTGTGATGAAAAGTGGTCAAATAAATTGTTATAAATTCATTAAAGATTCAATAATGAGGGAAAGTCAAGCTTAAGTTAATGCCATCTGATATTTGTATTGTATGTCATAGAGTTCAGGACATTATTTATTGAACAACCCTCGTAATTTGTACATCAGTAGTGGGACAAGAGGTCACTTTATGTTGTACATCATTAAAAGTAATGGTCACACTATTTTGAAGGACAATGAAGAAACCTGAAGACACTTTATATGTTTCGGAGGTCCGTGTTTGCTCTGCTCTGATTTTGTATATTGTTTAATGGATTTTGAGATTGAATACTGTTCTTTATCTCCATATCCTTCATTTTATATCACTTAGAAGATCAGAGGTCATCTTATATTGTAAGTCAACAGGGAGACCAGAAGACCCCATATATTTTACATAAATATTGAGACCAAAGGACTCCTTATTGGTCACCTGAATCAACTCATGTGACTTATTGCTATCTGTTTTTTCTGGCGTCGTGAACTGTGCATTGTGCGTTAACATTCGAACATTTTCAGCTTTTCTCTACAATCCCTCAACCATTTACAACCAATTTTGGCATAAAGCGCATCTAAGGGCGAAGGGGAGATTTTTTAAATCATGGTCCCTGCCCTCCACCCCCTAGGGCAAGAAAGTTGGGACGAAACTACTACAATTGATGAAATCTTTAAAAATCTTCTTTACTCATTGACATCAAGCCGAAAAACTATTGGCATAATTATTATAAGCATTGACTCCTCTACAAAAATTGTGAAATTCATTGTACCAGGGTCAGGGGCCTTGGGGTTAGGACAGGGCTATAAAAATTTATATCGTGAAATACATTTATTCTTTGAAAATATTTCCCTCTGCCCCTTGATATTAAAAAGACTAACTACATGCATAGATATGATGAGGAAGGATAGTCTCTCCAAAGTTTTGAAATTTGCTTCCCAAAGGTCATGGGGTTCTGGTGTTACGGTGGGGCTATATAAATTACTAGATGAAAATTCATTAATTCTTTTTAAAAAATCTTCCGCTCTGCTCCTGGATATTAATTAAACTAACTACATATTATAATTATGATAAGCAAGAGAGCCTCTTCCAGAATTATAAATTTCAAGGCCCCTTGCTCATGGGTACCATTGAGGGGTGGGGGCTCTAATTAAATACTGTAATTGAATTAATGCTTTGAAATTTTTTCTTTTGTTTAAACCAAGTTTTTTATGAACAAGGGTGCCTTTTCCAAAATTGTGAAATGTATGATCCCAGGATGAGGGCTTTGTGGTCAATGGGCACTGCTAATTATTGCTAATTATTACTGATTATTTGAAATGCACTTTTTGTTCCCCTACGCTCTATATAGGTATTTAGTAGCTAAACTAAGCATGCTAAGTATATAGTTATGATGAGCAATGGTGCTTTTTTTTTTATCAAAATTGCGAATGTCATGGAATCTGGTTCAAAGCGCGAACCAAATTCAATAGTTTTAAGGTTTTTACATGATGTTCAGATGACCTATAAGACCCATAGGCCTCTTGTTGTGTTCTTATAAGAGTACCTCTAGTATCCTGTTAATATGCGTTTTATCTATAACCTCTGGTCAGCCGTCATTTTCTATTTAGATGTCTCTTGGTTAGGACGGGTCTAGAATTGTTGATGCCTTATCTCTGCATTCATATAAAGAACGAGGGCGCTTTTGATTGGCATTCGGCAGGAATCTGGGGGTAATTGAAAAGTGAAAAATTTTTCGACATGTCACATAAAATTTTAACATTTTTTTTATTTATCGGGTTCCTGTGCAACAGGAAAGGAAAATATTTTCCTGAAATTGATGTTTGATTTGCTAAAAATAACTTGAAAATTGACCAGATCAGACATTTAGTACAAAATGGTACATTTTTAAATACGTTTTTCTAATTTTTTTCTATCTCTGGGTCTTCTCTCCATGATTTTGAAACGTTATATATGTGTATTTTAATTCAGAGAAACGAATACCCAGACACCACGAAAAATAAACTTTTCCCCAAAAATCCAAATGTGTGAATGTGAGGCTTCTTTGTCCTTTTTAAATCATCAGTATTTGTATAGCGGTGATAGCTGGGTAAGTAGGGCTACCTGCTCGGTGGGCTCGAAGCGACAAGCTTTTTTGGGTTCGAGTCTTGCATGGCGCATTATTTTTTTTCCAGCTAAACAACCATTTATTTTGTCAGTTTCGTTTTATGTACTGATGTATTTAAATTTTGAATTAGATAAAGTTTGGTTCACTTTAATTTGTTCTCGAGCGAATTCAATTCCAATTTTCTTTTCTATAATGTACTTGTACACGTATCATGCATCTATGCATTAAATATTTTAGGTGTTTTTTTTGTGAAACGGTACTATGTTATAGTACCCCCTAGGAAAAACGGACATACATGTAAATGTTACAATCTCACAAGGTCTTTCAAACTAAATAAAAAAAATCCATGGACGTTTTTGTAAAATTTGATCAGCTATGTTCAGCCAACCAAATCATGGACATTTAAACCATAAATGTTTCGTACAAATGATTCCTGCAGATCACACGCCAAATGCCCCCATCTTCTTTTATTTTATGTCTGGTTTCCTTAAAAATGGAAAACAAAGGGGACCTCTGGTCTCCCTATTTATGTACAAGTGACCTTAGGTTCCCATAATGATCTACAACAAAGGGTGACCTCTGACTCCCTATTGATGTATAAGGTCACCTCTGTTTCCCCTTTTAATGTATAATATAATCTGATGTCTTGTCTTGTACAATATAAGGTGACCTCTAGTCCCCCTACTGATGTACAATATAAGGTGTCCGCTGGTCCCCCTACTGATGTACAATATACGATAACCTTGGTCCCCCCAGTGATGTAAAGTGCAATATAAGGTGTCCTCTGGTCCCCTACCGATGTACAGTGCATCTAAGGTGTCCTCTGGTCCCCCTATTGATGTTCAATATAAGGTGACCTCTGGTCCCCCTACTGATATCCAATATAAGATGACCTCTGGTCCCCCTACTGATGTACAATATAAGGTGACCTCTGGTCCCCCTGATGATGTATAATATGAGGCGACCTCTGGTCCCCCTAATGATGTACAGTACAATATAAGGTGTCCTCTGGTCCCCCTACTGATATACAATATAATGTGACCCCTGGTCCCCCTACTGATATACAGTGTACAATATAAGGCGTCCTCTGGTCCCCCTACTGATGTACAATATAAGGTGACTTCTGGCCCCCCTACTGATGTACAATATAAGATGTCCCCTGGTCACCCTTATGATGTTCAATATAAGGTGTCCTCTGGCCCCCCTTTTGATGTTCAAAATAAGGTGACCCCTGTTTCCCTTACTGATGTATAATATAAGGTGACCTCTGGTACCCCTAGTGATGTACAATATAAGGTGACCTCTGGGCTTGCTAATGATGTACAATACAAGGTGTCCTCTGGTCCCCCTACTGATGTACATTATAAGGTGTCCTCTGGTCCCCTACTGATGTACAGTACAATATAAGGTGTCCTCTGGTCCTCCTATTAATGTTCAATAGAAGGTGACCTCTGGTCCCCCTACTGGTATACAATATAAGATGACCTCTGGTCCCCCTACTGATGTACAATAAAAGGTGACCTCTGGTCCCCCTTGTGATGTCAAAATAAGCTGACCAAAAGTAAATAACAACTGGTGCATTTTTTAAAGTTGAAGCATGACCTCATAAGGAAAAGAAAGGAAACATTAAATAACTTATTAACAAATAATTATTCCATTATGTTAAAGGATTGGTGAAAAGCGAAATGAAAAGGTAGGGGGTGGTAGGGGAGAAGATATTCATCCTCCCCCTGCTTGTTAGAGATCTGCGAATGCAGAGACTGGACGTCGTTTACTCTGAGTCCCTTACTATTAGTAAGGAGATCAGAGGTTAGGCACTGTGTTATATATATACTATAACCTTACATGGAATAATAAAATCATAGGGTAGACCACAGGTCACCCAACAAAATCTATAAATGTTAGACTCTTATATAACATATATCTTATAATATTGCAGCTAATGTTGCTCATGCAGCAACCCCCCCTCTTTCTTTTCTAATATGTTTATACCCATCAGATGGTTATTCCTTTGACAAAAATAAATTTTTTGGTTTTTTTTACACTGTAAAGGGTTCACAGTATTACGATTTAGTCTATTTTCACTTTCGTATGCAACGCACTACATTTTGAAGCGGAGTAAACAGGCCCGATAGTCGTGAACTGAGCGGGGGACCTAAGGTCCTAGTTGAGCGTACGTTTTATCCTTCTGCGATTGAGAGTGACCAATGTCACGCTATATCTCATAAATGCCTGCAGTTTTTGGTTTTAAAACAAAAAAGAATATTCTTTACTTGTTTAATAGATTTAAAGCTTGACAAGAAATGGTGTTTGGATGTTTGGATGTTGAGTAGATAAGGTAACTCAGACTGTACAGGTACTTCTGGGAAAATGTTGAGAAAATGAAAGATCAATCACAGTTTTTAGCCGGGCTTATTGCTCAAAGAGCAATTGCCGGCTTATGTGATCCTGTTCAAGGCAGGATGTTGACCCCATAGTCGCCATTTTAAAGTTACGTGCAAAAATATAGTTCTTACTCTCAACGGCTTTTGAGATAACACAAACGCTAAATAAAGCAACAAAAATAAAACGAAGTTTTATCTATATAAAATAAACATTAGTAGTAATGACTTTGAAAACTTCATAAGTCAAAGAACATAGTTCATTAGCGTAAGGATTTTTGATAATCAGTGTTACCGTAGTTCTCTAGGCATACGAGGTAAAGCAGGAGAGGGAACCAGACTGGCCTGTTTGTTTACATTCAGCTGCGGTACCAGATTAATTTTGATTCGGAAAAAATGGGACCGTCGTATTAGGATTGAAAAACTCACTGTCGGTGTCTTATCATTAATATTGATAGTTTTAAAATAATTTTTTTCATCAGAAATAAACGTGATTCATGTAAGAAATCCATTTTACTCTGTAAATGAGCCCGGCTCTCTGTACTTCTGAGTACTTTGATTTTTATAATGCCTGTGACGTCGAAGATTTTGCTGCTCCGTGACTTAACGATATGTCCTGAAAAATCACTCAAAATTGATATCGATACACAACATTTTGATATGACATTTTGAAGACCATATAAGTAAAGATTCTTTTATATTGTGTGTGACATTTTGCTCGATTATATCGTCAAATATTTTTCTGTGCAACAAGTCCGCGTAATTTTTGAACGGCCCTCGTATTTAATATTTTCATTTTTATTCAACAAATGCGTGTAATGCCGCATGACTGTTTCATTTCAAGTGTAAATACAAGGTACTTGTTATAAATTTTGTTTTATTTTAACTTTTTTAAGTTGATGGTCAAGGTAAAATTAATACATGTACAAAAATTGTAATATTTTTCTATATTTTTTGGTCTGCAAATAGGTTGTTTGACAGCGTCCAACTTTGTTAGTTGTCAATGCATTTTTTTATTCGTAAGATATTTTATCAAAACCAAAAGATTTTATTGCTCGACATCGACAGTTAAACAGAAAGGTTTATAGTGTACAACATTTTTTCTTATTGTTAAATAAAAAGTTTTTTTTTTTTTAAAAAAAAAAAAAAGACTCTTCTCGTGAATTAACAACAGAATTTTAATTTACTTACTAGTATTTACAAAGAAATAAATACACAAATGCTTAAATTCCCATCAACATTCATCGCACTTAGAACTGAAGGAAGGTGTTATGAGATTATATAGTTGCACGTATTCTCTATTTAAATTTGAAACCCAAAAAGGGGAAATGCACGTGCACTTAAATTGGCATATTTTAAATTTATCACGATCAGGACATGGAGTTGTTGGCGTAATCATGCATGAATCAGCGCTATCCATTGCTGTGCAGTGTATTGTAATTATAAACAATTTCTTAGCAGTATTCATGAATTATCGCATTGACGTCTACGCCAAAATAACGCCACGCTAAAATAAGAAGCCCGCTTTTTTAAGCACACATACGGTAGTAATGTCAATGCAATACTTGAGTGAATAAATGGCAATGTAATGCACTACTTTCGTGAATTTGTTATGTAATGCATTACTTAGAGAAATGAGAGGAATTGTAATGGTTATTTTATCCTTACAAACAAAGATACATTGCAGGTTCCAGTAAACCAAACAAACATCTTTCGTTATTCCTCACTAAGATATTGACAGTAGTGAAGGAAAAACTTCAAGAGTACTGTGAAACTATATATTCAAGAAGTGGTGTGGATCAGATATGGATACTAAAAAATTCTAAAGAACTTTCGGACACTTTGAAATTACAAGACTTTACAAAAATCAACAGCTTAAAAACTTACGACTTTTCAACTTTATACACAACAATTCCTTACGACAAATTAAAATCCAGGCTTTTTGATATCATTGACAGCTGCTTCTTCAATAAAAGTGGAACTCGTAAATTTACTTACCTCGTCATTTGTCATTTGCAAAATCATTTTGTTAAAACAGATTCTGATTGCACACATAAGTACTCCGAAGTTGACATCAAGAAGATGCTTGCGTTTTGGATTGACAACATCTATGTGGTTTTTGGAGACCATATTCCAACAGTCTATTGGAATTCCCATGGGTACAAATTGCGCTCCGTTATTAGCAGACTTATTTTTATATCTATATGAAGCAGAATTTATGCAAAATCTTATGCGTGAAAAGAAGTAAACACTTGCTGTGGCCTTCAACTCGACATTTAGATATATCGACGACGTATTGTCAATTAATAATGGTAATTTCCATTCTTACGCGTCGATACGATATATCCTGGTGAGCTTGAGATAAAAGATACCACAGAGTCCGACACTTCTGTTTCATACTTGAATATTTTACTTGAAAAAGACACTAATGGTAATCTAACAACCAAGCTATATGATAAACGTGATGACTTTAACTTTTCTATCGTCAACTTCCCTTACTTATGAAGCAATATACCTTCATCACCTGCATAAGGAGTATATATATCTCAGTTGATTCGATACGCAAGAGCATTCTCTACGTATGAACAATTTCTAAAACGAGGTAAATTATTGACAAGCAAGTTGACGAAACAAGAATATCAGCAGTCTCGTTTAAAGTCATCATTTCGTAAGTTCTATGGTCGATACAATGACCTTGTCAGCAAATACAGTTTATCATTGAGTCAAATGCTGACAGACGTTTTTCATACCAATTGTTAGTCCATTATTTATACACTGAATTGACGACGGATTTTTCCCGTTATTTCCTGATCATGACAAGGAGCATGCACATTGCGGGTGTGACCGGTCGGCAGGGGATGCTCACTCCTCCATGGCACCTGATCCCACCTCTGATGTTTCGGGGGTCCGTGTTTGCTCTGCTCTTATTTTGTATTGTTTTATGGACTTTGAGATTGAATACTGTTCGTTATCTCCATATCCTTCTTGTCACTAGTAATAAAATCAAAGGCAATATATTCCTTTCTTTTTTCTGAAACTACATAGAGCCTATATCTCGTAGGCCAAATGTGAATTAAGTAAAAACGTGATAACGAATGAAAATGAACAAGAATTAACTATCAGAGAACTAGAATTAAGCATATGGAAATAACGAATAATATTCGTGATCAAAAGTCCATAAAACAATACAAAATAGGAGCAGAGCAAACACGGACCTCCAAAATATCGAAGATGAGATTAGGTGTCAAAGAGGAGTGAGCATCCCCTGCCGACTGGTCACACACGCCGTGTGCTCCTTGTCATGATCGGGAAATAACATTCAGTGTATAAATAATGGACTAACAATTAGTATAAAAAACGTCAGTCAGCATTTGACTCAATGATTACCAGTAATTGTATTTTCAAACTAGGTCATTTTATCCAAACAAAAGTTGACCTACATATTTTTATGCTAAATCTGGATACAAAATTTCATTTCAGTATGTACAACAGTTGCAAAGAAAATGAACGGAAATTTCAATTTTTTGGAAGGGGCATACCTCTGTGAAAAATGGCTCGATCGTACCTAATATAGAACTTGACCGAAGTATTATTATGATAATTTTTTATACATAAGATGTTAGTTCATTTCAGTATGTGTTAATGTATATGCAATACAATAATTTTATCCCAAAAATGATTACATAAAAGGCACAGATTCTCGTTTTTATGAATAAATTTTCCCAAGGTTTATTTATACTCTACCTATCTTTACTCAAGCACATTTTATGAAGATGACTGTACTATGTAATAATTAAATGGAACGTACATGTATTCAGTTTATCATGAATGCTCTAAAATCAACAAGAATTTCAATGAAAATTATAGAAACTGAAAACTGATACTTACAATAGACAGAATTGAAGAGAACGCAAGAAACAAGCAAAAACAAAGTCCAGTTTAACGACATCACGATCGTAAAACAGTGTGTTATTTAAGTAAGGATAGTGAAACAAAAACATGTTAATATAAATTTCTTCCTGGTTTCTTTTCCGAAACCAGTAGGAAATGTATACAATGTAATAGATGACACATAATCGATCTAAAAAAAAACCGCTTACATGGGTGTTTAATTTTTTTCAATTTAATAATTAAACATATTTGAGCTTGTAATAATATGCGCCGTTATCGACGCTCGACCCTTTCATTGCAATCCATGAATCATCATCGTTCATCTTTTGGGTTGTGAGAAACTGACGATTGAGAAGAGTCGGAACCGAGTTATCCATCAATAACATAGATATCGATACTCACAATATTTCTGGGTTATCTCTCTTTTTCCATGCATTAATGAAAGTGAAATGTTGAATATATCCGTAGAGGGAATTATTCAGTGGCTTTTGTAAATTTTGTTACGTTTATCAGTTGTATGACATAAAAAAAAATTATTGATACTAGACTAAAAGAGGATATGGCTACCAGATAATGAAGACATCCCCCAAATACAAATAAATTAAAAGAAATAGAGAAATATTATTTATTATACTACTGTGAATTTATCAAAGCACGCCTATGGTTTTTGTTTTTCCAACCTACTAAGTAACACAACTTTTTAGAATTCTCTGTTAATATTACAGACTTTATATAAGCGGGGGGGGGAGGGGTCGTCAATTATTCCTACATGTACATTGTAGTCCTCACAAACCGAGTCATATTTCAACCAGCATCATGAACGCGTACTGCTTCTTTTTGAGAGATAGACAAGGGAACCTTTTAACAACTGGCACCTAATCCTTTGAAGAAGGGCATAGATAATTAGTAACAAAATGGATTGAAATTAGTAGCAATTGGATTGTTCATCAGTTACAGTTGGTATGAATCCAACGTTCGCAAAATTACCAAATATTTAAATAGTTCAACCTATCGTCAATTAATTTTACCCTGTCTTAAAATCAATTGTACCTATATTCAAGTCAAATATCAATATTGACAAACAAGTAATTGAAACGAGAATATCAGCAGTACAAGTCTCGTTTAATTAAAGTCATCATTTTGTAAGTTCATGGCCGATACGTGTACAATAATATCGTCAGCAAATACATTTTATCAAGTAATATGCTGACTGGCGTTTTCCACGCATTCTCAATTTATAGTGCGAAATCGACTTTGGGAAAAGTCAAAAAATTTTGTGAACTGAAACTATTCAAACTAACACTTTTATATGTCATTTGAAACATGAAAGTGTATAGTTATTAAAAATCACAATTTGATTTACATACTTCATGCTGTGTTTTGTTGACCTCCTTCAAAATGAATGCGGTTGGAGGGCTAATTTTACACCAAGATATTTACGTGATGTTGAAAAGCCATATGTGGAAACGAAAGAATTTTTTTGAAAAATACAAAATTAAGAAAATACACATCAAATTTTGTAAACTATAAACATTTATGAAACATTTACGAAACCGTTTAAGCACATTTGTAAAATTGTCTGAAATCTTTGATTCAATTATTAGTAAAAACAAAACAGGCGTAATTTTCATTTAAATGAAATTATTTTCTTTTTATTTTAAAAAGTCTTTATCAAATTTGACGATAAGCTAAATAACGACAATATTCCCTAAAATGCTTCATTATTTGATTCTTTATTAATCTGTTCAGAGAAATGCACATTATTTAAAATATCAGAAGGTAAAATATTTCGCCATTACCTGATTACGAAGTGTTTGTTAAATATCACGTGAATATCGCACATAGATATACAAAAATAAAAGTATATTCGGGGAAAAATGAATATATTATTTCAAAATATTGAATTTTATGAATTTTCTTATCTGTGTTCTTGACAAAGGGTTGCATTGAAAATTCAAGTTATGACTTATCTATAGAGGAATCATTTAATTTATGATACCCCCCCCCCTTCCACCATTTAGTCTGTTGATTATGTCAAATGCTTAATTGCTTGTGAAAACTTTATCGTCAAATCTCAAAACAAAACAAATTTACCCCCACCACCCTTAAAAGGTATGTTAATAATTATAGTTGTATATTATATGTGTTCTATTGAGCAATATACGTACATTCTACATTAATAATATAACGTAAATTGAATTTTCTGTACCATTAAAGCATAGACGCATACGTTCTAAGTTCTATGTCTAAGCAACAATTTTTAAATGGGAAAAATTAGGTGCACAATTTAATACATGTATTTTTTGCAAAGCAACAAAAATGGAAATGGATTCAATTTCGACCACTTTCTTGACACCCAACACCCACAGCCTTCTTTTTTCTTTAACCCGATGTGGAAGACACCTCCCCCTTACATGCAGCGCAGCGCCTATTCTCTGGAATTATATTTCCTACGAAAAATGATATTTTCTTCTTCAAAATGTTTAGCTTGGTATACAAATTAGGTGTATATAACGATTTTTTTAAGTTGACGATACACTATCAGTTCAAACAAACAGCAAAATACAAACTTTAAGAAAGTTTTGTTTCAGATTTACGTTCCGAATGATAACGTGCATTACATTTAAAACTATGCAATATTAACTAATTGCTCAAAATGGAAACATTCGATCATTAAACCACGATTTTACTCGTGAATAATATTATGTCAATTCAATTTTCAAATCCCACGGATGCACAAGATATTGTGTAAAATATGTTCACCTTTGCATTTGCACTTCCATTTGCATTTCTGCACTCTTGTTACAGAAAAAAAAATGTGTTTTTTTTTTAAGAAACGGTGTACTTCTTCGTGTTTTTATTTCTTAAATCATTAAGATTCACTCGCAAATCTGTTCAAACAGCTTTAGAATTTAATTCTAATTTACTTTAAAACACGGTAACGTAAATATCTTTCTGAGATTTATCGTAACTTTTAATGCTGTTGTTTAATTATTCAATTGTTAATTAAAGGCATATTCTAGTGCTTGAGTGTAAGGCAATTTGACCCATAGGAAACAGTGTAGTTCTCTTACTTAATTTATGAATAAATACTAACACGTAAATATCGATGAATTTTTTAACCATTGGACTCATAAGAAAAGGGGGGCTATTTTTTTTTTTATATATAAATACAGATAAACAGTGTCTTTTTTACCATTCCATGCAATGGAACAGGTGTTCATATGTTAAAAAATTACAACTTACCCTTATTGAGTCAGTTCAGCAATCCTTCAAGTCCTTTTGAATTTCCAAATAGAAAAGTAATACTAGTAATTTTGCGGTGACATCAAAATTTGATAAATATACTAACATTTTTAAAAATTTGTGACACGCATATGTGTGAAGGGTGTGATATTCAGAAAATATAACTCAAATGTAGGATAATCATACTAAGAAAAAGATATGTAAGTGATTTAAAACTTCTTTTTGGTTTAAAATAAAAACTTCACTATGATCGGCGACAGTAACGTAAATATCGATTTCTGCTATAAAATGCGATTTTCGCCTAAGACGATCATTCAAGTTACAACAAACAATTGTTGTATTTTAATCAACAACCAACATTATTATACTTTCATGTTAAATACTAAAATCTGATTGGTTTAGACGCAGTTTACAATCCGTTCTATTACCCTCAGCCTTAGCAACGCATGTGACAACGGGTAACACAACGGTAATGCCACATGCGTGGATATTATGCGCGTACGGTTCACCGTAGAATTCTCAAAACGTCAGTTGCGCGTTTGAAAGAACTGGAAAAAAGTTGACGTCAATAAAAGCTTGCGTCCGATGTAGCTTACTTGAAACAAAAAACAGACGAAACATGCTTGCGAGTGCAGAAATAACGAAACTTTATATGATAAAAGACTCTTAGAGTATCAAACAAACAATAAAAAGGTCAGTAAATCTTTTTAGAAGTAGCGAGGAGTTTGAAGGCTATCTAAACGTGAACGTAAAGATGATCGACGATTTTTTTTTGCTGACTTAATTTAAGGTAGGCCCGTACTTTCAAAATTTTCTGTCAAACTGATCATTTTTTAACTTGAATACTTAAGTTTGAATAACTCATGAACTAACTAAAACACCCATAAAAGACATATCTTTGCAGGTTAATTTTAATACAACATGTCTCAGAGTACATACCTCTAAAAATTCAACAGCCAAAATTAAACATAAAGAAGTGTGATATCATATTTTATTTAGCTATGCACCAAATCACATCAAATTTATATTAAATCTTGTGGAAACAAAAAACATTCATTTGCAGGAGAATATTTGAAATCTTTTCTGGAAAACATTAACAAATTGGTGTTGAATCTGTCCACGTCTTTCAGAATAAAATCTCAAAATATCTTTATTTTTAACAATTCTTAAAATCTAAATTGTTTACATGCCATTTTTTTCTTTGGAATTAGTAAGAATTATATCTAAGGTTAACAACAATACAAACTTTATTATGATTGACCAGAAAAATGTAACAAAAGAGCACTTTGAACACGTATACCCCCATTTTTGGAATATCAAGTTTTTCAATCATTTTTTACAAAATTTAAAATGAAAGTAAAATTAAAAAAGATGATATAGGCCTAAAATCTATAAAAATAGATCTCAAGTTAGTTTGTTTAAAAAAAAAATAAGAAGGGTTTAGATTGAAAAAGGCAATTAAGAATTTTGTGTCTGTGTATGTTCTAAAAGCATATAAATCCTATGAAGAAAGTGTAAAGTATTAATTTCCATAAATAGTATATATTAAATGCTTTGTATTCATATTGACACTATAAATTAATAGATATATACTTATTAAATTATTTCAAGCAACCAAAATATTTTCTTACAAAAAAAAGTGATAATCAGAATTTTATATTGGTGTGTAAAATTAAAACCGGATCCGTAAAAGTATGGACCTTCCTTAAGAAGACATTCAGTATAATAAAATAAATGTTGCCTGTTCTGGAGGGTAACAGTTGAAATTGCCACCCCAAGGAAAACTATTGTCAACCGACGCGTCGGTTGACAATAGTTTTCCTTGGGGTGGCAATTTCAACTGTTACCCTCCAAAACAGGCACCATTTATATAATGGTTCATATGACTGGCAGAAAATAAAATTCAATAGAAATATTATATTACTTAAAACACGGTACATTATTTTAAGCGAATTGAGACTATACTTTGAGAATCAGTGTTAAATCATGCTCATTGTTAGGACATTACTTGCAAAGTGAATTGTCGAGGTTTTTTTTTATTGTTTCCTAAGGAGCACACAACGGGTGTGACCGATCGGCAGGGAATGCTAACTCTTCCATGACACCTGATCCAACTTCTGATGTTTTTAATGTCCGTGATTGCTCTGATCCTAAGAGAGTTGTCCGTAAAGTTCGTGGACAATATTGATAATTACTGACAAACGTTGATAAAAATATTTGAAACTATTATTTTCATAAAATTCATGTTTTCTTTTATTAATATGCACGATTTAAACAAAAGAAAAGCACAAGAACATGTAGTTATGTTATCGTTATCAGATACAAAAAAAGACACACACTCATACCCAGATTAATAAAACGGAAATCCTTGACGTTACACGACGTCAAAAGCTAAATTCATGCAACTTTTCTAAACAGAGTCACTGCATTTCTTATGTCTCTTTTTAAAACCAGTCATCAAAAATGTGCAATAAATGTTCAGGCTTCAAACATTAAATAATATTTAACACTTCTGTCTCAGATCCTGCAAATCATCAACCTCAGTCCGCTTTAAAACGGTTATATGTACGGAAATACGTCAAAATCTCGTTACGAACTTCAATTTTTACATTATTTTAATCTCGGAATTATGATCTTCCTTCACGCATGACATCCTGTAAAATGTCCCTTTCGTCTGAAAATCTTATATGTCACTTAAATACTAATGATCGACTTCCTTTATCCTCTTTTCCTAACTGTTTAAAGAATTTATGGGTCTCTTGGTGTTTTTCAGATTACACAGAATTTCGTCACTGCTCTCTACTCCACCTTACCCGAAAACGTTCTATTAGATCTTTCTAAGCCATTCCGTAATTTTTTATGTTCAAATTTTGCAGGTTTGTTGTTTAAACTGTTGTCAACCTCGTACTGTAAAAGCAATCAACATTTCACCAGAATTTAATTAAATAGAAACCAAATTAATAAAGTGATAAAAGTATATTCTGAAAAAAAGATTTTACACAGCACAGCATTTTTCTGACCTTAACCATTTTATCTAAAAGATTGTTAAAGGTAACCGCTCACCCTCTACCTAAAGGTACTCTATGGATGAGGTATGAGGCCGACTGATTGAGCCAAGGGAAGAGTAAATATAACCTGAACAATAATTTTACATATTAAGTTTTTTTTTTTTTATTTTCACTTTTGTTCGAAGAATTGGCCCAAGGTCCCAGTCCCCTCCTTCAGTTCATCTAAAACTTATACCGCTAGTAATACATACGCTCTCCAAATTTTCTCAAAATGAGCTAAAAGCAATTGAAAGCTTTACTGGGAACCAATTACAATTAGATGCAATATTGTCTGGATCTCTGTCTGTGACATTGTGTATAAAGGAATACGACGGGGTTTTGTGTGAAAACTACGTAGAGGACTGTTTAATTTTAATTTTATACCATTTATAACTTACATTGACTTCAGTGTATATGTACCCGTAAGACCCCTTAAATAGATTAATATTTAGTATATAGGATACGTCCACTGGAAATCATTCCTTCCTCTTGACACTGGCTCGGTCAAATAAAATATAATTAAATCAACAAAATATTTTTCTCGTTCATTTATCAAAAAACTTTACATTCTGCAAATCAATGGTATTTTGCCTTTTTAATTTTTGCTAAAAATGGCAAAACATTTAAGTTTAGAAATATCTCTGTCAGTAATAAATCTCTCTAGGCAATATGCAGACCTAGATTTCAACGTCCGGTTGCGGTTTACGGTTTTAGTTTTGGGTACGGTTTTATGGTATAAAACCATTTGCAATATTTTATGCATTTAAAGCCTCTGTTCCTGACATTGTAAAGTCATATAAACAAGACGGGTTTAAACTCCAGGGAATCTCATCAAATTAAGTACATATGAGGTAGAAGAAGCGGGCACTGAAAAACAATGACGTTGTCGGACGTCATGAAACTAAACGGCATCGGCGCCGGGTAATCATATAATGTCGTTTTTATTTTATCATACTTCAGCAAATAATGAACGAATCAAGCTAAAAATTTCACTATTTCTTATTATTTGTTGTTTTATGTCCCTTATGAATTTTGAAAATACAGACTACATAGTTCTAATTTTACATCCTCAGTCCACGAACTTTTTGATAATCCCTCGTAAATGTCTGAAATACGCATGCTTGGCTTCAAGGTCGGGAATTCTAGGAAAACTCCTCGGTCTTGCTGTGAAGACGACCATAGATAGACTGCACGATAACAATTTCGTTGTGCCATTAAATAACTCCGACATTTTCTGTTTAATTCTAAAGTTTATTTTTTATTATGTAACTTACACTTTAAAAAGTAAATTACACAAAAAATTTAGGTCATATAATGCCAAGATTGATTGATTGATTGTATATTGTTTAACGTCCCTCTCGAGAATTTTTCACTCATATGGAGACGCCACCACTTGCCAGTGGAGAGCTGCAAATTTTGTCCTATACTCGGCACTCAGGGCCATTGAACAGGGAGGGGTCTTTTTCGTACATAATCCTCCTTCGTGTTCATGTTCTTCTTCGCCCTATAATTATAGTCCTGCTGGACACGTTATTACAGGTGACGTAAATATAGTTCGTAATGAGGTCCTTAGATCACTTATTTTAAAAGGTCCTAAATACAGGCAACCCCGATCCTTCAACTGACGTCGGATTTTCATAAATATTATGGATTCTGTTGAGAATTATGCCAGACGATGGGCCAGCTATGAAAAAGAAGACGTTGACACCTTGTCAGAATGGATTAAATGTATCAGATCCATGTTAAAGTCACGTATTAAAAGATTGAGGGGCAATATGAAAACCATCTATCCTTCTGTGTTCAATAAACCAGAAATGAAAAAAGAATTAGATATATTACACGATCAGTACGTACTGGTTCCTGCCAGGTAGCAGGTGACAACATTGTCTTCGTTTGTAAGGCTCATTATATAAATTGCATTCTAGAAGAACTTGAATCTAATTCTACAAGTGGTAATCCTACTTATACTTGTACTTCCCTTTCTAAGGAAGAAATTCTTCAAAATCACCTGTCAGTTTTGAATACTTTTAATTTTCCACAGAGCCAAAATGAATTCGAACTACCTTATACACATTGGATTCCGAAGACTTCATAAGAACTTCATAAGAATCCTTACAAACAAAGACACATTGCAGGATCCAGTAAATGTTCAACCAAGCCTCTTTCGTTACTCCTCACTAAGATATTGACAGTAGTGAAGGAAAAACTTCAAGAGTACTTTGCAACTATATATTCTAGAAGTGGTGTGAATCAGATGTGGATACTAAAAAATTCTAAAGAACTTTTGGACAATTTGAAATCACAAGACTTTACAAAAATCAACAGCTTAAAAACTTACGACTTTTCAACTTTATACACAACAATTCCCCAATATAAATTAAAATCCAGGCTTTTTGATATCTTTGACAGCTGCTTCTTCAATAAAAATGGAACTCGTAAATTTACGTACCTTGTCATTGGTCATTTGCAGAATTATTTTGTTAAAACAGATTCTGATTGCACACATAAGTACTCTGAAGTTGACATCAAGAAGATGCTTGAGTTTCTGGTTGACAATATCTATGTGGTTTTTGGAGACCAGGTATTCCAACAATCTATTTGATTCCCATGGGTACAAATTGCGCTCCGTTATTAGCAGACCTATTTTTGTATTCAGGTGAAGCAGAATTTATGCAAAATCTTATGCATGAAAAGAAGAAAACACTTGCTGTGGCTTCAATTCGACATTAAGATATATCGACGACGTATTGTCAATTAATAATGGTAACTTCCATTCCTACGTCGATACGATATATCCTGGTGAGCTTGAGACAAAAGATACCACAGAGTCCGACACTTCTGTTTCATACTTGGATATTTTACTTGAAAAAGAAACTAATGGTAATCTAACAACCAAACTATATGATAAACGTGATGACTTTAACTTTTCTATCGTTAACTTCGGAGTATAAATATCTCATTTGATTTGATACGCAAGAGCATGCTTCACGTATGAATAATTTCTAAAACGAGGTAAATTATTGACAAGCAAGTTGATGAAACAAGAATATCAGCAGTTTCGTTTAAAGTCATCATTTTGTAAGTTCTATGGTCGATACAATGACCTTATCAGCAAATACAATTTATCACTGAGTCAAATGCTGACTGACTTTTTTCATACCAATTGTTAGTTCATTATTTATACACTGAATTGACGACGGATTTTTTCCGTTATTTCCTGATCGTGACAAGGAGCACACGGCGGGTGTGACCGGTCAGCAGGGGATGCTCACTCCTCCATGGTACCTGATCCCACCCCTGATGTTTCAGGGGTCCGTGTTTGCTATGCTCTTATTTTGTATTGTTTTATGGACTTTGAGATTGAATACTGTTCGTCATATCCTTCCTAGCACCTACTGCGACACGGGACCTCGGTTTATACGGTCTCATCCGAAGGACCGGTCTCCACGTCCCACAGTGGGATTCGAACCCGCGACGTAGGGATTGGCTCCTTATTTCGCGACTCTAGAGCTGACGCTCTAACCACTGCGCCACGCGGGCGACTAAAATGCCAAGAATCTAAACATCTATAGCTTGCGAGTTATACCACCTTCCGGAATAATGCCGACAACCTCATAAAAAATTTCTTTTTCCTTTTCAAAGTTTGTTTGCAAGACACTATAAACGATTGATTCAATGCGCTCAACACTAATATGATTTTAATTATATGAAATACACGTCAAATTATAAACTCTAACTATCAGACTCCAAATTCAATGAAGATTAAAGAATCCAGCAAAATATATTAGTTGATCACGAACCTTTCTCTCTGTGTTTAAAAACTACTACGGCGCTAGCTCATTTATCTTTTTGTGTATACCTAAAAGGCACTGCCAATGACCGATATGGAGCCGTAACGTCTTCTTGACAACATTTTCTTTAGTTTAGGAAAGAGAAAAAAGTCGCATGGACTCAGATCTGGCTAATAGGGCGGTTGTTGCAACTCTGTAACTCTTTCACTACTTAGTAACGTTTTTACCCCTTATATTGTTACATGTATGCAGCAGTTAATTCCACGAAGGCTTGTCTTTGGGCATCTTTTACGAAATATATGTTTCACTTTGTTCAATATTCTGTTTTTGTAAAACAAGCCATCAACGGTTTAAATTTACCTTTGGGTACAGGAATTTGAATGATCGCACCTCTAGAGTCAAAGAAAATGCTCAGGTACTAAACCTTCTTTGAACTCTGACATCTTCTTGCAATAACGGGCCTTCTGCTGCATTTTCTAAGACACATTCTATTATATACATGTACTTTTCTTTGAGGCTCACAATCATGCACCCAGATCCCTTCACCTGTTCTGATACTGGAAAGTGTTCTCTTGTCACAATTCTTAAAAGATTGAAGGAGTTCTTTCGCCATTTTTATTTACCCTTGTCTTCTTTTGTTCCTCAGTGAGTAAATGAGGTGCCCACCTGACTAAAACTTTCCTAAAATAAAGTTTTTGGCATAATTTTGCTTGCTGTTCCTGTTGAAACTTGGAAGGCCCTTGCAATGTTTTCCACTGTTTATTTTGCATCTTCTCTTAACATCGTATTCACAGCTTCAATATTTCTTTGGACCATAACACTTTTTGATCGTTCTGGCCGTGTTTGATTTTTCAGACTTGTTTCTTCTTGTTTGAATTTCTTCATCCATCAGTACTGTATGAAATTACGTCCTTCCCATTAACAGAAACCATCTCTTTGTATACAAGTGTATCTGAATGGTTTCCCTAGCACTACGCAGTTTTTCATAATTATATGCTCGCATTTCATTTTCACCTGAGCGGCCATTTTTGAGCAAACCCATAGTGTAGTGAGCCGTTTTTGAATGGTAAGAACTTTATAAATACCGAAGCAAATTTCGTGCAGTTTCGGTGGAGGGAGAGAGATTGAATGGAACTTAAAGACTGTGAAAAGAAAATCTATTTGCATTTTTCAGAAAACCATAAGTTGCATTACTTAATGAATGCCCCTCGTATCTCTCGTTCTGATGGTTCGCCATTTAATATTGTTGACTATCTCGCGATTGTCTAAATATTGTGTCAAACAATCAAATTTATTATGTTCCCCAAACGAAGTTGGGGAACATATTGTTTTTACTCTGTTTCTTATTAAGGTCTTCCGTCTTCAGCGGAAGACCTTCGGTTTCTTTTTCACTTTTATTATTAAGGTCTTTCGTCTTCACGGAAGACCTTCTAGTGATTCTACTGTTTCTTATTAAGGTCTTCCGTTTCCAACGGAAGACCTTATTGTTTTCGTTCGGTTTCTTTTTCCCTATTATTATTATTCTTCCAACCGATTTTGTGCACGCGATTTCTCAGAAACGGCTCGGTCGATTTACATGAAATTTTCATATCTAATAGATCATCAACTGATCTTGATAGGTTTTGAAGCGTTTTTATGACGTCACTTCCGGTCGTGAGATATGGACAATTTTTTGATTTTAAAATGCAATTTTGTCTTTACTTACTAGCAAAAACTGCTTAAGATATGAACTGGAGACTAATTGCAGATGATAGTTCATGACTTATAGCGTTGCAGAATCGTCTTTTCGTGCGTCGTCAATACTTCCGGTCGCTACCGGAAGCGAATTTAAAAAACGCAAGTTTTCAACTTTTGTTTTTTAATATTTTTGTTTTAGAATTAAATAGAGACTCTTTTGCAGAAGCGAAATATGTAATTTGTTTGAAAATCGAAAAAGCCAATCTCGAGATACTTGCATTTGAAATCGCGAAGCGGCGATCGGAATGGCTAAATGGTTAGCGCGTTGGATTGTCACGCGGGCGACCCGGGTTCGATCCCCCGTGTGATCCAAAAATTTTGTCATTTTTTTCTGCTCAACTTTTCAATATTTTTAAATTTTAAACCATTTGGAACAATATAATATAAACTTTTAAGCATATCTTGCGTAATTAGGGGTCACAAGGGGCCAGAATGTCAAATCTTTGACGCTTTATATCTTGAAAATGGGGAATATTTTGATAAGCAATATTGAACATAAGATGGTCAGAGTAATGTTCTAAACAATATGCATACTTTGAATTTTTGTAAAACGGTCCCATTAAGGACTTGTAGAAGTGGCCCCTAAACATTTCCATTCAGCATACATGTATCTCCACAACGAATAGAAATCTCTGAATAAGTGTTGAACAAAAAATATTCAAAATCACAAGACCTTTCATTTGATATCAAGAAAAAGGGGTTGACCCCTCAAATTAGGGGCTCAGAAGGGCCTAAATTCTTTTATCTATTACTCTCTAATGATCAATATTTTGTTACACATTACTGAAGCAAAAGTATTTATCTAAACGATTTGCAACAATATATAATACAATTTTGATAATATGTTACGTAATTAGGGGTCACAAGGGGCCAGAATGTTAAATCTTTAACGATTTATATCTCAAAAAGGGCGAATATTTTGATAAGCAATATTGAACAAAAGATGGTCAGAATAATGTTCTAAACAATATGCATGCTTTGAAATTTTGTAAAACGGCCCCATTAAGGACTTGTAGGAGTGGCCCCTAAATATTTCCATTCAGCATATCTGCACAACGAATAAAAATCTTTGAATAATTGTTGAACAAAAAATCTTCAAAATCACAAGACCTTTCATTTGATATCAAGGAAATGGGGCTGACCCCTCAAATTAGGGGCTCAGAGGGGCCAAAAGTCTTTTATCTATAACTCTCATATGATCAATATTTTGTTATACATTACTGAAGCAAAAGTATTTATCTTAATGATTTGCAACAATATATGATACTATTTTGATAATATGTTACGTAATTAGGGGTCACAAGGGGCCAGCATGTCACATCTTTGACGCTTTATATCTCGAAAAGGGGAAATATTTTGATAAGCAATATTGAACAAAAGATGGTCAGAATAATATTCTAAACAATATGCATACTTTGAATTTTTGTAAAACGGCCCCATTAAGGACTTGTAGGAGTGGCCCCTAAATATTTTCATTGAGCATATCTCCACAACGAATAGAAATCTCTGAATGAATGTTGAACAAAAAATCTTTAAAATCACAAGACCTTTCATTTGAGATCAAGAAAAAGGGGCTGACCCCTCAAATTAGGGGCTCAGAGGGGCCAAAATTCTTTTATCTATAACTCTCTTATGATCAATATTTTGTTATACATTACTGAAGCAAAAGTATTTATCTTAACGATTTGCAACAATATATGATACTATTCTGATAATATGTTACGTAATTAGGGGTCACAAGGGGCCAAAATGCTCTATTTTTATGCTTTATGTCTCGAAAAGGGGGAGTATTTTCACAAGCCTTATCAAACAATAGATGTTCAGAATATCGTGACAAAAATGAGAAACTTTAACTTTAACTAGGGAAAACTCAATGTCACTCTCTTTAAACAAATATCTCAGTCAAAATCACATCTCATCTAGTTATTATTATTATTATTATTATTATTTTCCCCAAAATTTTGTGCAGGCGATTTCTCGAAAACTGTTCAGTGGTTTTCAATGAAACTTTCAGGAATTATGCGTCATTATATGAAGTTGTGGCATGACAAGGAAAATTTGGAATACTCACCTTCGGTTCCAAGATATTGACAGTTTTCTGATTTCAAAACGGATTTTTGTTCCCCCTTTTTTTCAAAAATGGCTTAAGATATTAACTGGAGACTTATTAGAGATGATAGATGATCACTTCTAGATTTGCAGAATCACCTTTTTGTGCGTCGTTACTACTTCCGGTTGCTATTGGAAGCGAAATTAAAAAAGTCCGTATTTTCTAACTTTTTTGTTTTTCAATATTTTTCATTTATTTTTGGAATGCTAATAGAAACCTTTCTTTTAATGCTTACTGTATCATTTGTTTGAATATTGATAAATTCAAACTCTAGATATTAACATTTAAAAATCTGAAGCGGGTTCAAAATGGCGGCTGTCTCTGTCATTTCCGACATTTCGCAATTCAGGGTTTACGAAGTCAGCCGAGCGTTTGCTTGAATGAAAGTAAAATAGGATAAATGAAATGTAAAGGAATACTTGGATTCTCACGTCGTTGTTACGTTATAATTCTGTGTCAAACTATGGTTAAATCCTTGGTCGTCTGAAACGTCTTCTATACTTGGTTTTGGCTGGTTCTCAAAGTAGAAAAAGAAAAGACTAAATGTGCAAATGAAATACGATACCTAGTATCGTTTGTTTCGGAAAATTAGATTTTAAATCATGGGTATAAGTAATAGTTTTTAAGAAACAATATGGATGTACATAGTAAGTATAAAACGTAACCACTGTTTTGCGCATGCAGACTTGTGTCATATTCAACTAATAGAAAAGAAAAAAAAAATAAGAAAATCATTTTTCAAAATATCGTTGAATGGAGTTCATATTAACTTTCTTGTCTCAAAGATCGATCTGATTTAAATTATTGAACATAAATGTTATCTGATTCCCTGACTGTAGTAGGCATGCTTTTATCAATATGTTCTTAGTGGGGATGAACAGGAAATAAAAAAAAAGGGTAAAAAGTTTACCAGATTCACTGATTTAGTATTATTAATCTATATACGATATGGAATGTGTAAATATGCTAAATATACTTTCTTAACCTTGAAATTTAAGCTATAAGAACATTCTTGTTTCATTTCCATCGAAGCTATCGCACCTATTTCATGGAACATTCCAAAGAAAAAGCGCGAAGATTTACTCGTGCTGTTTGACACAAAATTATGAATAGTGACCTGCCTTTCATTATTCGAAAACAGATGTACTGTTGCAGAGGTATATACAAGTACATTTAGAGGTTGGTTCTTATAGAGTAATAGTAAGTGGTTTGGATTTTCATGCTAACGACCCGGGTTCAATGCCCTTTGTTTTCATAACAAATTTTATCACTTTTTTCAGCTCAATTTTGCGGGGTTTTTTTCAGAATCGGACGGAAGACCTCTCGTTGCTCGCAACGAGTTTCTTTTCTAGTTATTGTTTTTTTTCTTACCGATTTTGTGCACGCGATTTCTCTAAAACGGCTCGATGGATTCCCATGAAACTTTCAGGACTTATGTAACATCACTTGAACCTTATGCATTTTTTTCCGTTTTGATGACGTCACTTCCGGTCCGGAGTTATAAGCATTTTACTGATTTTTTAAGGGTCAGTTTGTCCGCACGATTTCTCCTAAACGGCTGTAGGTAGACACATGATACTTTCAGGTATGGTAGACCTAAGTCTGTAGATTTGCGGAATGTATTTCATTTTTATCGGAAGTACCGCACGTCGGCGCTCGCAACGGCCCGAAAATAGTCTTATCGCAAATTAAAAAATTTTTAACACCTTTTCTATGATATCTTTTTACCTGGAAATATTTTGTTAAAACATATAGAACAAAAGAAGTGTAGAATTCCAAGATCTTTCGAATGATATCTCTTAAAAAGGGCTGGCCCCTAAAATTAAGGGCCTAGAGGGGCCAAAAGTTTTTCCTTTATATCTCATAATGTATTGAGAATTTGTAATACGTCAAAGAAGCAAAGTTGTTCAAAATGTCAAGTTCAATCCATTGGAGTCATTAAAATACGTCCGTCGATGTCACTTCCGACCAAACCGGAAGTAGTCGAAAAACGCGTATTTTTGCCGTTCTTAACCCGTTTTGGGGTAACATATGTCTCTGGGAGCATAAAAATTAATTTTCCGTCCGTCGTCGTCACTTCCGGTCAAACCGGAAGTAGCAAAAAATGGCTTATTTTAGCATTAATTAACATAAATTAAGGTGATTTATACATTTTTGGGCGTTATTACTCATTTTTGTAAAAAAATGAAAGTTACTTCCGGTTACTTCTGGTCAAACAGGACGGAAGACCTACTCGTTGCTTTGCAACGAGCTTTGCTCTAGTTATTATTATTTTTCTTCTTCTTCTTCTTCTTCTTCTTCTTCTTCTTCCTGGGTACATTTATGTCCGGGAGTGATCTTGTAAACTACACATCCGACTTAGGTAAAACCTTTTTAGGGTCAGTAGGCATGATATGTAGATTTGCGGAACGAAGGTCATTTTGCGCGCACGTGCTTGCAAGAGCGTGCACGTGCAACACGTGAAATGACCGATTTAATTGATATGGGCGTAACTTGTTACATTTTTGATGAAATGCTTTGAAACTCATAATATAAGGATATATTAATAACATAGACAATATGACATGGTCAAATTAGCAAGATCTCACGCGCATGCACGTGCGCTTCGCTCTGATTGGCTGAAACTTAAATCTCAATATCTTTCTTGTTTTTTGACAAAATCCTTTGAAATTTTTAACATAGCCATGCATTAGGATATCCTACAACATGATGTATAGCAATTATCATGAAAACACGTGCATGCACGTGCGCTGCAATCTGATTGGCTTAAACTTTAAATAGCTATAACTCCTTTGATTTTCAACCAAACGGGGTGGGATTTGGAACATAGATATATATAATGGACTTCTACAAGAAGGTATGGTCGTCATGCACATGCATATACGTGCGTGTACGTGCGCTGCAATCTGATTGGCTTAAAATTTAAACAGCTATAACTCCCTTGGTTTTCAACCAAACGGGGTGGGATTTAGAACATAGATAGATGTAATGGACTTCTACAAGAAGGTATTGTCACCATGCTCATGTATGCATGTGCGTGCATGTGAAATGAGTAAAATCAAAAATACATTTGAATGAGCGTATTTTTAATACTTTTGGATTAAATACTTTTGTAACGGGAGATGTAACGGGAGAGGAGAAAATGCAGCGGACCAGACCGGGATTCGAACCCGGGCCCCCTGAAACTCCGGTCAGGTGCTCTACCAACTGAGCTATCTGGCCACCGGCGATCGAACCCGGCTGACCGCCACTCTGATAAAGCTTCATTTATCCTGTGCAATTTTCAAAGACTTTTCTGTTTGTTAAATTTTGATCATTATTTATTATTTGTTATCATTTACAACGGTTAATTCTCACTTTATTAAATTGATAAAACTTACAACTGTGTTTTCATTTAGCGTTGACCATAGTTCAGAAATCCCCTTACCTGGGTTGATCATTGATAACTGGAGATAGTTTACTCCTTTAAGCCAAGTTGGCTAGTAACTTTGTTTTTTTATACACTGAAGAGTTCTACTTCCGGTTACACTTTAATATTCAGTGTATTTAAATATATAGATTGTGTAGACAAGATGATATGGTCATTACGCACATGCATTCACATGTGCACGCATGCAATGCTAAAATTTGAATGAACTTGGTACACTTCTGGGTAAACGTTGTTAAAGTCTCAAATGCTTAGACTTTGTCTTATTTAATGAAGCTTACAGGGCATATGGCACCAAAAGGGAGTTGGGGAGCGTTTGGGGAACATCTGTAACGGTCCCCGTTACAATTAGCACTAGTTATTTAATGGATTTATTCAAACTACCGTTCTTTTTGTGGAGTCGGATAACAAGTAGGTTTCCTTTTTCAATTGTTATATATTTGATAAGCAATTGATTTTAGTTGTGTGCTTTACAAAAAGAGTCCTATATTTATTTAAAGTTATAAAGTATAGTTAGGAAGTTTAAGATCTTTTAATTTGCGTAATCTGAATTTATCATAAATACGCCATGTATGGCTTTAACATATGTTAAAGTGAAAAATACCTATTATTATCAAATGCGGTATTATTTTAAGTATATTACATCCTTTATCAAGTAAATTCATGAACTTGGTTTTTCTATGAAATAATCTTAAGATCGATCTCTTATATATGCTTCTTCCTGCTGCAAAAACAGGAAAAGGTACTTCATAATTGCATACGTTTTAAGCCCTTATCATGAAGTGGAAAAACTATATTTACTGAAGACCCTTATAGCCATGCTATTTTTGGCCCCTCTTAGTTATATTTTTTGACATCGTTAAGCATTTGCAAAATAATTTGTTTCTCTGGACAAGAATGCTTTAATAAAAGTTTTACAAATACAAATAGTACCGTGCCGAACAATCAAGTAATTAGTATATACATGAAATTAATTAGAATTCTTAATGTTGAAAACCAAGATTAAAAGATTAAGTGTCATAATATATTACATGGGGCTTACTTGAAGTTATCCATAAATATTCAGTAAATAGGACAAATGAGAAAGCAACATCTGTAGATTAAAACCCCGTCCTTCTTCCTATGTATTCCTACGTAATGAAAAAAGAATTGCGGATAATGTTTGTGTTCCATTCATTTTAATATAAAGTAAAACTTTCTAATATTTCATATATTAATCAGAATCGAGCAAACTATTGAATTTTACTTCCCATTGTATATTTTACGTTACCGTAATCGAAGATTCAGAGGTATATAGTTTTCCCCTATCCGTCCGTCTATCTGTATATTTGTATGCAAAAACTTTAATCTTGCCCAGAACTTTTAAATTGGTGAGGCTATGGCTTTCATAATTTACAGGTGTATTCTTTGTGACGCAAACTTTCTTTGGGTACCACCAAATTTGACCTCTGTACCTTAATCTATGATTTTGACCTTTATTTGCAAAACTCCAATCTTTGCCATAAGCTGCCATACAGGGGGATCAGTGTTTCACAAACCCATTTTGTTCTTTTAATGTTTCCATTTTATCATTTATACTTCCTTTAAAGTTGTGCACGATTAAAATTTTACAATATTTTCATCAGTCTAAACTTTTCTCCTGCAATAGTCCTCTTTATTTTCTTGATTACTACCACAATTGTTAAGACACCAGGCATATAATTTTCGTTATGGTTGTTTTTATCAATCTGGTATTTTTTTCTTTCATCTATTTATGGTTGTAAATTCAAAGGATGGTACACGTATCACTGTTAATGAGGTTATGCTGAAAGGCTGAAAGTTTGACAATTTCTGTATATTAGATTATGGCGAGTGTAATTTTAAATATAAAGTAGTATTTAATAGTGCAAATTCATAATCACTGTCATATCTCTTCGAGCAACAAAAATATAAACAAAGAGAAAAAATCAGAAAGAAACGCACATTCATTAAGAAATAACAATTCATACCCGGTAGAAAAATATGAATTGTTCGGTGTAACACGGTTTAATTGAGAGAGAGAGAGAGAGAGAGAGAGATTTTACCTAACATGTATCTCTGTCATTAAAAACATTTGGTGTTTTGCTTGCTCAAAAGTATGCCAATAACTTTGGTGGACTTGTTTTGGAGGACACAGAGTTCCGTGACATTGCCAAAAAGAAGATTTTCATCTTTAAGATAAGTTTCAGTACGTTTAATATGCGTTGGATACTTATGTACACAAAAAATTGGGTAGAGTTGCAAGTTATTTTGCAAGTACAACAAAACTAATCAAAGTTATGTAAAATGATTTTTTTTCAGTATATAGTGATAATGAGGAGTGCAAATTTGGCAACTAAAATGATAGTGGATGACTATAAAACTAGAGTAAGCCAAATTTAGTATCCCGCTAAATACGCCTTCTATACGGTAACTAAAACGACGGTGATTTATGTTTCCAGCAAAATGTACATGTATGTTAATTTCATCAAATAAGTAATGAAAAAAAAACTACTTGTTTTATCATTATGGATTTTATTCTGTACTCAGGCATATAAGTATGGAAATATTACAGTTTATGAGTTGTTTTTCACCGGGTAAATCTATGATAGACAATCTATATAAAATCCAAAATAAATTCAATTTTGTAATATCATGTAATATCATGTAAAATACTACATGTATATACAATCAAAGAACCTCACATAGATACTGCATTACTGCACATAGTTGAGAGTAAAATTAAAAACCTTTAACCCCTCGAAAATCATTGTCAACCAAGGTTTTTAACTACATATAGTATTTATGATAATTATGATACTCAACGTTTCATGCAAATACAAACAATGCTGAAAGGTGGTCGAACAAATTTGAGAATTGCTAAGTTCTATAGCGCTGTAGAGCTTTATTTCATCTTTCAAAGGGTAACAGTATTTTTTAATGAAGTGATGTTAATAATTTTTCAGTGTAATAAAAAGCCATGAACACTAACAACGCTAACCTTAAATATTTTGCCATTCTCATAGAAAAATATGACCCAAAGTCATAAAAAAAATACTTGAAACAAAGAATTATATGTACCAGACAGGACAAAGTTTGAAAAGATAAGCACAAAGTGACATATATAAAATACAAATAACAAATTGTAAAGGAAGTAGGGCTGTCACCCATTAAAGCGACTGTACGGCGTTTCTCGTCAAAACAGACTTCTTAAAATTTTCCTATAAGATTTGGAATTTTTTACTCATAAACGTACACACTTTTAGAATATCAAAAGTTTCATAAGTAAATAATTCTGATAATTTCATTAAAATTAATAATTATTTATGGCTCATAAATATATACATCCCAACGCGTTCGAGGTTCCACGTTCCATGCTACAGTACACGTATACACGCATGCGTAGTTTTCATAACCAAAACAGCATGGTACATGTAAGAAAGGGAAGCCCGGTAGGCCTGCTACATCAACAAAGTGAAACAAAAAGAAAAAGACACCAAAAAAGGGCCTGAAAAAGCAACTTTCCTGACAAAAATTTATTTGGGAGATTCATATAAAAGAATAAAACTCGGCGACATAATCACATTTACATGGGGCTGGCGAAGGTTTTTCTCAACTGTACATGTTTGTTGATATGTTTTATCATTTCTCGTATCTCCATGATATTCAAAGAATAAAAATCAGTGTCACCTCAACATAAAAATGCACTTATGACATATAATATTTATTGTCATTTGAAGCGCAAATTGTGCTGGAACTACAGAAAATATTTTGTTTGACATTTTGCCGCGATGACCTTTGATTTGGTGGATTTTCCTTTCCAGGACCCAAATACACAAAACGTCGACATTTGTACTTAATTATGTTAAATTCACCTGAAAGCAGACTTAAATGTTAAAGATTATTAATTTATCGGAAAGTTACATGTTCAATATTTTGCTTTTGAGAATTTCTTTAACCTGATATTCCATTATAATTGTAAACCCTACAGTGTAGGCAAATAAACAGAACTAAGTAGTACGACCCTTGATTTTCCGGCAGACTCTAATTACGTGATTTTTTTTATGAGGAAAGAATATCTATGTTTCCAAAGCTGCTGACTTCAACTTTTTTCCTTATATCTTAATGATATATTGGACAAATTTGAATGAAAAAGCACACGATTGGCAGCCGTACAGTCGCTTTAAAGGAATCAATACTAGTATTCTCGCAACAGTAACTGCTTGATTACAACACAATGAATACAAAAATATTTTTGAAAAAGGAATGTATGTATTTAAATTGATTGCATAAATATAGTTGACTTTATTTACAAAACCATATCATGAATATATGTTGTGTCACATTTACTGGTCTTTGACAAACTACTCAAAAATGAAATGAAGTCATATCTTAGACTGTTTCTAATTTTACTAGCGTATATCGTGAAAAAGATCATTAAAAAGATCTTGGAATCTTATAAAGGATTAATAATTATAAAAAAAATTCAAACAGTAATCTACATAAGCTCTAATACAATTAGTTACACAGTCAGTTACATGAAGGGACCTAATACGGAGTCATACAGAATGCACGTGTGAAATAGAAATCCGTATTGGGCGAGGCGAAGCCGAGTCCCAATACGGATTTCCATTTCACACCCTGTATGACTCCGAATTAGGTCCCTTACTGACTGTGTTTCGAATTTATTTCGCTGAAGACCTTTTAAAATATTCAAAAATTTATGTGCATATTATGAAAATATCAAGTTTTAATCCAATAACAATCAACATAAAAATATCGTACATGTAACAAGAAATTTAACTAAACTACCTACGCAAACTATTTGAGAATTTTTGAACATTTGAACATTTTATTTCACTTTAGGGCCTCACATGAGGCATAAAAGTACAAACAAGAAATAAATCAACAATGATAATGTAACAAATGAACAATGGATTAACATATATACAATATTAGTTTTGAAGTACTTAAGGGAATTCAAGAGTGAAATAAAGACATTACAATATCACAAAATTTATTAAGGTAAATTTATCATCACTATTAAATAAATTGAAAAAAAAACTGTCGATATTTTTCACTTTGTAAACATTTTCAGGTATATATTTTCTTCTTTCATCATTGAAAAAATTGCAATTAAAAATATCATGAAATTCATCTCCAATTTCTCCCACACCATAGCTACAGAGATCATATAATCTTTCTGCTCTATCTATATTTAAAAACCTTCCACGTTCAATGGGTAAATTGTGATTACATGTAACACATCGAAATTTGCTTCAACTATAAATAAGATCATAGGGTAACAAAGAAAAATATTTTTCTAGACCAAAGTTTGTTTTATAGATCCTACAATTAATACATTTAGGAGAATTAAAAATACAATATGCATGGGACTGAAAATCAGTCAAATTATTTAGAAATAATAAAAACAAAAGTAAGATAGGTTATCACCTTGTCTAACACCGACATTACACATAAAAAACACAGAGCATTTCGTACTATTTCTTACACAAGATTTGGCATATTTATGTAAGTTCTTCAAAACATTTAGCATTTTACCATTAATATCGCTGCGCAGGAGCTTCTGCCAAAGTAAAGTTCTATAAACTGAGTCAAAGGCTTTTTTATAGTCAATCAATGCACAATATATTTTTTTTAATTCCTGGCCAAATACAAGTCAATAAATTGAGACACTTCAACTCAAGTTAAAAATATGACCTACAGTTCTATTTCCGAAAACCTGTCTGCTCTTCGCAAAAAATACCAGAATTTTCCAAATAAAAGGAAAGCCTATTATTCACAGTTTTTAACAGTTTCCCGAAACAACTCAGTATATTAGTTATTCCTCTATAATTGTCTGGGTTTGCACGATCTCCTTTATTTTTAAAGACTATACATATAATTCCCTTTGCTTTGCCATTTTTCAATGATTTGACAGCATAAAAACCTCTTTTTCAGTCATATTTTATTTAATTACTGAATTATATCGCAAATCAAAATCGAAATCTACTTAGAATTGTTTAGTTCCTTAAAGTGTTCATAAAAGGTGTCTAAAGCTACAGCATTAATAATACCTTTACCACTCTCACAATTTTTATTTAAATGGGACCAATATGCAAAATTTTAAGGCGTCATGTGATTAGCTTTTATCCAATCAGCAATCTACAAATAAGTCTGAAGCGGGATAATGTGTTTGCTGCCTATTTGATGGGTTCAGAAATAGTGCCAATAACTAAGTTTCCAATGGATATCCACTGTCGTAAAACACGGACGTCTGGAAATTCCAGAGGTGGAATTAGGTGGAGTAAGCATCCTTTGTTGAACGATCACATGAGCCGTCATGAGTCCTTTGTATGATCAGGTAGACAAAACATTACAGAACTCAGTAACTGTGTGCAAGTAATATCTCCTTACTTATTTAACCTTTGTGTAGAAATTTTAGGACATATGATACGACAAAATAAAAATATCAAAGGCATTAAAATAGGGAAGGAAAAAGTCTGTCTACTACAATATGCAGATGACACAGTTCTTTTTTTGGATGGATCAGAAAAGAGTTTAAAAAGTGCACTTGATCTTCTTTTTCAATTCTCAAAATTCTCTGGATTAAAGCCTAATATTTCAAAAACAAAAGCAGTCTGGATTGGATCTAAAATTAAAACAGAAAATACTTTATGTAGTGATACAGGATTAAAATGGACAAATGAACCATTTACTGTTCTAGGCATAACATACACTGCAAATCTTGAAAAGATGGAAGAGCTTAATTTTGATAATAAATTTAAACTTATTCAGAAAGAAATAAATCATTGGTCTAAAAGAAATATTTCATCTTTAGGAAAAATAACGGTAGTAAAAAGTTTGCTTTTATTAAAGTTTACACACTTATTTATTTGTCTTCCGAAACCAAGTGTGCAGTGGATACAGCAACTAGAAAAAACTCTGTATAAATTCATATGGGGAAATAAAATTGACAAAATATCCCGAAAAACGTTACAGTTAGACTTTGAGAGAGGTGGATGTAGAATGACTAATATAGAAACATTTATTAAATCCCTAAAATTAACATGGATTAGAAGAATATTTACAAATAATTCAAACTGGATAAACATTTTTTCTGAAATTACTGGTTGTAATATTAATAAACTTTGTCAGGTTGGATCTGAATATTGTAAACAAAGGGCAAAAATCATACAAAATATTTTTTGGAAAGAAACTTTGCTTTATTTTGCTGAATTTTTAGAAAGTTTTAATTTTCATGATGTAGATATATTGTTAGAACCATTGTGGTATAATAATAAGATAAAGATTCAAAATAAATGTGTATTTTATAAGACATTGTATGAAAAAGGGTTCCATGTAGTACATGATTTATTTGATACAGAAGGCAATTTTATTAGTTATGAAAGTATCACAAATGATTATTTAGTTAAGTTGCCATTCACTACTTATGAGGGACTAAAGCAAGCAGTTTTATACTCATGGCCAAATGTCAAACAATTGTCAGAAACTACTTATGGTAAACCATACCAACCTGAATTTTTAAAAATACTTTGTCAGAATAAAAAAGGATCCAGAAATATTTATGATCATTTAATGTCTAAAATACAGCACAGACCTATTTGTGAAAACAAATGGGCTATTGATTTAAAGTTGGAATCTGATTTTAAGTGGAAACATATTTATACAAACTTGAAATACTTAACTAAAGATTCAGCACTGATATGGTTCAATTATAGAATTATTCATAGAATTTTAGGTACAAATAAATACTTACACTTGTCTAAAATTAAAGATTCTCCACTTTGTTCAATATGTGAACAAGAACCAGAAACAATTAAACATTTATTTTTTTATTGTCCACAAGTTTCTGTGGTTTGGCTGGCACTGTCAGATTGGATTTTTCAAAAGTCTGGTAAAAGAATTGAATTTGATGTAAAGACTGTTATTTTTGGTAGTTTTGAAAAAGATCATGTAGCTATAAACTTGATTATTCTGTTAGTGAAGAAATATTTATTTCAGCAATCCAGAAACAACTCTTGTATTGTTTTCAAAGATATTTTGAGAGTTCTATATAATTACTATACTTTAGAAGAAAAGCTGTCAGAAAATATTTTTTATAAAAAAAGATGGTCCAATTGGAAATGTCTATTTAATGTGTCAAATTTTGAAAATGTTCTTGACTAATTATTGTTAATATACTTAGTGTCTTCTTTTCCAACATGTATGAAAGGATGTGTGAAAGGTTTTGTATATTTGTGTGTTTGTTATGAAAATAAATTTAAAAAAAAAAAAAAAAAAAAAAAAATGATGTGCAAGTAAATTTTCTCCTTGATCTTTTAATTTCCTTTGGTGCAAATGTTAAAGCAAGAAACAATCGAGGATTATCTACCTTTGATGGTGCTAAATCTTATTTGAAAGATCCAGGAATTGAACTTTTCTTGTTAAGAAAACTTGTAGGCGCTGGACTTTGGATTCAAGATTTTTCACCTGACACAGTTTTAACATCTGCCTGTATTACAAAGTACACCTGGTCACTGTATGTACAAGGACTATCTAATTTGCAGGAACAGCAAATGACACTCAAGCAGCAATGCAAAAATGCTGTGCGAAAAGACCTTCACTTAACTAGTGGCAAAACAATGAAGCAGTCTATTGAATGTTTACCTCTGCCAACTGACTTGAAAAAGTTTTTGCAATGATGTTACTGGATATGCAAAAAGTAGAGAACACAAATTGAACTATAGAACAAAATGATTATTATATTTGTTTGGCATTGATTTCCCATGTGTTCATTTTTCCAGGTGTGTTAATTACATGAACAATTATTGTATTACAGTAGATGTACTAAGTGTTATCATTTTTGTGTACTTTTTATAGAAATAGTTTTTGTGTGTAAATTTATATGGGGGAATACCGGTAATAAAAGTTTCTTGCAGTAAGTCAAAAAAAAAAAAAAAAAAAAAAAAAAGTAATTAGTGGGGTCTATGTTTAAATGTCCTCTAAGTTTTCTTTCTCGCAACTTGAATGCAAGTCACAATGAAACACTGTCTTCAGCAAAATTTCATGATAAACTTAGGACAAAATAGGAACCTGCTTAACATTAATCACATACGACGCACCAAGAATACTTAATGGTTGAGAATTTTATGCAATATGCGAAGAAAAACCCTAAAAAAAATTTCAATTTGCTAAGCTGGAAAATAGTATTTGAGTATATGCTTAAAGGCTTAAGAATTCTTAACGCATATGGCACCTAAATTTTCTATCCTTAAGACACCTTGTTCTTCAGATACTTGAATAATATCAATGATATAAATTAACAAAATATCTTTGCATAAATTCTACAACTTGACAAACATTATATGAGGATTATAAAACTAGCCCCCTAATGGTAAGTGTTATCTACATGTAGTTACTAGAATCATAAACTTAAAAAGATCAATACATGTATTCCGTTAAAAATCTCACAGCCAAGCGGAATGCAAACCTTTTCTAAATCGTTACTTATCAAAGTACTCACATACACAAAATATCAGATCATTTAATCAATTTTTAATCATTTTAATTTTAAAAAGTATTGAAAACCAAGTGGAACCGAATGATAGACAGACAGAAGGAACGAGGAGAAAACCTATACATGTTGTCACCTCCGGTTTCATTAGTAAGGGACTAATGAGCAAGTTCTCTGTTAACGCTTTCGTATTGGTGGTCTGTTTCTTGGAATGTGACTTGAACACTCTCATAGGTCTCCTTTACTCTTCTTTCTCGGTCTCTATAAAATGAATACTGTGTCATCAGGAATCCACTTGTATATCTTTACGTGATACTTCAAATATACACTATATATATAATTCTATAGTATTTGAAAAAAAATTGAAGTACCTTCTTCGTTTTACCAGGAATATAAAAAGCAGGACAGCAAACGTGATTACAAGAAGAACTCCAAGGACGGAAACAGCAATTATATAGGGTTTTGTTTGAGTGTCATCAGTTGATTGTGTGATCCCTACAGATAGAGAAATATTTTAGTGAATCATTCATTTTAAAATATACATTTTATATGGGAAAAAGGCTATTAAGAAAAAATTGAGCTACAAACTTTTAGTGCATACACTTGGTTAAACAACAAGTTAATTCAGAGAATTTGTGTCCCCCGCTTAGGGAAAAAGTAAACCATGCGCAGTTCGCGGGGAGGGGGGGGGGTCGGATCCCCCTGACTGAATTTGTAGAATTATTAAATGTATACTGAAGCAAATAAAATATGCCAATATGGATATAAAGATTTGATTGCTTATTCTTTATTATGTGTATAGAAAATTCTGATATATGGAATATTTATCACACTGTAATGATGATTTTATGAGTTTATACAAGCCAGACCTCATAAATTTTTCATTTTACATGCTGAATACTATCATTTAGTAGAAAAAAAAGTATTTCGGAAAAAAAAGAACATGAACCATCCAGGATTCGAACCCGGTGCCTCTCACATGTGAAGCGAGAGACATACACTGTACCACGGAACCGCTTACGCTCAGCGATAATTATTTGCAAACATGAAGTCACATACATGTATATATATTCACGTTCGATATTGTCAAAATTTTACACAATGCATGGTGTCTAATTTAGCCTTTATTAAACCACAGGAGTCTGAAGTTTAAATCGTAAAAAAAAAAAAAAATAAAATAAAAAAAAATTCCGGAAAAAAATTTTCCTACCCTTAACTAAAAAAAACCCCAGGATGGCAACGTGTTTTGGAGGGACCCACCTAAACAAATAGATCTGGGCTTGGTCGGAAAAATCTCGCAACTAATTCAGTATCCGGAGTGTTTGTGCTATTTATTCAAGTTAAGAAATCAAATCTGCTTGACGACTACGGGCTCTTCATGGCCTTTTTTCCAGTTTGACAGCTCATCCTGGACTCCATGCCACTAAACCGGAAGTGAACTTCGAGGTGAATATATGACGTAATTGAAGAAAAGAACCAAAAAATGCATGTAAAACTTCATGTACAATTTTATGTTACCATACGTGATCAATAAAAAGATATATTTTTCAAACAAAATAATGCTTTATAAGGGCGCTTAGTCTAACTGTTTGGCTCTTTGTCGACATGGCTTTTCAGTGATTTAAATTTGGCGCTTGTATAAACTGAATTATCTGTCCCTGGTACACATCGTCGTAAAAGTAATAAAAAGAATAAATAACTTTTTAAAGTTCTCTTAAATATATTTAAAATAACTGAATAAAATTACGTTGAACAATTATTTATTTTATTTCATTTGAACAAGTTTTTATAAACGTCAAATATACACTGCGAGATTCTCTTCCGGTTTAGTGGCATGGAGTCCAGGATGAGCTGTCAAAGTGGAAAAAGGGCTAGGAACGGCCCGTAGTCGTCAAGCAGATTTGATTTCTTAACTTGAATAAATAGCACAAACACTCCGGATACTGAATTAGTTGCGAGATTTTTCCGACCAAGCCCAGATCTATTTGTTTAGGTGGGTCCCCCCAAAACACGTTGCCATCCTGGGTTTTTTTTAGTTAAGGGTAGGAAAATTTTTTTCCGAATTTTTTTTTTTTTTTTTTTTTTTTTTTTGACGATAAAAACTTCAGACTCCTGTGATTAAACAGTTCTAATAGTTGTAACAAGTATTAGCTTTCCTAAAAAGCTTGTCTGACGTGGTTTGCTTAAATTCATAAAGAGGAAAGAAATAATATACATGTATTTCTTTTATAATTTCTTGCGTTCGATAATATATATCTTTCAAAGACCATGCCTAAACAATATTGTTTACAAAGAAAATTAGATTTAAGCTAATGGCTCAAGGATTAGACTTGCGTCAAATTTTTACTTGACGATAAAATTTTATTAATTATAGAATTGATTTCTTTTAATTTGCACATAACAACACCTCTGTGAAACAATATTAAAAATATTTTAATTTTGGTCTGCTTGACGTCTTATTTCTTCCACTTCAATTTATTATATAATAAAGATTTTAACTTTTAGCTTAAGATGTTTAAAGATCCCGGGGACTGCATTTTTCAAATAATGTTTTTATGTTAAATAATCTAACTGATTTTTTTATTCAACAAACAAAATAAAATGAAGGATGTAAATGAAATCAATGGGAAGATATTTGATCACTTAATGGGCGCATATTTAAACAGCGATAACAATCTAGGCAGAGTGTTACACATGCTGACCATTCCCCTGCTGTTCTTGAGAGCTTTCATTGCTTCTCAAACCATTTGATGTACAATGAATCTCTATTTAACACCGTTACAAAATTGATGGATGAAATTCTAAAGTATCTATAGGAAAGGAAACAAGAAGATGCAAGCTTATTTACAATGTAATCGTCCGAAATATTGTCGTTGGATAGGAGTAAATTATTAACATGTACTTCAGCCAACATGCAAATCTATTTACACAAAGAATTAAACTTGAATGAGACTTTTTTTTCTTTTTTCACTGCATTTTTCTCAGGCACTGTATTAAACAGTTTTTACAATATGGGAGCAGGGCAACGAAGAGAAAATATTTGACTATGTGCCTGATGTTTATAGGCCCATGTAAATCAATATGTCAAAGGTATCCTTTTACTGAAAATAAGCAATCAAATAATTAATCATACAATGTAAAAATGATTTATTCTCTGATCAACAACACAAAAATAACAGTGAGCTCTATATAATAGGGCATTTTTTTTTAAGAGAACAGAAGCGGACATGTTCGAAGATGAAAGCACGGATTATACTAAAGACAAAATCACCCAGTAATGTAAATAAAAGATTAAAAACTCATTTCCTCCTGGGCCGAACTAAAAGCGTCTTTGGAGATTATGCATGTATCGAAATTTCCACCATCGAACTATCTAAACAAATTCATCGAACGACTGCATAAATAAGCCCTGGTTAAATCTAGTACTGTCTGACGCCGTGACGTCAGACAATAAGAATATCAAGTCCGGCCGCCGAGAACCTGTTTTATGCGTAATAACTCTCCTCATGCCCCAGTGCTAAAAATAGTTCGGGGGGGGGGGGGGGTCGGACCCCCTTAATTGAATTTGTAGAATTATTAAATGTATACATGTATACTGAAGCAAATAAAATACGCCAATATGGATATAAAGGTTTGATTGCTTATTCTTTATTACATTGTATGTGTATAGAAGATTCTTTTTATAGGGAATATTTATCACACTGTAATGATGATTTTATGAGTTTGTGCAAGCCAGACCTCATAAATTTTTCTTTTCACATGAATACTATAATTTAGTAAAAAAAAAAGTATTTCGAAAAAAAAAACCATCGCCCGGGATGCGAACCCGGGCCATCTCACGTGTGAAGCGAGGGACATACCACTAGACCACGGAGCCGCTTTAAACTCCTGGAAATTATATGCAAAGATGAAGTCACATACATGTATATATTCACGTTCGATATTGTCAAAATTTTACACAATGCATGATATCTAATTTAACCTTTATTAAACAGTTCTAATAGATGTAATAAGAATATAAAGTTCACCAAGAACCTGTTTTATACGTAATAACTCTCCCCATGCCCCTGTGCTAAAAATAGCGACATGTAATACAATAAATACTAATAAAACAAACGGGGGACACTTTGAGGGGTGAGAGAGGTCCTAGGGAGTTTTGGTATAAAATTACATTTCAAAAGCTCAAAATCTTCTTGAAATATTGCTTGGAAATGATAGTGTTTCATAAAGACAGAATGTATAAATAAACGACCTTGAACTTTGAGGTTGTTGTTATGTAAAATTTCATTGCAAAAGCTCAGAGTTGTCGAGATATCGCGCGGAAGCGAAAGTGTTATAAAAGACAGAATTTGCGAATTTATGACCTTAACCTTTGACCTTTTGACCTCAAAATCAATAGGGTTCTTCTTTAGTCCATAGGGAGTTACTATGCAAAATTTCATTGCAAAAGCTCAAAGGGTTCTTGAGATATCGTGTGGAAACGAAAGCGTTACAGACAGACAGAAAGACGGACGGACGGACGGACAGACCCAAATTATATCCCCCACTTTTCAAGCGGGGGACAACAAATTATACATGTAATGCATTTGCGTTCTATTTATAATTTTGTTTTCTCGTTACCAGGCTTGGAATATTATCAAATCCTTAGAAATGAAACAACGATTTATCTATAATCATGCATAGATATTATATTGTTAAAAAGTTAAAATGAAGTGTGAAATGCACGGTAAAAGGACAATTTTGTGGTTATATGTATTTCGACTGTACATAATATAGAGAACAATTTCAGCTGATTGTGCATGTACCTACTCTTATTTCAGTTAGATTAAGACGAATTTTGAATTTTACAAATATAAACAAAAACTGTATTGATAGCATTGTCTTTTCTATTTTCTTTTTTCATTAATTATTTATTGTGTCAAACTTACTTTTCCAACAATTTTCTCCTGTAAAACCTTCTTGACAGCCTTGAAGACATTCACCACCCATATCACAAACTGATCCAACACAGGTTATACTACATTCCGTATCACATTGGGTCCCATAAAACCCTTCCTTACATTTTGTACAATTTCCAAACCTTTGATCACATATTCGACAGTTTTCTACGGGACAGGATACATTACAGAAATCACCGTAAAATGAACTTTTACATCCATCTACACACTCTCCATTAAATCCACATTCGTCCTTACAGTTTACATTACATTGACATGCCCTGCCTGACCAGCCCTCGTTACAGGAGGTACAGTAATCTGAAGCATTACAGGTCAGACAATTTGGAGGACAAGAGAACTCACAGGAGCTTCCATAGAATCCAGGTTTACAGGAGAGACAGGAGTCCCGTGAAGTACAGTTATAACAATTTTTATAATAGCAAGGCCAACAATATTGTCCATAATATCCTGGTGAACACTGGGTACAGTTGTGGTAATCATAACAATGATCACAATTTGTTATGCATTCAGTTAAACATCCTTTCCCATACTTTCTATTATTACAACCGTATGTACAAATCCCATCCATGTTACACAAGTTATTAATGCAATTTCTACTGCAATCCTCGCACAAATCTCCAGTAAACATAGGTTTACATCGGGTACATTTCGAATCACTGTCACAAGACAAGCAATTAGATGAACATTTCTGGCATTTGTTTTCTGTGTCTAGATAGTAACCTTCATCACATTTCTTACACAAAACAGCTGAACCAGATGTAATGCATTCTGTACAATATTTTTTGGAACATTTCATACTACAATTCGGACCTATCCACCCTTCATTACAGCCATCGATACATTCCCCATCCCTCAGACACGTATCTGATATGCAATTCTTACTGCAGAGCTGTGTACAATTTTCACCATATCTCCCAGCAATACATTCATCACAACGACCGTTATTTTTATCGCAATTTTTTTCCCCGCCACACGTTTGTGGGCATTGCAATTCACATTTCTGCCCATACATTCCATCAACACAAGATGAACACTGACCATCTGAAATGCATGTGGTACATTTTTTACTGCAAAGTGTTTCGCATTTAGGGCCGAAAAATCCATCTTTACACCCCCCTGAACATTGACCAGACTCATCACATTTATCATCTTTGCAATTCTCTGGACAGGAAATGCTACAATTTCGTCCATAAAAACCAAGATTACAATTCCGACATCCAGTTAACATGTCACAATCATCTGGGTTACAGTTGATGCATTTCAAACTACAATTTTTACCGTAAGTGCCTGCAATGCACACACAACTGCGTCCATTTACGTCATCATAACATGTTGAACAAAATTCGGACATTCTTTGTCACACTTATCCCCATACCAACCAGATCTACAACCCAATAGACAGTCTCCTGTAAATCCATCACATTGGTTGTTCAAGCAGTTTGCACATATTTTGTCACATAAGTATCCATATGTACCACGACTACATTCTGTAAATAAAATATGAATGCATAAAATGTTTTAATCCGTTTTTGTTTAAAAAAAACAGGTGGCTGCTTCAAAAGGAATTTGATACCCGGATACATTTCTTAAATTTTTAACTACCCCGGGTTGTTAAAGATAGTGGTTTGTTTGGCAGTGGAATAACTTATATTAAAAAATGGTCGCTATCACAATTTACTTTTCTTAAGAACTTGATATCACCTCTGGCATTTCCAGAGGTCTATATTTAAACCCTGCTTACAGATTCGTATTGTTTTGGGTTTTTATTAAATCGATAACTGTTATATTTTTTACTGTTTTTCACTGCAATATAAATACTACAGAGCACATTTCTAATCCTGGTGACCTTTAAAAAAAATTTTAAAACGTTTTTAATGTTCATATTTATATTCCTACAAATAACCATAACCCCATTTTTGGCCTCACTCTAGTAAGGGGTGATTTAATTTATTCAATTATAAATCGATTTTAATTTGAATAAGTTGTCCTTCTACTCTTTATTTTTGATCATTTATTCCAATATAAAACCGGAAGTCAAACCTTAGCTCACTGATCATGACAAATCGTTGCTAATCAAAATCAAATTGAAAATGAGGGCTTAAACTAATATTTTATTTTTATTGAAATGTCGGGGGGGGGGGTATATTGTTTTTGTCGTCTGTCTGTCTATTTGTCCGCAAAAAATTGACCTTGTCCATGACATTTAAGAAGGTCGGTCTATAGTTTATTTATTTCACAAGTGTAGATCTTTTCTCTTCGGATTCCAACAAATTTGACCTCTTTATCCTGACCTTGGAGTTCGACCAACTTTTGCAAAAAATACCAAACTTTAACCTTCGCCATAACGCCTTAAGAGTTCATGGTTCTAGAACGTTCATACTTCACGTGTATTCAGTGTAACAACACCTTTCAAAGGGTGTAAACATAATTTAAATCGCAATGTTCTTGAAATTTGCAGAAAACATGCGTATTTGACTACCTTCAGCAAAAAATTAAAATAAGAGCACAGCCTAGGTCAAAAATATAAACATGCTTTTTGATCTTCAGAAACAGATCTTTTATTATGTATTTGCATATTTTGGATCAGAGGTTGTGCTCTATATGAAATATTGAAAAAAAAAAGTACTTTAACTTTAGGCCATTTTCAAAGGAATGTACAGGATATGAGGAAATTGATGCGCATTTAATGACGTCATAATGCATTGACTCGAGGGAAAATAATGTCATGATAAGTAGATACGTGGTTACCAACACTTCAAGTGATAAACACTGCATTTGCAACCTATAAAGAGATCAGTCTTGATTTTTCAGAAATTCTCAGGGCAAAATAAGGTACAAAGTGGCTCTTGCTCTAAGGCAAACATGTACTTTGAAGAAAATAACCTTGGTCATAACCTTTGAACAGTTGATGCTAGGTCATTTATAATTCATTTGTCTACTCTTATACCAAGGATCTTCCCTGGGTACTCAAGGAAAGGTCCTGTCACAAGAGATACACCTGTGAAATATGACAGCCATAGTTCCATCCAGTCAAAAGTTATTGGCAAGGTTAAGTTTTTGAGGCCAAACAGACAAACAGCTAGACAGACAGACGGACGAACACGATAAAATTAAATACCTCCGAAACTTCGTTTATGGGGGCATAAAAAATTACAATTCTCAATAAAGCTTTTATTTAAAAATTAGTAAACTATGGAAGGAAGTCGATGTACAAGCACATGTATTTTATGGAATTTCGGCTATCACTTACACTTTTGAAAACTAACATGACGTATTAACAGTATTATCTTCTCTAACTTTTCCTGCGAGATAATTTGCACTGAAACTCATTCCTATGAATCCAGTAAAATGCTATCTTCATAACATTGATAATCAACGATATTATTATACCTTCAGGTTAAATACTAAAATCTGATTGGTTTAGACGCAGTTAACAATCCGTTCTATTAGCAACACACGTGACAACGGGTAACACAACGGTAATGTCATATGCGTGGAAATTATGCGCGTACGGTTCACCGTAGAATTCTTAAAACGTCAATAAAAGCTTGCGTCCGATGTAGCTTTCTTGAAAATGTTACAAACGACAGACGAAACATGCTTGCGAATGCAGAAATAACGAAACTTTATATGATAAAGGACTCTTACACTATCAGACAATTAAGAGGTCAGTTAACCTTTTTCGCAGTAGCGGGGATAGGCCGGAGTTTTAAAGCTTTCTAAACTTGAACGTAAAGACGATCGACGATTTTTTTTTTGCTGACATCCTAAATCAATAAGACATTCAGCATAATAAAATAAATGGTGCATGTTTTGGAGGGTAACAGTTGAAATTGACACCCCTCGGAAAACCATTGCTGACGCGTCGGTTGACAATGGTTTTCCTTGGGGTGTCAATTTCAACTCTTACCCTCCAAAACATGCACCACTTATATAATAGAACAACTTGCAAAATGGTTGTACATACCAAAAACCTTTACTTCATAAATCACTAAACTCCCCCAGTCGGTGCTCTTGTAGATAACGATTTCATTTCCAGTCATTACATTAGCACAGGTAATATTAATTTCAGTATGATATCCTGGAGTTGACGTAATAGTTCCACATAAGTTAACATCTTGTAACCAGGTTTGAGTTGAGTTTATCACATACACTTCATGTAGCGTTTCTACATTACCTGTAAAATAAATGTAAAAATATATATATAAACAAGAAATGGATTTTCAAAAAAGCCTGCCTAACTAAAGCAAACAATATCTATGGAACTTATTAGCAAGCGATGTGCCAAACGTTTCCGCCAGCAAGGTGCGACATTGTTGCGTTACTTCATTATATAAGATACAGGGTGTTTTCACAATATATGTCACACATCTAAATGGGCATAATCTGAATATCGAGCATGATACCAAAAATACCAAAAACACTAGGTAAGCGTATTGTTATAAAATTATGATATTGCAAAGTATTGGTGAAATTCTGATATACCATGAAGTAACTGATGATATAATCAGTGATGGCGTAATTTCAGCTGTTCTCAATATGAGTACAACTTGAAGCAAAAATCTGTAGTAAACTTTTATTATAAGAACGATATACTTAATATTGTACAGGGTGTGAAAAAATATCCAGTCCAAAAACTGCTGTCTAGTTTACATATATTTAAAAGAATAATTAGAGGGTTTAAACTAAATTATAAAAGATGAAAGACAGTGAATTCCTGCCTTCTACCCCCCCCCCCCCCCACATGTGTATTAAGCGTATTTAGAAATCTTAAATTTGAGTTAAGTGTGTCTGCATACAAGATTCCAGTTAAAGTTTGCAAGATGGATTTAAAGGAAGAGCGAAAGGAGTGGACACCAATTAACACCTACTGGTAGTTCCGAAACGACACATTTATTATACCCCCCGCTTGAAAAGTGGAACGGTATGTCCGTCCGTCTGTACGTCTGTCCGTCCGTCTGTTACGTTTTGGGGTACCTGATCTCTTATCCGCAACTCCTCTCATACCACTGAAGGAAATTTAATGAAACTTTCACAGAATCTTTATTACATATTGCCATAATTTGTGCACCTCCTATTTTACTTTTTGATCTGACATATTTTGGATTTTCCAGAGGAAAACATGGATACTGCCATTATATTCATATTGGAGGCGGTGGTATCATTTAGTGAGTTCACTGCTCATAGTACATCTAGTTTAAATGCAACATTAGATAAAAAAAAAAAAGATATACACTTTGGGGGTTCTAAAAAGCAAGATAAAAAAAAACAAGAAATATCCTAGGAAACCTACAAAACAGTTGTCCTACAGAAATTTCTAAACATCAGTCTCTTTGGTTATTATACCTTGAAAAGTAGATTAAAATATCAAATAACACAATATAGATATCCTCTATATATACTCATATGGGAGGCGGGGTATTATTTAGTGAGCTCATTGCTCACAGTACCTCTAGTTTAATGTTGGGAAAACACTTCAAGATTAACATGATAGGATTTGTTGCCATAGTAACTGAAGTGGAGAATGTTGGATACTTCTGACTGATAAAAATAATTTTGAAAATATGTCTTTAGATTTGTGACATATATTGCGAAACACCCTGTATTAGCTGCAGAACTGTAGCTCTCTGCTTGAGAAAATTCGGACAGATAAGTCAGAGAGCTACAGATCCAAGCGTTGTAAAAACTTTCGATTTACGCCGACATTGTACATGGCACATACCGGATACCAGATTTTTATTGTTTGATTGGTACTTGTTTCTAGACTTGGGGTGGGGTGGGGTTCAGGTATATTTGTATCTTACGTTATTTGAGCGAAAATGAATGTGATGCCTTTCTTCCGTGAAAAGTATTTATATGTACACCATCATTAAAATAACATCATTCATGTGAACAAATTAGGACTTAGCAAAAACAACTGCGGTGAGCCCGTTGTTCGGCATCTGAAGATATAAATTAACATTTTGCAATATAATTCACCTTGTCTCATATTCTGTTTCACGCACGCGTTGTAATCTCCTCAAAATGTTGAAACCTTTCAATAATAATTCTTTGATCATTTTTTTCTTCATAATTGACAAACTTCCTTTTCTATAAGATGAACGTCTCCTTTAATTATCATAGCAAATTGACGCTGCTAGAATTGTTTCAAATCCCCGCCCCCTCCCCTCTACACAGTTTTTATACTAAGTGCATGAAAAGATAATCTCACCTATTTCTCCAATTTCCATAAAAATGTATTTCACTCTTTTTAAATTTGAAAACGTTAATTGAAGCTGGGGATTCTTCTGAGCTTTAGTTATTGAAGATGTATCCTTTTCTCCGTCAACTGCATACACGACATATCGTGTATCAAATGTTGATGACTGAACTATTTTTCTGAGCTTGTAGACTATGTTTTCTGAAAGAATAAAAATACATGTAACTTGATAATAAATCTTGGTTTAGTTTGTTGTCCCCCACTTGAAAAGTGGGGGATATTAATTTGGGTCTGTCCGTCCGTCATTCTGTCTGTCTGTAACGCTTTCGTTTCCACACGATATTTCGAGAACCCTTTAAGTTTTCGCAATGAAATTTTGCAAAGCAACTCCTTATGGACTAGAGAAGAACCCTATTGATTTTGAGGTCAAAAGGTCAAAGGTCAAGGTCATAAATTCGCAAATTCTGTCTGTTATAACACTTTTGTTTCCGCGCGACATCTCGAGAACCCATTGAGCTTTTGCAATGAAATTTTACATAACAACTCCCTGTGGCCTAAGGAAGACCCCTATTGATTTTGAGGTCAAAAGGTCAAAGTTCTGGGTCGTAAATTTATATACATTACATGTATGTCTGTGTGTAACACTATCCTTTCAGGGCGATATTTCAAGAGAAGTTTGAGCTTTTGCAATATAATTTTATACCAAAACACCCTAGGACCCCTCTCACCCCTCTCAAAGTGTCCCGTCCCGATTGTTGTATTAGTATTTATTGTATTTTTAGCACAGGGGCATGAGGAGAATTATTACGTATAAAACAGGTTCTAGGCGGACTTTATATTCTTGTACATTTATTAGAACTGTTTGATAAAGGTTAGATTAGACACCATGCATTGTGTAAAATTTTGACAATATCGATCGTGAATATATACATGTATGTGACTTCATATCTGCATATAATTTTCATCGGTACAAAGCGGTTCCGTAGTGTAGTTGTATGTCTCTCGCTTCAGATGGGAGAGGTACCGGGTTCGATTCCCGCACGACCTTTTTTTTTCTCCCAAAATGCTTTTCTTTTTACTAAATGATAGTATTCAGCAAGTGAAATGAAAAATTATGAGGTCTAGCTTGTACAAACTCATAAAATCATCATTTCATTGTTATAAATATTCCATATATAAGAAGAATCTTCTATACACATAATTAAGAATAAGCAATCAAATCTTTATATCCATACTGACATATTTTATTTACTAGTACTTCAGTATACATGTATACATTTAATAATTCTACAATTTCAGTCTGGGGGATCGGCCCCCTCCCTCCCCCCGAACTGCGTATGGTTTACTTTTTCCTTAAGCGGGGGACACAAATTCTCTGAATTAGCTTGTTATGTTTAAGAACAAAATATTGGTTTTGTATCAAATGCGTTTTTGCTAAATGAATAAGATGGTGTCTTAAGACAGTAATACCCACAATAAGGTAATTGCTTTTAAAAACACACTCTTTTATTATTGAGTTACCAAGGTAAAAGCCAGAGTAATTCTCTTATTTACAAAGTACATTTTTGTCAAACCAAGCATAAAATGCTCGGGTGTACAATCATGTGACCCATGAGGAAAGTCAAAACTATGAATCCGGATAGGGCCATGCTGTTCACTACCACACCATCGGGCATAGACCTAAGGGTACAATTTTAGATGGCAGAATAACGATGTAGCGATAGCGCAATTCACGATGATGCAATGGCGCGACAATGCGATGACGATGGTAGCGGTTGGGCTTTATTGTGCCCTAAATATTAGATGCTCTTAAAAAGTTATGAAATTGCAGAGTTGAATGGATGAATATGATAAATCATTAAAGAATATGGCATGAAGGAGGACCGCTCTGGAAGTATGACATCATTAATTTTGTACATTTCTAAGTTGATTGCAGAAAAGCCTCAGAATGACTCATTTCTGTGCTTATATTCTTTTAGAGAACAGTGTTTGCCACCGTCGCTCATTTCAGTTTTTGGATATATTTTGTAAATTGCTTTGAAAAACCACATATCTTAAAATCTTTGTAGGAGATGGTGTCAGAGTATGTTTTCTGAAAGAAAATTCCAAAAGAAAAATAAAAAATTGATGTCTTCTTCATCTTTTTAAAGAAAATACGGGAAAATGCACAAATTAATGACGCCACAATTAGCATTTAGGAGGTCATATGAGAAAAACGATTTGTGTATTCTTAATACATGGAATTCCTATGAATCAGAAAGAATGAATTCTAATTTCTTATTAATTACTTTCATATTTTAAAATGACATGTTTTAAAAATCTTTTCAAGAACTACTGTGCCTGAAAAGATTTAATTTATGGGGAACATGCAAAAATACATAGGAAAAAGCTTTCAAAATCTTTTTCGAAAGAAGAACAAATCTACGATTCGTCATATTTGTATGGAAGCACCCCCGAACATGTTTGTTCGAATAATGACCCCCCCCCCCCCTTCAATGTAGGGCAGGGCAACAATTGACTAGAAAATATTTACAAACGAATATATAGGAAATTTATTAAAAAATCTTTTTCTCAAGAACAGGAAAGCCATGATTATGTATACATACATAACATTTATGTGGAAGCGTCCTCAGTTAGTGTAGATTTAGATTTATTCAAATCATGGTCGGGCTGGGGGCGCTGGGGGTAGGGTGAGACGGCATTGTAAGTTCAAATTTAAAGGGTAAAAAGCCACAGTAGTCAAAGAAATATGCAAGCATCATTAGTTACTGAGTAATGTACATGTACAAACATGCTGATTCAAGTTTGTTAAAACCATACCTCCCTTTCCCTTTAAGGATAAGTTGGGTGGGACACCTATAAATTTAAACTTTTCAAAACTCTGTTTTTATAACCAGTTAATCGACGATTAGTTGAATACATAGTTATTGTCCGTCTGTCTGTCTATTTGTTTATTAATCTTTTTGTCAGCAAAACCTTGAACCTTGCCAATAACATTAGAGTGTGTGGGGCTATAGCTTTGATATTTCACAGCTGTATTACTTCGTGACCTTGACTTTGGAGTTTGACCCATTTTTACCAAATATTTCCGAACTTAAACCTTAGCCGTAACTTTTGATTAATTGGTGCTAGGGATTTCATTCTTCACATATGTATTCATGGTGACAAGGCCATTCAGTGGATGTAAAAATATTTGACCTATTGACCTTGACTTTAGATTTAACCTGGATCATAACTTTTGAGCAGTTAGCACTAAGGCTTTCACATTTCACAAGTGTATTCTTTGTGACAAGACATTCCTCTGAATATCAACAATTTGGACCTTTTAGCCCTGTCCTTGGAGTTTGACCATAATCAATTATGAGTGGGAATTCAGGATTTCACAAATACGGTTCTTTTTCCTAGAAACAGTACTCATGTGAACGATGTGGCCCACAAGCCTCTTGTTGTATAACATCACTAATCACAATCCACGTTTACCTATAAAATTTTTCCAAAATTCACTATTTTATAAATGCACATCAAAATGGCTAACAATAATGGAAAAGTTGTAATTCACAACCCTTTTGTTGTCCCTCAAATTTGATCAAACTATGAACCATATCGTTTCACCGAATTTTGATAATTAATCATGTTCTCATTAACAATCGAAAACAGTATATCTAAATAAATAAGGTTATTGGAAGCTACAAAATGGACATATGTGACTGTGTTACATCATTTTCTTCTTGTTCACATTATTTTTCTTTGAGTAATTAAAAAACACAGAGAGTGTGCGCACATTTTATGTTAATCACACATTAAATTATGACGTTGGGTTGCAAGAAATGTGATATAAATTAGATAAAATGTGGAATTTGTATGGAAATGCCTACCTCTTTGACATTTATTAGATGTCGAACCGCTCCACTTCCCGTCACATGCCTTACAGATGCCATCTATTGGACAAAAGAAGCTGTTACAGCAGGTACAGTGACAATCACAATCTCCATTCTCTCTGCACTGCACTGAAAAATAAATACAAAAGAAAGTGGTTTTAATGGTTCTTTTAAATAACATATATACGTTTCTGAAACCTATTGCAGCTCTAAAAAGTTAAGATCCTTGTCGAAAAAGGACGTTGCTTTTTTTCCCTAGACGTCTAACAGATATATATCTCTTGAAAAAAAAATGAAATAAAAACCATCATTGATCACAGCCTTTTTTTTTTTTTTTTTTTTTTTTTACAATTTTTTTTTTCGTCAGGGTTGGATACCGCGGTAATCTTCTTATGTGAATTTGATTCATTTCACTTTAACTAGTTTTAAATTGATCCCCAATTTGTTCAATATTCCTTCATTCATGAGCAAGCATATTTCTTTAAAACTAAAATTTGTCACAAAGAAAATTATATTCTTATCTATTCCTTTATTATTCAAAATCTTAAAAATTGAAGAAAAAAGTTCAAATCTTTCTAATATATACATGTACGTACGTTAAATTGTGTCATTGTGGTGTATCGAGATAAATCAAGTGCTAAGCAAGATCAAATTATATCGCGTATCTCTTATCACATCATTTCCTCGTTGTTGTGGCCTAAGGATTTTGTGTAGGTACATGCCGGTGTAAGTTACATTTACAATTCTTGGGTGCGCAATACACGTGTATCTTTTAAACAGCATGTATTTGCTTGTGATTTTGCGTCCTTTTTTTGCAAAAATCTTTTTAAAACTATGATTTGTAGGATTATATTTCGCTAACATACTAGTATGATAAATTTCTTGAAATTGTACTGACGTCAGATCAATATCTTAAAAATGACCTGTAATTATATCTCTCATTGAATATAGTCAGTTAACCTGGTATAGTTTACATGCTTGTATATCCGAGCATATTAATTTTTGTACATCTGTGATGTTGTATGTTAGCCTAGGGGTGTACAATATTAGATATCAAGCCCACGCAAGAACCGAACTATTTACCTGAATCCGTTCATTTAGTTCGAGGGGTCGACAAAACACATTTTGTCTGTCAAGAAATGTTTTGTTATATTTTTTTTTTATTTTTAACAAATCATGAGGTAAATTTTGTTACCCCGCTGTTGTTTCTGTAGAGTTTGTCGAACTCCAATGAATGCAAATAAGACATAACTGGCCCTGTCCATACTGTGACGTAAGCTATCCAACATCTCATTGACAGGTTCTACATTTCACTCTGCGGTCAAACATCGTTTTTTTTTTTTTATGACGGCTAAAAAAAAATTGGAAATGTTAGACCATTTTTGTGTATCGATATTCGGTATATTGCAATATTCAACTTATTAATAACGTTTCATCCATCCCATCTGCAAGGAACTGGAAAACATATTTTTCTCATTTTTATGGAATAATTCAACTCATAGGGTAAAATAAGAAGTTAATGATTAAAAGTTCAAGCAAACGCGCGTGAAAAAGTGTTAGAGGGTGTGATATCACAAGACATTGCTACAAAGGACAAGGCATGATAACGGTCGTATCTGGTATCTTAATTATTAGATGTAAAATTCAGAACGCTGTTAAAATTGAGATAATTTGTAGTTAAGAACTTTTAAAAATAACGCTTGTTTTAAAACAATGCTTGTTTTTCAGCACTGAATTTGATTCAAAGCTTTAACATAGGCCACAAAAGAGTGCAGATTAGAAGTAAGACATTTTCCCACGTATCCTCAACTTTTCTGAAATTTTGTCAAATTTGAGATACATTTTTTTTTCAGAAATCACAGAGCACAAGTTTGCCTATCTGAAATTTTCATACACATGATGCATCTGATGATAATGTATGAAATATATAAATCTGGTAAATAGACAAGTCTGTGCTCTTTGTTTTCTGAACCAAAATGTAAAATAGCTGAAAATTTGCATTAAAATACGAAAACTCGAAAAATTACATTTTCCTCTGACCTCCGTGTATCCCATAAGTTGGAACAAATATTCATTTTGAGGCAGGGGAAACAACAGGGTTTTTTTTTTATCAAATGTTGCATCATTCTGTCCAAAAAGGGGCCTTTGTCCATATCTTTTCCTTTAGTTTGCTTTTTCAATTCTCTTTTTTAATTAACGTTTCATTATGAATATACATGTACCACAATGGAAGTTTGATGAGAAAGACCCAAGCATTCCATTCATGCAAGCATAATATCTTATCAATAACCTCATCGTTGTAGATCTGTATCAGATATCTTCCTCCATCTATATACCTGTCGGCAGATCCAGGATATTGAAAAAGGGGGCCGGACCAGTTTGGATTTGGGATAGGGACCAAAGGCCACACAAATGAAAAAAATGATTTATTAAATCTTGCGTATATTTTGGGCACAAAAGGCAGACGGGCCCCATTGGTCCCCTCTTAATCCGCAAGTGATGCCACATAGCTTCTTACAATATGTATCTTTATAATCCACATACATCTTTAATAATCGAAAAATAATACTTACAAACAACACTGCCCAACATCACACATAGAACTAGACAAAACAAAATCCATTTAATCGACATCATGACTAATCACCACTAATTTATCAATGACAAGTTTTACTTAAAGTGTGATTTGTACGAAAAGACACTAAATGTAATTTGCTTCCTGGTTACTCTTTCTAAAACAGAAGAAATAATACACAGTGTAAAAGATGATACATTATTAATGATATATATAACCAGAGTATGTAGAAATAAAAATCGTTTGCTTCAGTCATGGTGTTTTTGTCATTAAACTTCTGGAATTTTTTTCATTGTTTAAATTGAAAATAAAGGTCATTGAACAATAAACACTTTAGTCGGACGTATTTTAGTTCATTTTTAGTATGGACATCCGGTTTGGTTATCTCTGATAAAGTATGTTTTCCCTTGTTGGAATACATTGTACGAAATCTTACATATATTTTTTTTGGATTTGTTTCTTTAATTAATAAAGGCTGGTAAGGTTTTATCAATGTTTCATAACAGTACTACATGTGTAATGAAACATGTGCTTTACTCTCAGATACAGTATGTACTGTACTTCAGTTTATATTTATCATGTTTATGTCATCTCGTACAAATATCGTTTTATCCCTGAATTAGTCTGCAGAAGTTATCGCATTGCTTGTATAAACTTGATAAATTGGCGAAATAACAACACACAAAATAAAATATGGGAAAAGGGAAAGAACCTTGAAAACAATTGATTCAAAGGATGACAATTCTAATTATGCATCAGGTAAACCAATTAAAAAATAATTTTAAAAAGGTTAATTTCTTTTCATTCAGGGCTTTCAAGAATCAAATCCAGAGCGCTTGTTTTCGAGATTCAATATCATGAAAAAACCATTTAAAAAAACCCTGATGTGTCAAATGCTGGAATTGGTCTTGAAAATGCAACTACCACTCAGTGTCCTCATTAACATCTCCTAAAAATGTTCTGTCAGCAAGTCACATCCCCAAACACCATGTCAGTCCTTTAAATATAGACAGATATATGAGTGACAATGCCGAAAGGTGGTTCTTAAAGGGGCCTGGACACAGTTTTAACAGATTTTTTAAATCCAATTTTAATGTTTACAATTCCTGCCTAAGGCATCATCTGTTGATTAGCAATGATTTGAACATCATTTCTTGATTAACAAACAAGATACAGAAGTTAAAGTTCTTCTTCATGTAAACAAGGCTCGTTCCTTGTTTTTGTTTACATATAGAAAATATCATATTCATAACAAAATTAAGTTCAGGAAATCGATAGTAACTGTCAAATCGTATTTAAAATTAAATTTTATTTGAAATTATCTACTTTGAATGGACATATATTTGTTTACTATATTAACCTGTGTAAACAAAAACTTGACACTAGCCTTGTTTACATAACAAAAGGACATCTGGCATTCAATTTTTTGTATGATCATTATAAAGACCCAACTGAAATATTTGAAAAAATGGATAAAATGAATTTTGACATTTTAGATGAAATAGTGTCCGTGCCCCTTTAATTATCAAGAGCTCATGGCGTGTGCAGGTGAAACCCATCCGAAGTTATTTCACTGACAAATTTTTGGTCAATTAAGGCTAGAGAACCCTTATAATATCAGAAAATCTGTCCAAGAAACAAAAGAGATGGAAAAGGTATAACAACAAGGGTACAATGGAACGGAGTACATATAATAAAGATTTGTTTTAGAGGTAAAATGTTCGCTGATCTTCAGTAGTAACCATCATTTATTCTTGACATGAGGAACAGGGTCCAATATGTGCATACTCATGGGGCTGCTCTTAAGCAGCTGGTACGGTGTAATTAAGACCCATGTCAAGCAGGTTCAACTTTAAGGGAAGGAAAATTATCCTCATTCAATGTTATGCAAAAAGTAATGCAACGGAGGAGCTAGCAATAGCATGCAGGAAAAGAAAGAATTTTTTCTGCATTACCGTCAATGACAGATTGTGAACCCCGCACATTATGGGAGATTTAAGAGGGGAATAGAATACAATGAACTCATCAAGGGAAAATATGGCATCATAATGGGAATAAAATATAGGTTATCAGAGATTACAGAGCTCACCTCAACGAATGTTTTCTTTAAGTAAGGCAAAGTCACACAATTAACCAACAAAAAGTGTACATCCAAATTTATCCAATTTTGATTTGATGCTTTGGAATAGACCTATATAAAAACTTCAAACTAGTTCATCATCATGAAAACGTAATTAAAATCCAGCATCTGAAGCAAGTTTGAGAGTTTTCATTCCTTGATGCATCATTTGCGCAAGTTTGGTTTATATAAGCTTTACAGTTTCTTGGTAATAGACCTGCACCCATAACTTTTACGAGGTCCATTATATTGAAAATGTATGTCGAATTCAGCATCTGAAGCAAGTTCATTAGTGTGCATCCTAAGATGTATCATCCGTGCAAGTTTGTTCAGCATAGAACTCAAAGTTACTTGGAAAGGAAACCTGTATAAAAAAAACTAACCTTTTCACTAATCCAGTGTAGGTCAGATTCAGCATCCGAAGCCAACCTAGTAGAATGCACCCTTAGATGTACCATCCATGCAAGTTTGGTCATTATAGGGCTCAAAGTTACTTGGAAATGAATCTTGCACCAAAAACTTTAACCTGTTCACCCATCCGGAAAATATAGGTCAGATTCAGCATCTGAATCAAGTCTGGTAGTATGCATCCCAAGATGTATCATCCATGCAAGTTTAGTCATTATAGGGCTCATAGTAACTTGGAAATGAAACCTGCACCAAAAACTCTGACCTGTTAACTCAACCAGAAAATGTAGGTCAGATTCAGCATCCAAAGCAAGTCTGGTAGTATGCATCCTAAGATGTACCATCCATACAAGTTTAGTCATTATAGGGCTCATAGTAACTTGGAAATGAAACCTGCACCAAAACCTTTAACCTGTTCACTCAACCGGGAAATGTAGATCAGATTCAGCATCCGAATCAAGTCTGGTAGCATGCATTCTAAGATGTACCATCCGTGCAAGTTTGGTCATTATAGGGCTCATAGTATCTTTGAAATGAAACCTGCAGCAAAAACCTTAACCTGTTCACTCAACCGGAAAATGTAGGTCAGATTCAGCATCCGAAGCAAGTCTGGTGGTTTGCATCCTTAGATGTATCATCCAAGCAAGTTTGGTCACTATAGTGCTCATAGTTACTTGGAAATGAGACCTATACCTTAAACTGCACCAAAAATGTTAACCTGCTCCAAATGGAAAATTTTATGTAAATTTCCGCAATTTCAATAGCTATCATTGAAGCCACCATCTTTCCACACAAGAAGACGGAAAGTTGAAATGAGCTTTGCTAAAGTTCAGGACAAGACGAGGTGCATATATAGTTTTAGACCATCAACTGACTGCAGTTGTGCAGATGTTGAAACTCAGAGCATTCAAAGATATCAATCAAGAAGGTTTTCCCGGCTTTGTGAACTTTGTGAGGGTATTCGACAAACAGATAGTTCAACTGTCTTAAAATTATATGCGGCATGGTTACACGAAGTATGTTCGAAAAGTTGTTTTTGAAAAGTCACGTGATAACAGGGTTTAAATAGAAAGGTCTTGTGCTAGATTGACGCTCTAAAAACTCTCACAAGCATTGAAAGGGATAAAATGTAATGACAGATAGTGATGCAATGGAATGTAATGAATTTGGGCAGTGCAGCTGTATCATAAATATATATATGTGGTTAATGTGTATTTAAAGCACTTTATTGTTTTATATACACGTGTTAGAGGCAGGAAAATAGCGACCAGACTGGGACTCCAATTACGTAACAAAGATAACATAATAATAACATGTAATGTCAGACAGGCTGAAATAACAGGGATGTCAACAACATTGTCCTCTTTTTCATATTTTCTTGTTTAACAAATGGTAAGAATAATAGAATTCAGTGTCTTTAGTCACATAAACTTTCGTGAACATTTTATCAAATTTTGCTAACATGGTCACAGCATCGATCACAGAATTTACAAAATGCAGGCTATAAACAAGTCTCTTGAAAGCCTTGTATCATCAACTTATTTATAATAGCTTGTCCCTATTTAGAAAACTTTTGAACATAGATCCTGCCGTTTCATCTTTAATACATTTTTTTTCAACAAAAGAAGATTTAGAAATTTATCTACATTTCTTAATATTACCTTTAATTTTATGCTTATCTGACTTTTATGTCATTATTTAATTTCCATATATGTTTTTATTCGATATATACAGGGTGTCCCAAAACATATGTTACACTTTTAATCATCTATAATTTTATTAAATCAAATGCATTCACAAAGATATTTTGCCAACATCTAGTGTATTAAAATACATTTTATCTGACAAACTTTCCGTAAAATTCTGTTAAGAGGTCAGGCAATTATAATGTCCTCATGACGTCATCATATTTTAATATGGAACCTTCAAGTGAACAGCTGATAGAAATTTTAAAACTTTACTTTTAGTCTAAATCTGCTGCTTTAGTTATTAGAATCATGAGAAAATAACATCCTGTAAAAATAGTGCTCAACAGATGCATGGTGTTCTGATGAAATCCTCCTCCATTTAAACAAATTTAAAGAGAATCTTAAATACTGTTGTTTGGTAAAACCAAATCTCAATGTTGAAAAACCTCTTAACAATTAGAATGTAACCTTTGTTACAACACACTTTGATAAATTACGCACTTTGAAAAAAATTTTCAAAGTGCGTTAAATTTGGGACCAAATCAACGCACTTTGAAAAAATAATTTTTTTTTTCAAAGTGCGTTGATATCGACCATATTAACGCACTTTGAAAAAAAGTGTATGTCTTGGTCAATATTCTTGAAAATCTTAGGTGTGATAAATGATTAAACCTGCTGGATAACTTTTCGGTAATAAGGTCACTTCCGGATGTGAAAGTGAGAGATTTTGATTTTTCCATACTTTGAAAATTCTTTCTCTCTTAAATGTGTTACTGTACTTTATTTTTTGCAGTTTGCATGGCATGCATTAAATGTAAGCTAAAATTAATCGAAAGTTTTCCTCGTCATACCACTTATGCAAATACACTTATCTGGGTGTAGCATAGTTATCGTTAGCATGGGGGGGGGGGGGTCTACACACAAATATTTTGCAAAGATAAACATAATGACATTAAAAATTGGGGCTTACCTTGGGGGGGGGGGGGGGCACTTTCAATTTGCTACCGACGGCTATGTATAAGAAAAAAAGAGTTTGACTGAGAGACCTTCTATAATCTCATCTTCTTGTTCTTATCTGGGTGTAGCCTAGTTATCGGTAGCATGGGGGGGGGGGGGTCTACACACAAATATTTTGCAAAGATAAACATAATGACATTAAAAATTGGGGCTTACCTTGGGGGGGCACTTTCAATTTGCTACGGTTATGTATAAGAAAAAAAGAGTTTGACTGAGAGACCTTCTATAATCTCATCTTCTTGTTCTTAATGAAAGTATATCAATACATGTAAATTAAAACGTTTTTTTTTTTTGAAAAATATAATTATAACAAATTAATTCTCTCAATTACTAAAATCTAAGTCCATAATTTTTGTCTTATACATATTTTTTTTCAAAGTGCGTTAAATTTCCACATGTACACTCTTAAGTGCAATTAAGGTAATGGTCAGAAGTCTCCACAGTTTGCTGAATTGTTCGACACTTGTAAAAATTCTTTCCATTGAATTCGTCACATACCTCAGTTTGCGTTGTATGCTAGATTTAGAATCTTTAAATTAGCGAAAATAGTTATTTCATCTCAACTGTACATATTTTACGTATGATATATTTTTAAGATATAATATTTACCCGATATTTTTTTAAAAATATTTTTCTGCAAATGAAGCAATCAGTGTATGAATAAGAAAAATTCAGTTCTTTACTGCAGTTAAAAGGATGTTAAGATATTCAATTCTTTTGATGTCTCAAAACTTTAATTGAAGCTGTTGGGATCTATTTGTCCCACATTTGTAAAATGACGATATGTCAAATGCATGGGATACTTCAATTGTTGTGGCCTTTAATTCTGTTTACTCTATCGGCGGTGTTCATTTAAGAATACAAGGGTATTATTTCGAAATAAAAGAATTAAATTAATAAAAATGAAGAAAATTATCCAATGTTTAATCCACAATCTATTTTGTCGTCTTTTTGAAAACATTTTGGCATTTGCTTATTTTTGGCTGTTTCCTGAGTAATTCGTAATAGGAAACCGATAAAAATAAAACTCGAAAAATGTTGACGTTTGATGACGTTAGGGCGCACTGACAGAAGTCAGCATTTGACTCGGTGATAAATTGTATTTGCTGACAATGTCTTTGTATTGACCATAGAACTTTCCAAATAATAGTTGTTAGATTACCATTAGCGTCTTTTCAAATATTCAAAAATTAAACAAATGTGTCAGACTCTGTGGTATTTTTTATCTCAAACTCGCCAGGATATATCGTATTGACATAAGAATGGAAATTACCATTGATAAAGGACAATACAGCGCCGATATATCTAACTGTCGAGTTTGAGGCCACATCCAGTGTCTTCTCCGTTTAACGCACAAGATTTTGCACAAATGCTGCTTCATATGAATACAAAAATAGGTCTGCTAGTAACAGGGCACAATTGGTACCCATGAGAATTTCAATATATTGTTAGAAGACCTTGTCTCCAAAAACAACATAGATATTGTCAATCAGAAACCCGAGCATCTTTTTGATGTCAATTTCAGAGTACTTGTGTGTACAATCAAAATGTTTTTAACAAAACAATGTTGCAATTGACCAGTGACAAGGTAAGTAAGTTTACGAGTTCCATTTTTATTGAAAAAGCAACTGCCAATAATATCAAAAAGCCTGGAATTAAATTTATCATCGGGAATGATTGCGTAAAAGGTTGAAAAGTCATAAGTTTTTCAGCTATTGATTTTTGTAAAACTTTGTGATTTTAAATTGTTCAAAAGTTCCCTGGAATTTTTAAGCATCCATATCTGATTTACACCACTTCTCGAATAAATGGTTGCACATTACTCTTGAAGGTTCTCCTTCACTACTGTTAATATCTTAGAGAGGAGGTACAGTGTAGTTGAATGGTATGCCAACTCCCGTGGTTCAATTCATATTTGCTTACTATGATAAACTTAATTCTTTATTGCCTTCGAGTTGACAACTCATCGGGATATCACAAATTAATTAAAATCATGTACGTAGAGGGGTGGGGATGGGGTGGCACATCCTTCCAATTTTTAAACATAATTTCTAACTGTTTAAAATGTTCATTAACAGACTGGTTAACCCTTTTTGTCAAATCGGGGAAATCTGCAGATGAAAATTTATAAATAAAGTTTGGTTTTTAAAGAAATCGAATTCTAACAACCCCTGCCTCCAACCTACACAAGTACATTTCAAAAAATGACTTTTGAGGTTGGAATTTTTTTTTATTTTTGTCGTCAAACTTCAAAGAAAAGTTAGGGGGGTCGACAATCCTTATCAACTTTAATCAAACATATCGTGTGTCTGAATTCTTTTCTGCTGCAATTAAGTGGATAGCAAAAAACTGTTATGACATTGGAGTAATGTTCCTACTTTACATTTTTGTGAGCCATATAACTCTTTTTTCTTTGAAATTGTCAAAATATTAAAGAATATTAATTTTAAAAGAAAAATTTTGAGTAAGATTATGTTCGCAACAAAAACATTTATTATGCTTTATTTCATAAAGTAGTATTCTACTTAAGAGTAGTAGCGTGGTGCCTTTTTACACCCTCGGTTAACTGGTTAGATATTAGCAAAGGGTATATTGGTTGATTTCATTGTGTATAACAAAGAATTCCTAATTAAAGCATTTTGTATTTTAAAAGAATAATTAAACATATAAAAAAAGCAAAAAATACAAGCAAATTATTATCATCCATCGCACTAAATAATAGCGAAACATTTCCCCCATCAGATTACGGTTTCTCTTTTAGATGGAAATGGGTAGATATATTTAGATTACATGCTATTAAAAGAATATTCTTGATATATAAAATTTTCCTTTCAAAGACGAATTACTGTAGAAGCACAAATATTCGTGGGGCATTAAATTTCGTTTATTTCGTTTTGAATAATTATCAACGAAATTAAATCCCACGCGAAATTTTATATGACTACATACTGAATAGGGTTACTTTCAAATCGAGGAAATTAAATCCCCACGAAACTTTTTTTGATATCAAATCAACGAAATTTTATCCCCATCGAAAATTTATGCTTCTACAGTACATGTTCAACACTGTTCAAGATTCAAAATCAACTACAAATAAAATGTTCTACATTACAAAACATGAACAATGAAACACTTCAACAACATAAATCGAACAAGTTCATGCTGACCGATGTAAAAGTGAGTACGTTTCAATTGAGCGCTAGCTAGCAAGTTTACTGCGGGCATTTACACGTAACGACACAAATGCACTTGGCTTGTTATTATTCGAAACAGGTCATAAAGAGGTTAATCGCATGTAAATGAAGATAGCGATGAGGTTCAAATTACTTTTAATTAGATCACAAGGTTATTCAACATAAATACACTGTATTTATACTAAACGTTTATCCATATAATATACACAGATTATATAGCCATTGCTTTTCAAAAGTGAGTCAAGCTGCAAGGTCAAAGCCAAAGGGTAAAATTATGGTAGGTAAGGGATGAAAACACTAGCAGTGACCATTTGAAAGTGATAACCATGGTTACCGTTTGGTAAAATATTGCAAAAGTGTTTTAAATTCGAAGGTCAAAAGTTCAAAATAGTGAAAGCGTGAGCGTGAGTCTTGCTACAATAAATACGCATGAATTGAATTATGAAAGCCATTAAAATAGCTCAAATCAATCGAAATTTATGGACAAGGTTATTTGCGGACGAACTGATATTAAAACAGACAGACTGTTAGACGGACGGACAGAACACAAAAGGAAAAGGCATAAATGTAGTACTTGATATTGTGAATATAACAACGATTTCTCCTTACCTGTACTTCTCTCCAAATATACCTATCCCTCTCTCGTACTTTCTCTCTAAATCTAATAAACTGCTTGTGTTCGCTGGTCTATCTCTCGTTCTGAGGGTTCGCCATTTAATGTTGTTGTCTATCTCTATTGTCTAAATATTGTGTCAAGCAATCAAATGAAGGTGGATTTATTCAAATCACCGTTCTTTTTGTGGAGTCGGTTGGTGAGTAGGTTTCCGTTTTAAAATTTTTTTATATAATTATTTGAAAAACAATTGAATTAAGTTTTGTTAGAATCAGTACACGCTTAGTTTGGACTTTCAGTAAGGGGAGGCATTCTCGACGTTACCTAATTAGCTTCTGAAATTTACACAGCTTTCCTGCAGTGTTGAAATATACATATGATAGAAATGCGGCAGAATGTCAACTGGGTGTAGTAAACAGCCAATTAAAAGTTCACTCACGGCAAAGATGTGGGGCATAAGGCGTCTCATCGTTGTCAACAACAATTTTAAGTTCAGATGTTATTAATTTCTTATCCATTGAAAATCTACTAGTATTCGCCATTACGTAGCGCCGAGAATGCCACGCCCTACTGAAAGTCCAAACTAGGGAGAAAATCGTCCTACTTACAGAAAGAGTCCTAATCTTTATTTAGTTACAAAACAGATAGGAAACTTAAGATCTTTTAATTTGCGTAATCTGAATTTATCATGAATACGCCATGTATGGCTTTAACATACGTTAAAGAGAAAAATACCTCTTATTATTAAATGCGGAAATATTTTAAGACTATTACATCCTTTAATCAAGTAAATTCATGTGCTTGGTTTTTCTATGAAATAATCTTATGATCTATCTCTTATACGCTTCTTCCTGCTGCAAAAACAGGAAAAAGTACTTCATGTTTACATATGTTTTCAGCCCAAATTATGAAGTGGAAAAATCCTATTTACTGAAGACCCTTGTAGCCATACTATTTTTGGCCCCTCTTAGTTATATTTTTGAAATCGTTAAGCATTTGCAAAATTATTTGTTTCTCTGGACAAGAATGCTTTAATAAAAATTTTATAAAGATGTCTTTGCAAACACACGTAGTACCGTGCCGAACAAGTCAAGTAATTAGTATATACATGAAATTAATCAGAATTTTTAATGCTGAAAACAAAGATAAAAAAAAGTGACATGATATATTACATGTACCTGGGGCTTACTTGAAGTTATCCATAAATATTCAGGAAATAGGACATATGAGAAAGCAACATCTGCAAAAAAAAAACCCCGTCCTTCTTCCTATATATTCTTACGAAATGAAAAAAGAATTGCAGATAAGGTTTATGTTACATTAATTTTAGTATAGAGTAAAACTGTCTGTTTCATATAATCAGAATCGAGCAAACTATTGAATTTTACTTCCCATTGTATATTTTTACGTTCCCGTAATCGAAGATTCAGAGGTATATAGTTTTCCCCTATCCGTCCGTCTGTCCGTCTATCTGTATATTTGTTTGTATGCAAAAAATTTAATCTTGTCCAGAACTTTTCAATTGGTGAGGCTATCATGGCTTTCATAATTTACAGGTGTATTCCTTGTGACGCGAACTTTCTTTGGGTAGCACCAAATTTGACCTCTTTACCTTAATCCATGATTGTGACCTTTATTTGCAAAACTGCAATCTTTGCCATAAGCTACCATACAGGGGGATCAGTGTTTCACAAACACATTTTGTTCTGACAATGTTTCCATTTTATCCTATATACTTCCTGCAAATTTGTGCACGATTAAAATTTTCATCAGCCTAAACTTTTCCTCCTGCAATAGTCCTGTTTATTTTCTTGATTACTACCACAATTGTTATGACACCATGGAAATAATTTTCATTATGGTTGTTTTCATCAATCTAGTATTTTTATGCCCCCGAATCGAAAGATCCGACGCGCATATTGTTTTGTCCTGTATGTCTGTCTGACTGTCTGTCTCTTTGTCTGCAAACTTTAACCTTCGCCATAACTTTTCAACCGTGAATGGTTGAAACTTCATATTTGATATGCTTACTTCACTAATTAAGCTCTTTCAAATGACACCAACTTCATATTTGGTATGCTTACACAACCGATTAAGCTTTTTTAAATGACACCATTGTCAATGACCTTGTGACCTTGACTGTGACCTATACGCTAAATATAGCTTTTTTGCAAACTTTAACCTTTGCCATAACTTTTGAACGAAGAAAGATAGACTTAATATTTGGCATGTATACTCCACTAACCAAGCACTTTCACATGAGACCAAGGTCAATGACCATGTGACCTTGACGTTGTCCTATATGCTAAAAATAGCTTTTTTGAACTTCATCATAACTTTTGAGCCATGAGAGATAGAGGCTTCATATTTGGTATGCAAACTTCAGTAATCAAGTTCTTTTAAATGACACCAAGATCAATGACGTCCTGACCTTGACTGTGACCTACATGTATATGCTAAAAATGTTTTTTAACTTTGTTTCACTAAAACATCTTGTTTCTTTCATCTATTTATGTTTATAAATTCATGGGATGGTACAAGTATCACTGTTAATGAGGTTATGAGAAAGGCTGAAAGTTCGACGATTTCGGCATATTATATTATGGCGAGTGTAATTTTAGATATCAAAGTAGTATTTAACGGTACAAAGTCATAATTATTGTCATATCTCTTCAAGTAACAAAAAGTACAAACAAAGAGAAAAAATGAGAAAGAAACGCACATTCATTAAGAAATAACAATTCATACCCTGTAGAAAAATATGAAAATTGTTCGGTTTAACACAGTTTAATTGAGAGAGAGAGAGAGAGAGAGAGAGAGAGAGAGAATCATATTTAACCTAACATGTATCTCTGTCATTTAAAAAAATATTTGGCGTTTTGCTTGCTCAAAAGTATGCCATTATCTTTGATGGAATTGTTTTGGCGGACACAGAGTTCTGTGACATTGCAAAAGAGAAGGAATTCATCTCTAAGAAAAGTTTCAGTACGTTTAATTACTCTCTATATGCGTTGAATACATATTTACACAAAAAATGAGTAAAGATGCAAGTTATTTTGCAAGTACAACAAACTAATCAAAGTTACGTAAAATGATTTTTCTTGTTATCAGTAGTTATCAATAGTGATAATGAAGAGTGAAAATTTGGCGACTAAAATTTTACCGGCTAACTAAACAACAGTGTTTTTTAATTCGGTCAAAGTTTGCAACCCACTTCATCCGCTGTACGGAAACTAAAATAACAGTGATTTATGTTTCAAGCAAAATGTTTGTTTCATCAAATAAATCATAGAAAAACTACTTGTTTTATCATTATGAGTTTTATTTTGTGCTCAGGCATAAAATTATGTAAATATTACAGTCTATGAGCTGTTCTTCAACAGTTAAAACAATGATACATGTAGTCAGCCTATATGAAATCCAAAATAAAATCAATTCTTTAGTTTCGTATATGAATACTAATACAACTAAAGAACATCATATACACGCTGCATTACTACACATAGTTGAAAGTTAAATAAAAACATTTAATCCCTTGAAAATCATTTTCAATCAAGGCTTTAAACTACATGTAATATTTATCATAGTTATTATACTGAACTTTTCATGCAAGCAAAAACAATGTTGAAAGGTGGTAGAACAAATTTGACTGTTTCTAAGTTTTATCACACTGTAGAACCTTATTTCATGGTTAAAAAAGTAACCGTATTTTTAATGAATGTTTCCTCAAAAACCAAGGTAATGTTAATCAATTTTAAGTATAATATAAATGAATGATATAGCCATGAAAACAAAAAGCGTCACCTTAAATATTTTGCCATTCTCTGAGAAAAATATGACCCACAATTATGTTTGAAAATACTTGAAACAAAGAATTTCATGTTTGCAAAGGGGACACAGTTTGAAAACATAAGCACGATGTGACATATAAAGTACAAATAACAAATTCTAAAGTGAGGCTGACACACATTAAAGGAATAAATACTAGTATTCTCGCAAATGTAAAACTTGCTTGAAATCGAGTAAAATACTACACTGCTTGATTAGAAAAGCTTAGATCAATAGCATGGCAGTTTTACTTCATCATGAACTCTCTACAACACAATGGAAATTTTGTGTGCTAAAATATTTTTAAAGACGCATGCAATATATGTATTTAAATTGATTGCATAAATGTAGTTAAATATATTTACAAAACCATGAATACAGTATATGTTGTATCACTGAAAAAGATCACGTTACCTATGGCCGGGTAGTCAAGAATTTCTGAGCTCCGACGTTTTTGACCTTAAGTGTGTCTTTCTGGATCGGGGATTAAAGTTATGTGTGGCCAGACCTAAAGAACAATGATTACTTTTTTTTGAGAAAAAAACTGGAGTTTTTGGCAAGTTTTTAGTGATTTATTTGTGTTATTCTTTTTGCTCTCCGTTTGGACAATAGAATTATTGCAGCCCGGAGGACCGGGCTGCTCTATACATATAAGTTTAAGTGTTGGTATATGGGGATTTGGGTGGGAGAAGTTATTCAGAATTAAAGATTTTCTATACATTGAAAAGATTGTTAATCAGAATGTTTTCCCTTTATAAATTACGAGATACATAATATATTTACTTCAATAAAGTGAATCTGTAAAAATATATATGTTTTTCATATTCGATATATAAAGTTGCTTATCATTTACTATCGAAAAAACGACAGATCCCTTTTTATAGAACATGGAATTTTACTTCTCGCATATACGTACTCTGCACAGTTCGTGTTTTATATTCTATGATTGAAAATTAATACATTTTTGAATATAGTGATGCATGTGTCATACTTCAATTTATATTTTATGCAGCCAACATTTACTTGAGGAATTGATCAAGTTTAAAATGGTATCGTTTTTTATTAATTTTTATCCGACTACAAGTTTTCAAAATATTCGCGACTATCGTCTCCATTAATTAGACGCATGCCTTTTCACACATATCGAAGCAGTTTGATGATCAAGACTCATTTCCATTGTTTACTTTATATATTTCCCGGGCGACAATTGATGGTTACATCAATGTTTTCTTGCAAGTTCTAGTCGCGAGCAGATGTCAGTTCAAAAAAGAAACAGTGGACATGGCCAGCCTACTTCGGATTTCAGCACTAGCGGTATCTCCTTTGTTCCTCAATTCATGCCGCCGTTCACGCCTGAGTTACTCGGTGCAATGCAGACTCTACCGAACTTACAGATAAGTCTGGGGGAAATAACTGAATCTTTGAAGGTAATTAAAGGCTTAAAGAGGCTGGGGTGTGGCAGTCATTTTCAGACTATTTTGATCTCCATTAAAAGAAGAGCTCCATATAAAGATATACAAAAATGATCAAATTTTAAAACTATAATTTATGAATTTTTTCTTTGCCAAATGATAGTTGACAGCTTAAGATACCATATCTAAAAAAATCAGTTAAATCTGGTGGTTAATTTATGGTTAATTTGTTGACCCCCCAGCCTCCTTAACTCAAGATATAGGTTATATAAGGAAAGATCTATGGGAGGAAGATGGATTTGATTTTCGCATATCTCATGTTGCTCAACAACAGAAGAACATCGACAATATTCAGTTGCTTCAGGAGGAAAACAAAATGTTGACAGAAGATGTCAATATGTTAAAATCAGTTGTCGTTAATTTAGACAGAACAGTCAGAAAATAGCAATCTGAAATTACAGATTTAAAGTCAAGGTCGATGGATCAGAATATTCTTAATTTATTTGAGAAAATTCCACATCTCATAAAGCAGCAGCATTTTGGAGTTGAAACATCCTCTGCAAACATTCATAGAAATGGGCCGAAAATTTCAGGGAAATCTCGAATTATTACTGGCAAACTTTCAAAATTTACTGATAAGGAAAAAATTCTCCAAGCACAAAGAGAACAGAACAAAAGAGATCGTGAAGCGTCTGACCAGCCTGACCAGACCGCAAAATCAGGAGCACCCGAAAGAACCTTTTACATCACGCCACAAAGACCCATAGAAGTCGCGGAAAACCGAAAGAAACTTCAGGAAATAAATAATCATTACATGAAGGAGAAAGTGATGACACGATTTCTAGGAGAGAAGTTAGTATTTCCGAATGGAAATGTGTACAGGGACAAAGTATTGAAACCAAAGACAGAAAATATTCTGGATATGACCAAAGCAGATAATTAAGGAAAAGCTTCAGCAAATTCCTATGTCTACCATCGATTGTTCAGATGAAACACTTTCAAAGCAGCCGCAGCAACAACAGACACATACAACCAGGTTAGAAACTTTTACAAAAAAATCGTTATAGACCCATCATACGCAACAGCAGAACACACTATTTAAGTGTACCGTTTTAAAGATGGTAACGGCGCAATCCACGAGGTAACGGCGCAATCCACGAGGGTCACAACGATGACGGCGAGTACGGTGCAGGTAGGCGGCTTATTCAACTTCTCCGATCGATGAATCTTATGAACATGACATGCGTGATCTCCAGATTCTATGGGAAACATTTGGGCTTTCGCAGGTTTCAAATTACGGAAACTTGATGGCAGAAATACTTCTTGCACATAGTGTTTTCAGGTCAGGTAATCAGGTTATTAGAACTGTTGTGTTCAATGTAATGAGGTGTATTATAATTAGTCATCCAGATAACATGCCCAGCAAATCATATGTAATATACTGTATTTATTTCCTTCTTTTCAATATTTGGTTGTATAGTAAAATGTAACTTTTTTTCATTAACGAGGCTGGGGGGTGGCAGCCATTTTCAGACTATTTTGATCTCCTTTAAAAGAAGAGCTCCATATAAAGATATAAAAAATGATCAAATTTTAAAACTAAAATGTAGGAATTTTTTCTTTGCCAAATAATAGATGACAGCTTAATATACCATATCTAAAAAAATAAGTTAAATCTGATGGTTAATTTGGGGTTTATTTGTTGACCCCCCAGCCTCCTTAATATGTTGTGTCACAGGTACTGGACTTTGCCAAACTACGCACAAAAATGAATTGACGTCATATTTTAAATCGTTTTGAAAATAACTAGCCTACGTGTATTGTGAAAATGATTATTAAAAAGAATGTTAAAATTTTACAAAAGGATTAATAATAAAAATAATAATAATAAACAATTTTAAACAGTAATCTACATAATTTAAGACTTTTATACTGTCTTTGCTGCCTATCTGATGGGTTCAGAAATAGTGCCAATTATCAATTTGCGTATGGATATTAATGGTCGCCTGGAAGCGACGACATTCTAGAATGATGTGTTACACCTTGCCAAGTGGATACAATATCTGATATTCTCTGATTAGTTTTAGAAACAATCTGCAAATTGATGTAATGGAATCTTTTCAGTTTACAAATTTACCGGTACTTATTTTTCACTATATGAAATTAGAATGTGCATGTGGGTACCACAAATAGCTTTTATCACAACTACAAAGTTACCCAAGCAAAAAAAAAAAAAAAAAAAAAAAAAAAAAAACGCATAGTGCTTTTTGGTGATCTTTCCTTACATTGCAATGAATTAATAATTCTTTGAATGATTTTCAAGGTGGTAGACTTCTGTAGTCCAAAATCGTCATCTCTGCTTTATGCCTAGGTCACATTTAAGCCAATGGTCGGGCGACTAAATTTTTCTGGTCTTGTCGGCTGAAAAAACAGGATCGGTCTACAAAGTATCGGGCAACACGGAGCAGTCACATTATCTCCTAGGGACACCGATGACTTAAATAAATAACACAAAAAATCTTTTTTCTTTAGAAATCAGCAATATTTTTTCATAGATCTATATTCAAATAGGTGACGTGAGTAATGTTTGTAAGGTAAAGTGGCAGAATCTTATAAAATTGTGACTCAATGTTGAAAATGTGTGCAAAATGTGTATGGAATTGCATAAAAACGACAAATGGTGCATATCTTAGCAGCAAAGAGTACTTAAGATTTCTTTATATCTTACGGATTAATTCTTTGTTATTTCCGTTCAAAAAATTTATATCAATCCATGCATCAAAATTTTGTTTGTGTTATGTATCCTTAATAGGTTAAATATTCACAAGTCGGCCAATCGTCGCCCGATCATCGAGCTCTGAGCTACAGTTTGATTTTAACCGTCGACCAAAATTTTCAACACCCTTATTGTCCAATGACGGACGACCGACTTAATAAACTGACCGCCGATGGCCGGAAGATGATCGAAAGTTGGTTGACGGATAACTGCAGTTGAAGAAATCGGCCACCGACGCATGAAAAATTATAACTTGGACACAAAATTGGTCGGCCGACAAAAAAAAAAAAAAAAAAAAAAAAAGGTCAAAATCGGCCAAGACAACGCTGATGAACTGACGACTGTCACCCGAAGAATCCCATTTTTGCTTCAAAACCCGTACTGTACTTGTATTATGCCAGTTACATATATCTGAATTTATGCATTTTTATGCAGCAATAAACCTTCATCAACTGCATCCGGAGTTAATATCTCGCAGACAATTCGATACGCAAGAACATAATTTACAAATGAACAATTTCTAAAACGAGGTAAATTATTAAAAGACAAATTCCGGAAACAAGAATATCTGCAGTCTCGTTTGAATTCAGCATTTCGTAAGTTCTACGGTTGATACAATGGTCTTGTCAACAAATACAAACTCTTCAAGTCAAATGCTGACTGACGTTTTTCATGCTAATTGTTAGGTCATTATATACACTGAATTATCAACGGAGTTTTCCTTTATTTCCCAATCATGACAAGGAGCACACGGAAGGTGCCGTGATCGATCTGAAAAAAATATATATATACAAACAATACAAATATGTGAATAGGGCTTATGACGGGTGTGATCTTTCAACAGAGGATGCTTACTCCACCTGGCCCCAAAACCATAAACTGAGATCAGACTTAAGTCAAAATTTCAAATTGATATAACTTTGGAAATAATTTCAATAATAAAATAAAACTTTCAACAAATAATTGAATTGAAGTATTTTACACAGTTGCAAACTTATAAGCTAATACATGGAATAGTACTGAAGATATTAAAAATTAAAATTTTGAGTTAAACTGAGAATAGACTTAAGTCAAAATTTTAATTTTAAAAAAAATTTAAGCATCCTCTGTTGAAAGATCACACCCGCCATAAGCCCTATGTATGATCAGATAGACGGAATTTTCAAGAACTCAGTAGCTGTTTGTAAATAATTAGTGCAGTGGAAGTTTAAATGTCCTCCAAGTCTTCTTTCTTGCAACTTGAATGCGAGTCACATTGAAACAGTGCCTTTAGCAGCTGTTAAGCAAAATTGCTTGATAAATTTAGGACAAGTAAGGAACCTGCTTAACATTAATCATATACGACTCACTAAGAATAGTTGAGAATTTTATGCAATATGCGAAGAAAAATTCTGAGAAAATATTCAATCTGCTAAGCTGGAAAATAGTACTTGAGTATATCCTTATGAGTTTGAGAATTTTTAATGCATATCGCCCCTAATTTATCAATTTAGAAGATCAAAGTTATTCGTATTTACTATTCTTATGACACCTTGTTTTTCAGATACTTGAATGATATCGATGATTAAATTAACAAAATGTTTTTGAATAAATTCTACAACTTGGCATACATTCTGAGAGTTTTGCTTAAATAAAACTAGTCCCCTAATGGCAAGTGTTATCTGCATGTAGTTACTAGTACCATAAACTTAAAATGTCCAATACTCCATTAAAAACCTTGCTGCGAAACGGAATGCAAACCTTTTCTGAATCGTTACTTATCAAGATATTCACATATACAAAATATCAGATCATTTAATCAAATGAATTCATTTTAATTTTAAAAAGTATTGAAAACCAAGTGGAACCGAATGATAGACAGTCAGAAGGAACGAGGAGAAAACCTATACATGTTGTCACCTCCGGTTTCATTAGTAAGGGACTAATGAGCAAGTTCTCTGTTAACGCTTTCGTATTGGTGGTCTGTTTCTTGGAATGTGACTTGAACACTCTCATAGGTCTCCTTTACTCTTCTTTCTCGGTCTCTATAAAATGAATACTGTGTCATCAGGAATCCACTTGTATATCTTTACGTGATACTTCAAATATACACTATATATATAATTCTATAGTATTTGAAAAAAAATTGAAGTACCTTCTTCGTTTTACCAGGAATATAAAAAGCAGGACAGCAAACGTGATTACAAGAAGAACTCCAAGGACGGAAACAGCAATTATATAGGGTTTTGTTTGAGTGTCATCAGTTGATTGTGTGATCCCTACAGATAGAGAAATATTTTAATGAATCATTCACTATGAAATATACATTTTATATGGGAAAAAGGCTATTGAGAAAAATTTGAGCCACAAACTTTTAGTGCATACACTTGGTTAAACAACAATTTATACATTTAACGATTTGCGTTCTGTTTATAGTTTAGCTCAAAAGACATTTATCCAAAAAAAAAACTGTTTTGATGTTATACATAATCATACATATTAAAAGTATTTAATATGTGTGATTGAATTCCAGAAGAAACTAGACTGTTAAGTTACTTTAAGATATAAAATATGTCTAAATAATCAAATTCAAGGTCATTCACCTAATGACTATATAGAGTACTAGTATATCAATTTATATCACATTGACCATAATTTTGTTTTCTCGTAACCAGGCTTGGAATATTATCAAATCCTTAGAAATGAAACAACGATTTATCTATAATCATGCATAGATATTATATTGTTAAAAAGTTAAAATGAAGTGTGAAATGCACGGTAAAAGGACAATTTTGTGGTTATATGTATTTCGACTGTACGTAATACAGAGTACAATTTCAGCTGATTGTCATGTACTTACTCAAATTTCAGTTAGATTAAAACGAATTTCGAATTTTACAAACATAAATAAAGACTGTATTGATAGCATTGTCTTTTCTATTTTCTAATTTCAGTAATTTATTGTATAAACTTACTATTCCAACAATATTCTCCTGTAAAGCCTTCTTGACAGCCTTGAAGACATTCACCACCCATATCACAAACTGGTCCAACACAGGTTATACTACATTCCATGTCACAATGGGTTCCATAAAGTCCTTCCTTACACTTTGTACAATTCGCAAACTTTTGATCACATATTTGACAGTTTTCTATGGGACAGGATATATTACAGTAATCACCATAAAATGAACCTTTACATCCGTTGGTACACTTTCCATTTTCTCCACATTCGTCCTTACAGTTTACATTACATTGACATATCCTGCCTGACCAGCCCTCTCTACAGGAGGTACAGTAATCTGTAGCATTACAGGTCATACATTGTGGAGGACAAGAGAACGCACAGGAACTCCCATAAAATTCAGGTTTACAGGAAAGACAGCCGTACTCTGTACAATTGTGACAGTTTTGATAACAAGATAAACAATATTGTCCATTATCTTCATTCGGAATGCAAGTGGCACAATTACTACTGCAAGGTGTTTTACAGTTTGAACCCATGAATCCGTCTTTACATCCACTTGAACATAGTCCAGATTCTTTGTAACATTCGCCTTTCATACAATGATCTGGACAAGGGTTCTCGCAATTGGGTCCATAAAAGCCCATTAAACATTGCTGGCATCCTTCAATACTGTGACAAAATTCCAGACGACAATTTGTACATTTAAAGCTACAGTTTTTACCAAACGTACCGTCTATACATTTTGTACAGCTAGACCCAGTGAATCCAGGGGAACAAATCGTACATCCTAAGTATCTGTCACAAAAACTTTCACAATTAGCAGGACACTTTTTATCACATATATCTCCATACCAATTTTCTTTGCAGCCTTTCAAGCAAACTCCAGTGATTCCATCGCACTGGTTTTCGAGGCAGTTATTGCACATCTTGTCACAGAGATATCCGTATGTGCCAGAACTGCATTCTACAAACAAAAAGCTTTCAATGGAGGCACCTTTAACTAACAGAAGGCAGCTAATTTCTTGTAAATATAGGGCAGAATCTAACCTAAATATTAAGTTTAGGTCATTGATGGCAAACGAATACTAATACTTTAATGGATTCTCCTTCTTCATTTGAACTTATTTGCAACTTTTTATACACTGTTCAATTTCTTTTTCATATGATGACGTTTTTTCTGTCAGTTGTCTTTGATCATTATTTACAGCATTACCGAGGATTTCTTTTCCACGTTTAGAATAGGTGTTTTTTTTCGGGTAATATAGTAAATTAAAAGTACATATATTTAAAAAAATAGAATATAAATAGATCTTTCATCTTGTATAAAGAGTGTGAGAGAGATTGTTTTCATTTTCTTTTTTAAGTTCCACAAAAAAGATATCTATTGACGCTTTAATCTATGTTTTGCTTATATTATTGTTTTCCACTTTTACTACAAATTTTATCGTTGAAATTCCGTTCTTACTTATAACTCTTGAGGATATTTCCCTTATAATAAACTTTTTATCTTGAAGAATAACCTAGTGTTAATTTTATATGACACTCCTCCCCCACCCAAATAATTTTTTTTTCTCTATTTTTCAAATTTAGATACAAAGTAACCGTATACACACTAAAATATTCTTTCTACTGGTCAGAAACCAGTAGAACTTATGCAAAAGTAAGATGTTAGTTGTCCGTCCGCATGTGTGTCTGTCCGTCTGTTCAAAATGCTAATCCTTCCATAGTTTTGGTCTGATTTCAATATAACTTGGCACACAAGTGGGCAACACTATATAATTATTATTCATAGATTTTTGATTTGATGTACGGTGTTGCCATGGTTACTAAAAAAAAGAATTTTCTGTGAAATACTTTCAAAATGCTATTCCGCCTATACATTGGTCTGATTTTAATATAATGTGGCATGCAAGTAGACTACACTAAGGTACATAATTCTCTTTATCGTTTTTTTTATTTCGATGAATGTTGTTGCATTGGTAACTTAAATCAAAATTTCTGAAAAATTCCCTTAAAAGGCTACTCTTCCTACTGTTTATTTCCACAAAAGAGGCAAAATCAAATAGTCTTTTTATTGATGGTGCAATGTATCAAGTCCAACTGCTACTTTTCTCTTCCTTTGGTTGCCCGCTTGGCACCATGGTTAGAGTATCTGCTCTAGAGTCACAAGATAAAGAGTCAATCCTTGGGTTCGAATCCCATTGTTGGATGTGACGACCGGTCCTTCGGATGAAACCGTATAAACCGGGCTCCCGTTTCGCAGGCATTATCATACAATAATGCAATGAAAAGCATGACCTTGCACTGTATTTTAATGTTTTTTGTTGTTGTTATACCCCGCGCTTGAAAAGCAGGAGGGAATAAAGTAACTGAGATGTCCGTCCGTTTGTCTGTCTATCCGGACGAATAGACGGACACTCTCATCACTTTACATCCTGACTTTTCACGCAAGGAGTTTAAATAGGAATTATTGCTGAGGGTGTTAAATAATCAAGCTAATTCGAATTAAATTCTGACGCATGCGTTATGGCGAAATTTAGTCAAATGCCACTTGTTGGTGGTCAGCTATAGGTACTTGTGCTATTTTGGAGTGAAAAACTAAGGAAAATTTTGTTAATCATTAAAATGTGTAGACAGACACTTTGCCATTATGTCAAATGGATCTACCTCTGCATACATAGACGCTTGGGTCAAGGATACTGTATTTTTTCTATATAATGTATTGTCGAGGAAATTCGAACTATACTCGTAACATTTTTTTTTAGTATACAGTGGGATGTGTCATTTTTAAAGCGTGTATAAAATCGAATTTCCGCGACATTCTAGTGTATATGAAGCAGAAAGGTTTACAAAAAACTAAAAATTAACACTGCACACTGAAAAAAATGTTACGAGTATAGTTCGAATTTCCTCGACAATACATTATATAGAAAAAAATACAGTATCCTTGACCCAAGCGCCTATGTCTGCATAGGGTGACGTGATTTGCAAATGACGTCATATTGGCTGTGCTGACTCCGGGCTGCAGAAGTAAAATTTAATTCGCATTAGTTTACTTCGCATTAGCTGTTGAGTGAACGCAGTTTAATTCGCATTAGTTTGATTCGCATTAGTTTACTTCGCATTAATTTACTGCGAATTAAACTCTCCGTGTGAACAGGGCACTAGTCGGTATATTGTATAATTGCAAATTCTTGGATTCTACCATTTGTGATGTTTACATCTCCTATATGCCTTCAGTCTTATTCAATAGTCAAGAATATGCTCGGAGTACAATTAAACCGAATCAGATCGATTACTAACAGATACTCAGTACATGTACTTGTTATTTGATGTTGCAGGTATTTCCATAAAATTGTTTATAATCATCATTTCATATATTCTCTGATAGTAATATGACTTGATAGCAAATAACTTATCAATGGGCCCTTTTTGTTTGTCTGTCATGTTTCTTACCAATGCCTTGCGAGTATGATTTTAATAATTAATAAATACGAATTTTTCCGTATAGCTGATCAATTCATTAGTAATTTAACAAATAAAAAAAATCCTATAATTAATGTAAAATAATGATCTGCTTACTTTTTTTCAGTTTTTGGCATTAATCTGTTAATTCTTTAAATTTACATTTCCCTACACGGACATTTTAAAATTCCCTGCATATTATTATCAACTCTCGTGATGTTGAAATAAATAACAATCGGTAATAAATAACAATCATTTGATATAAATAGTAAGTTTAGATGTACATAACAGGAAGATGTTACTTACCATACACTTTTACTTCATAAATAATTAAACTCCCATTACTGACAGTCCTGCTGATGGTAATTGAATCTCCAATCAGTATTGGATCACACGTAAGAGTTTTTGACGAACGCCCTCTTGATGATGTAGTAAAAGTTCTACACAACTTCGCATCTGTTTCAGAGGTTTCAGAGATGTTTCCCACAAAGACGTCATATCGAGTTTCTTCACTACCTGTCAATATGATAATAAGATATTTTTTAATATCTACACTTCTAATTGACCAGTTTTCTACTAGATTAAATCAATATCTAATATGACTACAACCCCCCCCCCCCCCCAACGCTCTATCAATCACTGCTGTGGAGAAGGAAAAAAAAAACAAGCCTAAAAAAACCCAAAAGGTTGGTTATTGTCTATTTTGTTGTACGATCCTTCGATCAACATTTTCATTAAGCTGGGAAAACATCCAAATGCTGGTAAAAGGTTGCATAGACCTCTCCTCAGTTTTTTTTTTACCATAGACAGATTGTTCCTAAACAAGCATCTCAGGCGCGGATCCGCGATATTTTTGTTAAATTAAAGTTTTAGAATTCAGAGAATTTAAAACTAACTATAACAATCTTTTTTTTATAGTTTTAAATTCTCTGAATTCTAAAACTTAAATGTAACATTTTTCCAGGGGGAGGAGGGGGGGGGGGGTTCCACTCCAGCCAAAAAAACCCAATCCAGAAATTTGCTAACAAGCTAAAAAATAAATGAATAAATAAAAATTCGCCGAAACATAAAAACCTATTTCGGGGGGAGGGGGAGGGGGGTCCTCTAATGCTTCACACCTATGACTTTTCATACCAACTAAACACAGATCAAAGGGGGTTGGCGTTTTCTAGGGGGAAAGGTCACTTTTCACGTGTTTTTTTACTATATGAATTTAATAACTCTGAAAATTAGGGGGGGGGGGTCCAAACATTACGACCTCCCCTCTTGATCCGCGCATGCATCGATAGTGAGTTTCTCGATTTTATCATATTCTCTCATCCGAAGGACCAGTCTTTACGCCTTACAATGGGATAAGAAACCACGATCCAAGCATGAACTAATTACTCCGCGACTCTAGCCACTGCGCCATGCAGGCAATCCATATTTTGCGACTGCATGTCTTTCTCTACAGCTTGAGGCAGAAAAATAAACTGAGCTTTCTATATTATGTTCACTTTCAGAAGAATAAAAGGCTGACCCCACCACAACCATGCTTTGTATACTTATCAACTTTCACTCTGTAATAATCTTACTAAGTTCGTTTATGTCGATATAGATGTATTTTAATTTTCTGACTTCTGAAAATTTCAAGGAAAAACTGGAATATGTAGCAAGCTCGGTCCTTGAAGAACTTCTCCCACTTTCATCGACCGCATTACTGGCATTTTGATCACCATATGTTGAAGTCTGTGAAACTGTAGGCAGTTTGTAGGCAATATTCTCTGGAAGAGCAAATATTGATTACTGAAACTAAGAAAACATGATGTGTTTGTGAAAAAATGATGCCCCCGTATAGCAACATAGGAAGGTTAAGCTTTTTCCAAATTTTAAAGATCAAATATGCTGGTACCTAAAGTAAGGCCTTTTCACAAGAAATAAAAATGTGAAATATAAAACCCTAGCACCACCTGTACAAGGTTTTGACGAAGGTTAACGTTTTTAAAGGTAGAGCATACACCTGGGTCAAGGTCAAACGGTCAAGGTTGTGGTTTTTAAAGAAGGGTCTTGTCTCAAAGATTACATTTGGGAGGTATGAAAGCGCTGGCCCTTACTGTTCAAAAGTTAAGGTCAAGATTAAAACATCTGTAAAAAGTAGGTCAAGATTAAAGGGTCAGTATTGTTGATATCCAATGAAAGGTCTTGTCATATGGATTACATATGTGAAGGATGGAAGCTCTAGCCCTTACTGTTCAAAAGTTATGGCCAAGGTTAAAATTTGTAAAAGTAGGTCAAATTCCAAGGTCAAGGACAAAGGGTCAAAGTTGCTGATATCTAATGAAAGGTCTTCTCACAAGGATTACATATATGAACAAGATGTGTTTGTGAAACAATGATGCCCCCGTATGGCAACATAGCAAAGGTTAAGCTTTCTCAAATGCAGATCAAATATGTTGGTACCTAAAGTAAGGCCTTTTCACAAGAAATACAAATGTGAAATATAAAACCCTAGCACCACCTGTTCAAAGGTTATACATGTACATGTAACCAAGGTTAACGTTTTTAAAGGTAGAACAAACTCCGGGGTCAAGGTCAAAGGGTAAAGGTTGTTGCGCAGCACAGCTATGGTTACAAAAAGGGGCGGAGCCTAATCTGTACGGGAACACTTAACTATGACATCATACAAAATATACGTCATACAATGTACAACAATCCACCTGTAAGAAATCATCAAACTACAGTAGTTACTACAGCATGCTGTTTTGTCGTTCGTTAAATCCCACATAACAAGTTATAAACAAGTTTGACACTGATTGCAATCCACTTGTCAATGTGACGTCATTTCGTAAAACGTGACGTTGTTTGTTTGCAGTTAGAGCCAGATCAAGAAATATTTTCTCAACGAAAAATGTATTCTATAATTTAAAAATAAAATATTATTTACAGATATTCTATAGGCAATTAACTTGGATTCAATGTCTTCTTCATGAATATATTTTCTGTATATTACGTATTTAATTGACACTGCTGTATATTTGTATGCAAGCAGATCGGAGGGAAATGTGGGGGTCTTAGTAAATCGATCTAGTGCAAGGGCATGTACACTCAATGGATCATAGTTAGCTTTTACAAGCCAACTCTAGAAGTATTAAGGTACTGAAAAGTGCTGAGATCCTGATGAAAACTTAAAAATAATTAAATTACGAGGGGTGATCAAAAAGTTCGCGAACTGATTCTATATTTACAAATCCACAATTCAGATCAGAATGAAATTTGGCACACATAAAGTCATACACATGAACTATAAATAGCATATGTAATGGAACATTTTTTCTCGTGTTTGTGACGTCACAATGTGCAAATGACGTCATAAAGTAGATCACTTGTGACAAAAAATGGTTAACTCAGTCGTATTCGAGAAACGAACAGCTGTAAAGTTAAACGTATATCTTGGCAATTCCTTTGTAGAAGTTTATAATAATTTGTATACGGTTTATGGAGATAAACGACTTTCCAGAAGTATTGTCATTAATTGGATTGATTGTTGAAGTAAAGGAAGGGAGATGTTTAAAAATATGTTTGTTCTGTTGCCCTGTAAATGCAAACTGGGAGAGAGACCTGTCCTTTGTTTAGCGATTTGATAAGAAAGATCGCCAACTTACAGTTAGAGAAATAGATGAATATCTTTACAATAATATAATTATCAAATCCCTAAAATATCGGTTACTTTAGACTTTAAACATATCAGATATGATAAAGTGAAGGCACCCATACTTTATCCACATGAAATAAACGACTCTCAAAAGACAGTAGACTTAGGTTTTGATGGTTACCAACTTACCATGCTCATTCTGCAAAAAGATATCATTATCCACCCATACTTTCGTTGAGATTAAGGCAATTTCTGACAAATGGACCGTTTTTGTTGGAAAAAATAACCTGCATGGTAAGAAATATAAAAGTCTGAAAAAATGTAAAGCTTCTGTGACAGAACGCTAAGGAGCATGTCACGTGACCGCCAATATCACGTGATCCGCGCATGGGCAAAATGGTTGCAGATGTGCATTAAAATCGGAGAGGACTACGTAGAAACATTTTCAACACTGAAACCCTATATCATTTCTATTTTGAAAGTTATTCAATTAGTTCGCGAACTTTTTGATCACCCCTCGTATATCAGTATTTCATGCCGTTGACCATCAAAAAATACAGCATTCGATCATACAAATATGATTTTAACAATGAAATTGCAGAATTTAGATAGAATCGCAGCACTTTTCAGAAACTACAAGGCGTGCTGAAAATGTTTATAAACTAAACTTGGAATTTTAACTTGGTTATGCCCTAGTTGCACTAGTCAAAAATTTATACGGTAACATCAAAACTGCAAGTAAATGTGCTAAAATCACGTGACTGCCGCAACATGTGACAAGTCTAGATATAAAATCTAATCGTCCTCAATATGTAATTATTAACCAAAATTACAATTATCCGATATTAATAATGTACTTAAAATAATCGCCATCCCGATTATGAATACATTTTAAACTACAAAATATTGTCGATATTTCCATTGCGCACCTTAACTGTACTGCGTGGTTTCTTAATAAAGGCATTGTCTCAAAGATTACATATGGAAAGTTGAAAGTGCTGGCCCTTACCGTTCAAAAGTTATGGCCAAGGTTAAAGTTTGTAAAAAGTAGGTCAAAACACAAAGATCAAGGTCAAAGGGTCAGGATTGTTGATATCCAATGAAAGGTCTTGTCACAAGGATTACATATGTGACGTATGAAAGTTCTAGCCCTTACTGCTCAAAAGTTAAGGTCAAGGTTAAAGTTTGTATAAAGTAGGTCAAAATCCAAGTTCAAGTTCAAAATTATTGGTTCCAAATGAAAGGTCTTGCCACAAAGAATTGAAATTTGAAATATGAAATTCCTAGTATCTACTGTTTGAAAATTAGGTCCAATATAAAGTTTGGATTTTTTGTGTAAAAATGGGTCAAACTTCAAGGTCAAGGTCAAAGGGTCAAGGCTCTTATATCAAATGAAAGGACTTGTCACAAAAATTAAATTTGTGAAGTATGAAAGCCCTAGTTCTAACCCTTCAAAAATCATGTTCAACATTGTATTTGAAAAGTAGGTCAAACTCCAAGGTCAAGGTCAAAGGGTCAAAGTTTTTGGTATCCGATGAAAGGTCTTGTTACAAGTATTACATACATTAAGCATGAAAGCCCTAGCCCTTACTGTTCAAAAGTTCTAGCCAAGGTTAAAGTTTTTTTCATTAGCAAGTTCAAGGTGAAAAGGTCAAAGTTGTTGGTACTCAATGAAAGCTCTTTCCACAGAAAATACATATGAAGCATAAAAGTCCTGGTATCCACTGTTCAAAAGATATTGCCAAAGTAAAAGTTTCAAATTTTTTAGGAAAAGTGGGTCAAACTCCAAGGTCAAAAGGTCAAATTTGGTGGAACCCTAAAAAAGGTTTTGTCACAAGGAATACACATGTAAAATATGAAAGTCATTGCTCCACTTAATCAAAAGTTATTAACTTTAATTTAAGGTTAAAGTTTTTGCAGACACACAGACAGACAGACAGACAGACGGACGGAAACGACAAAAACTATATACCCCCGAAACTTCGTTTACGGGGGTATAAAAATTAAAGCACTAGCCCTAACCGTTCAAAAGTTATGGCGAAAGTTAAAGTTTTTTCAGAAGTCTGTCATTTTAACAGAGCTCCAGATAAGTTTTTACACCAAAGTGTATTTACTCCCTGATTTTTAAATCAATGCAGATTTTGTTTTTCAGAAAAATGATTGAAGAGAATTTTGCTTATATATAATTATTTTGACCTTTATTTTGATTTTGAGCCTGTAATCGAAATATATAGGTGTTTTTGAAGACTGGTTTACTCTTGATACGATATCATCTTAAATGGAGGAAAAGTTTTCTGTGTCTCTGATTCTATGGTATCTTGACCTATTGTATAATCTTCCTTTTAAAAAAGAATGCTTCCCAATTTTAGGAAAAAGTCTTGTTGGTATTTTCAAAATGCTCGTATTTAAAAAAATGCAGGAACTGACCTTTGTAGTTTTTTCCCTCTTAAAACTGAGAGAGAAAAGAGTCTTCGTTAATATGGCAAGTTGAGAGAAATGAAAAATTGGCTATGAACCCATAATGAAAAAAAAATATGCCTAGTGCATAGTCTTTCTATTTATAGAAATTGATTTTAATCTAAATCTCTGATTCTTCCTCCCGAAATGGATATCATCGTTGCCATTATTAGAATATTCCTGGTCACTAAAAGGCTTTTAAATCTGTATTTCGTTTTTAGAAAAATCAAACACTGATTTAACCTCAATTCATATCATTAAGTACGTCGTACTTGTATTCTTCAACCTGTTTTACGCAGTACCAGTACTTTCGTGGTGTAATGCTTATCTACAATTGCTAATGGGTAATTGTACGCCCTATTTTAATTTTCAATGCGTATTTTGTACTGCAAATACGCACCATATCTGGAGCTATTAAGTACGGAAATCTCCAAGGTCAAAAGGTCAAGGGTCTAAGGTTGTTAGTATCCAATGAAAGTTTTCCACAGAGAATACATATATGAAGAATAAAAGTCCTGATATCTACTGTTCAAAAGATATGGTCAAAGTTAAAGTTTGAAATTTTTGTGTGAAAGCGGGTCAAAATCCAAGGTCAAAAGGTCAAATTTGGTGGTACCCTAAAAAGATCTTGTCACAAGGAATACATTTGTGAAATATGAAAGTCATAGCTCCACGAAATCAAAAGTTATGGGCAAGGTTCAAGTTTTTGTGGACAAACAGACGGACAGAGAGACAGCTAGACTAAAACTATATAATCCCGAAAACTTTGTTCACGGGGGCATAAAAAATATGATATTATTCTTAACAAGTACTTTGAAATTTCTAAATGATTTAAAAAGTTTTGTCAATAATTGAACTATCCGATTGTTTTTAAACCTACAGGCATGCTTATGAAAATTTCATATCATAAGTCATAAGACGTGTTTTAGGATATGTTAGGAATATCTTAATAGGTATAAAACGAAAGCATCTTAGGAATATCCAAGTTAAGATGTCGCAAATTCCATCTTAACCTTTTTTAACATAACGTTCCAATTCCAAGTTTCCATCTTGTGGATGTTGGATGTGTGTGAGAGAGGGTGTGTGTGTGTTTGTAACGGAGAGGGGGTCATGGAGTCAAGTCTTTCTGAGTACTTAAATGTATATAATATTTACTCCCACCTCCCCTACCGGCCGCACGCATTCATTCACAAAATGCTTTGATTCGAGTAAAAATTTAGATTTAATTCATGGCCGGGGTGGTGTGGGGTTGGATGGTCACATTGTAAGTCCAAATTTAAACGCTGAAAAACACAGTTACTAAAGAAATATGCAAACATCATTAGTTAATCTAGATTCAAGTTTGTTCAAATCAAATCTCCTTTCCCTTTAAGGGTTGGTTCGGTCCACCTATGCATTTGAACTTTTCAAAATTGATTTCTATTTTATGCCACCGTAATAAATGGTTTTTGCTCTTTCCGTCCGTCTGTCTGTCGGTCTGTTTATCTATTTTTCTGTTTGTCCGCAACAACTTTAAATATGCCATAACGTTTCAGTGGGTAGGGCTAAAGCTTTCATATTTCATAGGTGTATTTCTTGTGACAAGACTTTTCTTGGGGTACCACCAAAGACCTCGTGACCTTAACCTTTGAGTTTGGCCCATTTTTGCCAAACATTTCCGAACTTAAACCTTAGCTATACCTTTTGAATAGTTGGTGCTAGGGCTTTCATTCTTCACATGATCTTTCAATGGATGTAAAAAATATTTGGCTTTTTAACGTTGACGTTAGGGTTTGTCCCACTTCAAAAATACTTTAATCTTGACCATAACCTTTGAACTGTTAGTACAAGGGCTTGTGTATTTCACAGATGTATTCTTTGTGACAAGACTTTCCTTTGGAAACCAACAATTTTGACACTTTAATTTTGACCTTGAAGTTTAATATGCATGAGAAACTTTATTCCTCCCTTTAAGCTCTCATGCGTGGGCATAAGTGTTTCACAAATACATATTGTTTTCCCAGCAACGGTGAACAATGTGGCCCACGGGCCTTTTGTTATATTTTACCACTAAAACAGGCTAAATAAAAGAAGGTGAGCCGATATTTTATGTTAACCACGCACTCGATTATGACGTTGGCGTGCAAGAACTTGGATAGTAAACTAAATGTGGAATTTTTAAAGAAATGCCTACCTCTTTGACATTTATTAGATGTTGAACCGCTCCACTCCCCGTAACAGGCCTTACAGATGCCACCTGATAGGCAATACCACTTGTTACAGCAAAGAGGTGAACAGCAGGTACAGTGACATTTACAATCTCCATTTTCATTGCACTGCGCTGAGAAATAATTTCAAAACTGGTCACAAAAAGAAAGTGGTTTTAAACGGTTCTCTTAAATAACGTAATACGTTTCTGAAACCTATTACATCCCTAAAAAGTTTAAGATCCTTATTGAAAAAGGACCTTGCAATTCCTTCATTATTTTCCCTAGACGACTAACAGATATATATCTCTTGGGAAAAAATGAAATAAAAAAAATCTTTTTTCAAAGTTTTTTTTAAAGATCTTTCCAATATATATATGCTAAACTGTGTAATTGTGGTGTATCGAGATAATTCAAGTGGTTTATTAAAAGCAAGATGAAAGTATATCGTGTATTTTTACCTGTTCAAATCCTGGAATGGCTGTTTTGTGTACATGATTTTTTATATATAAATAAAAATACTGTGAAATATAAATAAATAAATAATAATAATATATTATCCCTGTAGGAGGTTTTACAGGAGCAATATTAAAATTACATATTAATCATTTCGTCGTTGTTGTGGCCTAAGGATTTTGTGTAGTACACGACGAAGAAATGACAAATAAAGCACAGTCTGAAATATGATAATAATATGTCTGTGTTATTTCTTCTACGAACATGTACATTCATTGCTAAGATCAAAGAAAAGCTGCGGGTGTTTCTAGTATTCTCCATTAAAAATCGAACGTCATCAAATTAAACTTGAGAGTAATACTAAGAAAGGGCAAAATTTTAGTTACAGTTACAATTCTTGGGTGTGCAATACACATATACATGTATCTTTTAAACAGTCTGTATGTGCTTGTGATTTTTGTGTCCTTTTCTGCAATAATTTTTTTTCTTAAAAATTATGATATGTAGGATTTATATTTCGCTAACATACTAGTTTCTTATACCTTTGAATTTTTTTTGCCTACGGAAAAGTCGAACATTTCTAATGTTTTGCTGAGCGGGCATAAAAAAATCGATGTTGGACCGCTAAGTGAAATGTTGGACCGCTTACGTCACAGAAAGGGCGGAGCTAGATATAATTTTCATTCGTTGGTGTTCAAAAATGACGGTTCTGTTGTTACATCAAGAAAGACAGTACAAAATACATGTATATAAAAAAAATGAAAGGTATAACAAAACATTTATTGACCGAGTACTCCGGCAAAATGCGTTTTGTCGATCCTCGAACCAAATTGTCTGCCTTCGGCTAACGGCCTCAGGCAGACATTTTGGTTCTTGGATCCGATAAAACGCATGTTGCCCTCGAACTCAGTCAATAAATGTATAATTTCTTGAAATTGACTGACTTCAATATCTAAAAATGACTTATTATATCTCTCCTTGAATATACTCAGTTAACCTGGTATAGTTTACATGCTTGTATATCCGAGCCAATTTTTTGAACATCTGTGATGTTGTACGAGGGGTGATCAAAAAGTTCGCGAACTATCTCTATATCTACAAAACCACAATTCATATTAGTAGGAAATTCGCTACACGCATAGCCATACACAAGGTCTATAAGTAGCATATGCTGAATAAAGTTTTTCTCCTTGTTTGTGACGTCACAATGTGAAAATGACGTCACTAGGTAGGTCACGTGACGAAAAATGGTTGTCTCAGTCGAACTCGATCAACAAACGACTGTACAATTTATTGTATATCTTTGAAATCCCTCTGCAGTATCATATAACAATTTGTACACAGTTTATCAAGATAAATGAGTTTTTATAAATTCAAGTAATGATTGGATTGATCGTTTTAGTGAAGGAAAGCAGATGGTTAAAAATGATACTTGTCATCTTGCCCAGTGAAAGCAAGTTTGGAAAGATCACAGGTGCTTGAGGACAGGACCCCCCCCCCCCCGCAAAATAGACTCCCGGGCCTGTTAGACTTTTTTCACATAAATTATATATGGATGACACATTTGTGATATAATCTATCCTATCCATTCAGAAAATTTGCTTAAATAAACATTTTATAAAATTTTCTACCCCACTCTCTATATATAAATAAACAATGTTGCCAAATTCTTCTGCAAACCGAGAGGCACTGTCGAGAATTTTGGTTGAATCGTCTCATAAACCTAAACAAAGCCCTAAAATCAACAACTCATATTGTAAATTGAATATTCTTTTCATTAACCACCAACTCTCATGAAGGTTAAGGCACTTTAACAGTCGTTATGGTCAGTTTTCCAAAAGGATGTCAGGTTACAGTCAGCGTTTCTGCTTAATGAACGGAAGTGACGAGGAGACGACTTTTTACCGAAATACACAGTTCTGCAGAAAGTCTGAAACACTGTTTTGAAAAAAACATTTGAAGAAATTTGGTTGATTTACATTTTAAAAAATCTCTTTCAAATACCTTCTATTCCGTAAATATTTCGTGTAAAATCTACAAAACATTTGAAAATAATATCTTTATGAAGAATTCGTTCAAAAAACAAGAATATATCTATTGTTGATATCTTACACACATGTTTGGTTATATGGGGAATATGGGAAATTAGTCCTCTCCTCATCACTTCCGTTCGATAAGCTTTTTTACGGAGTTGGCAACCTTGTTGATTTTTATATACAGTGTAGGGTAGATTTTATAGAACATTTGTTTTAGGTAATTCTTCGATTTGTTGGTATAGATCTTATCACAAATATGTCAATGAAAGATTATTTATGAGAAAAAAGTCGAAAAAGCCCAGGGGTCTATTTCGAAGGGGGGGGGGCCTGTCCTCAAGCACCTGTGGGAAAGATATGTGTTTTTAATTAAGCAATTTGCTATCAAAGACCTCCAATTTACACTTTGAAAAAAAGTTGCATATTTGAACAATAATATACTTATTAAATACCTAAGATATCGTTTACTTTAGATTTTAAACATATAAGATATGATAAAAAGAAAGCACCCATTCTCTATCCACCTTGAATAAAGGTCTTTCCCGAGACAGAAGATTTGTGTTTTAATGGTCGCCATGCTAATTTTTGGAAAGGATATTCTTATCTATTCATTCTGTTGCCGAGATTTGACCATCGGGCTTGAGGAATTTTGAACCCCTGATTTCGTTACCAATCACGGTTGTTGTTTCTGTAGAGTTTGTCGAGCTCCAACCACAGGCCTTTGGATCGCTTAAAAAAATTGTCTGTGTAAAAAAATAAAGATATTGAACTCTTTCACTGGGTACCTAATTTCGCTAATAAAATATTTTTTATTCTAATGCTCTAAAATTCTACTTTCTATTGAAATCTATTCATAGACAAACATTTTTCAATTCTACCAAAGCCCATTCCGAAATTCCGTATATTTCTTGAGATATTCTGAAATCAATTTCAAAAATGACCTACTTTCTTTTACTCGACATTAGCTTGGGCCCCTGGTCATTCACATGTAAAGAGACGGTGTTTGAAGTGCGGCGAAGAGTTGCATAGTATTTGCAAAATCTTTCAACAATTTAAAGTTCCCTTACCAAAGTTAAATTATTGCAGCAACATCGCCGCTATATTGCGGCAACATTACAGCAACACATTTTTGTCACCAGAAACAAGCTTTTGGGGTTAGTGAAATATCACTGCTAGCGGCAACAACTTCTGGTGACATTCTGGCAATACTGCCAGAAAAAAACTTTCTGGCAGTATCGCCAGAAGATCTAGGATTACCCATTAGGCATTTGTGAGCATGCTCAGTCATTTACTTCCTCTTTTTAAATAAAATGGAGGAAATTCAAAGGCAAGCATGTTTTGCTTCATTATTGAATGGTATCAAGTTAATTGGAGTTGTTGTGTACAATAGGATTAGACATGATGACTAGTAAGACTGAATTATGTGGAATAGCCAGAAAAAAAGAATTTCAGCAGTTTCCATGGCATGGCCTTTTGAAAGAATTATAGGAATGTCTAACTCTGTTTTCATGGTATATATATCAAACTTGGTAAGTCAAAACCATATTCTTTTTTAGATGAATGATTCTATGGAGATAAAATAAGAAAAATTATATGTTCAACTAGTGCTTGTGATGCATGTATACTATACTCATGATACTTGTATGTCTAATTATAATATATCATACCATTGTTGCAGGAAAAGATGAATGCATGTTATCAATTAAATGCATGAACATATATAATTAATTTATTGCATAAATCTGAATACCGGTACCTTCAAGAAAATAATGATTCTATATATATGTTGGAAATTACAAACAAGCTATATATTATACATTATAGCTGATTAATTGACATTGGAGAATATGTGATGGGCAGCTAATTAAGGTTATTTGAAAAATGATGCAGAGTTGCTGGACATTTTCACAGTGGCATATTAATATTTTTTATATACACATTTTTTATGTGCACGGATTGATAGATTGGGGGCGCATATTGTTTTTGTCCTGTCTGTTTGTAAACTTTAACCTTCGCCATAAGTTATGATAACTTTTGAACCAATGAGAGTGAGTTATTAAGTCCTTTCAAATGACACCAAGGTCAATGACCTTGTGACCTTGACTGTGACCTATATGCTAAAAATGGTTTTTTATTGAATATTCGCCATAATTTAAAAACCATGAAAAATAGAGACTATATATTTAGTATGCATACTCAACTAATTCAGGTCTTTAAAATGACACCAAGGTCTTTGACAAAAACATTGGCTGTGACCCATATGCTTAAAATAGATTTTTTTGAACTTTCAATATAACTTTTGAACCATGAAAGATGTCAACCTTATATTTGGTATGCATTCTCCACTTATTATGCTCTTTCAAATGACACCAAGGTCAATGACCTTGTGACCTCTGCTGTGATCTATATGCTAAAAATAGCCTTTTTAAACCTCCACCATAAATTTTGAACAAGAGGCCCATGGGCCGTATAGGTCACCTGAGCATTATGTAACAACTCTCCAGTGATTGAATTTGATTCATGTTTTAAGCCAGATGCTATGGCATTCACAATTTTGAAAGAGGCACCGTTGATCATCATAACTATATACTTAGCAGTTGCTTAGTTACTTAATACCCATAGGCAGGGTAGGGGAACAAAAATGCATTTCAACTAATCAGTAATATTCAGCAAAAATCAGTAGTGCCCCTACCACACATGAAACCCTCACCCTTATGCCTAGATCCACACATTGCACAATTTTTGAGAAGGAATCCTTGCTTTTCAAAAAGATTTGATTAAAACCAAGGAGCAGGTTTCAAACAATTCATTCAATTTCAGTATATAAGTACAGCCCCCCACCCTCTATGGTACCCCGGACCCTGGGGCCTTGAAATTCGCAATTCTGGAAGATTAGGGCCCTTTCTCATCATAACTATATAGGTAGTTCATCTGCTTAATACCCAGGAGCAGAGAAGAATAGTCAAAAATTTAATGTATTTTCACTATATAATCAATAGAGCCCCGCCCTAACACCAGAACCCCTGACCCCAGGGCCATAAAATTCACAATTTTGGAAGAGGCACTCTTGCTCATCATTACTATGCACTTATTTCGTTTATTTAATACCTAGGAGCAGAGAGGAAGATTTTCAAAGAATTCATTTATTTTCACTATACAATCAACAGAGCCCCGCCATAACACCAGAACCCCTGACCCTGGGGCCACAAAATTCACAATTTTGGTAGAGGCACTCTTGCTCATCATAACTATGCACTTAGTTTGTTTAATACCTAGGAGCAGAGAAGAAGATTTTCAAAGAATTCAAGTATTTTCACTATATAATCAATAGAGCCCCACCCTAACACCAGAACCCCTGACCCTGGGGCCATAAAATTCAAAATTTTGGAAGAGGCACTCTTGCTCATCATAACTATGTACTTACTTAGTTTATTTAATACCTAGGAGCAGAAAAGAAGATTTTCAAAGAATTCATGTATTTTCACTATATAATCAATAGAGCCCCGCCATAACACCAGAACCCCTGACCCTGGGGCCATAAAATTCACAATTTTGGTAGAGGCACTCTTGCTCATCATAACTATGCACTTAGTTTATTTAATACTTAGGAGCAGAGAAGAAGATTTTCAAAGAATTCATGTATTTTCACTATATAATCAATAGAGCCCCGCCCTAACACCAGAACCCCTGACCCTGGGGCCATAAAATTCACAGTTTTGGTAGAGGCTTTCTTGCTCATCATAACTATGCACTTAGTTAGTCTATTTAATACCCAAGAGCAGAAAAGAAGATTTTCAAAGAAATAATGCATTTTCACTATATACTTATTTAGCCCCGCCCTAGCACTAAAACCCCTGACCCCAGGGTCATGAATTTCACAATTTTGGTAGAGGACTCAATGCTGATTACAATCATGGAAACAGTTTGACTGCTTGATGTTCAGGAGTAAAGAAGAAGATTTTTAAAGATTGCATTAATTTTAGTGGTTTTGGCCCCACCCCTCAGGCCCCAGGGGGGCAGGGATCATAAAATTCATAATTTTTGTTCCCCTTCACCCATAGATGCTTTGTACCAAATTTGGTTGAAATTGGTTCAGTGGTTGCAGAGAAGAAGCTGAAAATGTTCAAATGTTAACGCACGACGACGGACGAAAACAGATAGCAATAGGTCACCTGAGTTAACTCAGGTGACCTAACAATAAGAGATAGAGACTTCATATTTAGGATGCATATTCCACTAATTAAGTTCTTTCAAATGACACCAAGATCAATGACCTTGTGACTTTGACTGTGACCTATATGCTAAAAATCGTTTTTCAAACTTTGTTGCTGCTTGTTTCAAAAACACATCTTTTTTCAACAAATTTTTTCTATCTTTTCAAAGAATAGCATAAGCTTAAGTAGCTATTTCTTATTGACTCTGTAGCTTATTATGCTATTGATTTTTATGTTCCTCAGCACAATTTGTTAATTGTTAGACTGATAGATAATTTTTTCTATTAAATACCAATTTATATGGGTAGTACTGCAGTGTCGCCCCAATATTGCAGCAGCAAAACCTGAAATAATACATGTACTGCAATTGCTTTGCAGCAACATTGCCGCAACACCTTTCTGGCAATATTGCCGCAAATCTAATTTACATACGAAAAACGATATTGCCGCAATATTGCTGCAATATACTGCCAGAATGTTGCTGCAGTATTGCAGCAATAATGCCAGAAGATGTTGCCAGAAGGTGAGTATTTTGGTAAGGGTTGATTTCTTACTCCAGATTGTAATGTTAAGTCTGTAATAATATTCCTTTCGCGAAAAATTAATTTGAAAACGTCTACATCAGCAACTACCGCCATGTGATTATGAATGTAAATGAAGCTATGTTAGAACGAATTTTTCCCGGAATGCATTATATACCTTTCGATTTTCAAAACAATTAGACCGCTAAAATGTTGTTTGTAACTTAGTTACACCATATGATCAAATTAAAGAAAAACCTTGTAAAGGTTGAATGCAAATGAGCAAATATTCATAGAGTTTAGAATACATTCCAGGGAAAATTTGTTCCGTCGTTCCCGCTTTACAATTAGTGAAGGCCCAAGCTGATGTCGAGTAAAAAAATTAATGTCAATTTAGGAATTCATTTCAGAATATCTCGAGAAGTATAAGGAATTACGGAATGAACTTTGGTAGTAATGAAGATTGTTTATATTTGAATAGATATGGATAGAAAGTAAAATTGTATTTAAAAAAGCATTTGATTTAAAAGAATTTTTTTGGCGAAAGTAGGTACCCCATGAAAAGAGTTCCATACCTTTATTTTTTTTTTTCAACTAAAGGCCTGTGGCTCCAACGAACGCAAATAAGACATAACTGGCCCTGTCCACACTCTGACGTAAGCTATCCAACATCTCATTGACAGGTCCAACATTTCACCCTGCGGTCAAAAATCGTTTTTTATGACGGATCAGAAAAAAAAATGGAAATGTTAGACAATTTTTGTATATCGATAAACTTAACAATAACGTTTCGTCCATTCCAAATCCCTATGAATTGTTCTGTAAGGAATTGTAAAAAATATTTTTTTTTTCATTTATATGGAATAATTCAACTCATAGTGTAAAAAAAGAAGTAATTGATAAAAAATTCAAGCAACAGTGTTAGAGGATGTGGTATCACAAGACATTGCCACAAAGGACAAGATATGGTAACGGTCAAATCTGGTCCCTTATTTTGTGTAAAATTCAGAACGCTGTAAAAATTGTTATAATTTGTAGCTAAGGACTTTTAAAAATAATGCTTGTTTTAAAACAATTCTTGTTTTAAGCACTAATTTTGATTCAAAGCTTTAACATGAAGGCCACAAGAAAGTGCAGAAGTAAGACATTTTCCCAAGTTTCATCAATTTTTCTGAAGTTTAAATTTTGTCAAATTTAAGATACATTTTATTTCAGAAATCATAGAGCACAAACTTGCCTACATGTATCTGAGATTTTCATACACATGATGCATGTGATAATAGTGTATGAAATATATAAATTTGGAAGATAGGAAAGTTTGTTATCTATGTTTTCTGAACCAAAAGGTGCTGTAAAATAGATGAATTTGCATTAAAATAAGAAAGTTAGAAAAATGGCATATTTTTCTTTTATCTTCCTGTGACCTCCGTGTATCCCATAACTTGGAACCAATATTCTATTTGTGTCAGGGGGTTTTTATTGATCAAATGCATCATTCTATGGACCAAACCAAGGTCCAAAACGGGGCCTTAGCCCATATCTTTTCCTTTAATTTGCTTTTTTCAATTCTTTTTTTTTTAATATATTCAATCAGTGCTTATTATTAATGCAAGATATACTACTGTAGTCAGCGGCGACTCACACAAATTGTTCCGACAAAAATATTTCGATTATGATAAGTACATGTACATACAACATTATTGTTCATGATAAGAATAATGTTGTGTATGTCATACGTTAATACGTCAAAATATTTTTATAAACTCACATTCCCCCCGAAATGCAAATATTCCTACGCTCGCTCCCTCCTCTGCCTTTTTTAAACATGTTTGATAACAGAGTATATTTAGGTCATTCTTCGATTGATATCTTTTCACCGATGAATTGATAATGCTATATCAACAATTGTATTAAGTACATGTTTATAGTCCGTTAATTATCATACAATTTCCTCTTAAAGAAAAAATTAATCATTCGGTGTGCGTGTGTGTATTATTAAATGACGAAATTTTCTATTCCTGGCCGGATTCTGCTCGTGTGTAGACTGTGTAAACTGTAGGGTATAAAATGTGTAGCAAAACAAGAACCGGGTCGGAGATTTCTAAACTGAAAACTGGGTTCGTGTTGAAGTTCAGCATATCATTTTCTATAGAATTTGAATTATATAAGTAATTTCTGCGACGAATACATTAGTATATTTCATTAATTTTCAAAACAAAAAAGGTTTTCCGTTTAGAATTTCCCGGCCCGCCTTGATTTTCTTTAACATGTAACCCATTTTAAACATACTTTGTTGCAGATGCAAATGTTAGAACAAAATATAGTTCAACAGGGATTGAATATTAATGTTTATTAATAAGAATTCGTATCCATATGATCTAATTAAGAAAAGAAAAGTTTTGTCTGCCATCGTAACTTCTCGGCAAAACAAAACGTGTTTCTCCGTGCTTGCTAGATGCGTTTTGACAACTCCATTGCACGTGCGTTGCCCAAGGCTAATGTTGGTTTTGCGGACACAGGTGTGTGTGTACTGTTTGTTAGGAGACTTGGTGACCATAATGCTACGGACTCACGAAATTTACACCAGTTCCATAATTAGACAGTGCATTTTTTTTAAATCAAAGTCATTATAAACACTGTTAAACATATTAAATCTAAAAGTCGAATATCTTTGGATATGGGGTAACCCATATCTATTATACATTTATTGATTGAGTTCGAGGGCAACCTGCGTTTTTTGGACCCAGGAACCAAACTGTCTGCCTGAGGCCGTTAGGCCGAAGACAGACAGTTTTGTTCGAGGGTCTGACAAAGCGCATTTTGCCCGAGAACTCTGTCAGTAAATGTTTTGTTATACTTTTCATTTAATTTTATTTTTTGACATACATGCATTTGTACTGTATTTCGTGATGTAACATAAGGTCTGTCACTGTTTTACACCAACGAATGAAAATGAGAATAAGCTCCGCCCAATCTGTGACGTAAGCGGTCCAACATCTCACTCAGCGGTTCAACATCGATTTTTTTTATGCCCGCTCAGAAAAACATCAAAAATGTTAGACTTTTTCCCGTATAGATTTGTATAGAAACAAATTTTTAAAGGTAAAACAATCTTGTTTATTAACGTTTCATTATGAATATACCAAAATTTAAGTTTGATGAGAAAGACCCAAACATTCCATTCATGCAAGCATAACATTTTATCACTAACCACATCGTTGTAGATCTTTATCAGGTATTTTCCTCCATCTACATGTAAATACCCAGTGGCAGATCTAAGATAAAGGAAAAAGGGACCCGACCACTTTGTGTTTGGGATAGGGGCAAAAAGCCACACAAATTAAAAAATTTATTTATTCAAGGAATAATTGTCTTATTTTTCGATTTCATGATGCGATCAATCGATTGGGTTGCGTGATAATTTGCATAAATGCATAAAATTATCACGAAAACCAATCAATTGATCGTCGTCATGAAATCGAAAAATCTGACAGCTCGTATTCCGTATATTTACATGCTATTGATTCCACCAATCCACTTGCTACACGCCCTGCTTCTGTCTAGCTATTTGCCCCGCCCTGCACTTAATTTTTTTTAACCCCGCCTTTTGAGAATCAGTGCATTCAAGAAGAAATAATACTTACAAACAACAGTGTCCAACATCAGACATAGAACTAGACAAAACAAAATCCATTTAATCGACATCACGACTAATTTATCAATAAGAAGTGTTACTTTAAGTGTGATTTGTATGAAAAAGACACTATATTTTATTTGCTTCCTGGTTTCTTTTTCTAAAACAGTAGAAATGATACACAATGTAAAGGATAATACGTTATTTATGGTATATATAGCCACAGTTTGAAAAAAAAATCATTTGCTTCAGTCATGTTGTTTTTGTCATTAACTTCTGGAATTTTTTTCATCGTTTAAATTGAAAATAAAAGTCAGGATAATAGATGCATTGAACAATAAATACTTAAGGCGGACTATTAAAATTTTAGTTCATTTTTAGTATGGACGTCCGGTTTAGTTCTCTTTGATACAATATATGTTTTTATTCCTTGTAAAACTTTTTTGTTTTATAGACTAGGACTCCAATTACGTGGCAAGCCAATGGCATACATGTTGAAGTAACAGGGGTTTCAACGACCAAGTCCTCATTTTCATATTTTCTCGTTAAATTAATGGTAAGAATGATAAAATACAATGCTTTTAGTCACATAAACTTTCATGAACATATTATCCAACTTTTGCCTGCATGTCAACTGCATCGATCACAGAATTTACAAAATGTTGACTATAAACAAGTTTATATATGTCAATATGCTGTTAAGCTTTATTCACAGACCTCTCGGAAGAGGGGGAAAACTATAAATAAATTGCACACATTTAGACACAATCAAAACATAAGTTTCACAATAAAATATTGTACTGACATGTAATAAGCTGTGATTGTCAATTATAAATAGACTTTATGAAGAGAAAAATGACGCAATACAGTAAATCGATATAATAATATCTAAGTATATTAAAATGACCTAAACTGTCCGCCATGTTTAAGTGAACCGGTTACAAAAATAGCAGATAAAATGCAGAATTATGCAAAATACACAAAATGTTTACCTTTGATATTCAGCGTACATGATATTTAAACGTTTATCAATCAATTTATGATCACATATCAAAAAAAGCAATCAAACTTACTCCAGGAGAGGACAAGACAAATATCTGTAAGCACGTCGTACTGTTGAACTGGGCGGAAGCAAACAATGAAAAATAAATTCAAAACCAGGGACGGCGGGGACTGATATTTTCGGACACTACAATCAACTACTTTGCCAATAGCTTGCCTCTACTTGGAAAATTTTTGAACATAGAACATGCTTTTGCGTTTCGAATAAACTTGTAAACAGATGCCAAGTGCAGTTACTGAAGACATATTGCTACATAAATAAGGGAAGTCGTTGAGGATAGAAAAATCCTAACGTTTATCAGAAAGTTTTTTTCTGTTAGTTTGCCATATTTGCCTTTCTAGATCTCTTGTAAATTATTCAAATAGAGACAAACACCTGCAACATAGAATAGAGTACATTTTAATTGGTTGCTCGTTTAGTGTTCGTCAGGAAAATGTAAAACGTTTCGACCAAACCTTAGCATCCATCACATCACCTCACCGTAACCTAAACTAATCAAATTATATATAAAAAAATGCCAATTTTTCTCTATTACCACACCAAAAGGCAACGTATATTTATTATTTTTGATTAAAGAACACGGCGGATGTGACCCGTAGGCGGGGAATGCTCACTCCTCCATGACACCTGATCCCATCTCTGATGTGTTGGAGGTTTGTGTTTGCCCCGCTCCTACTTTGTAATGTTAAATGGACTTTTGAGCTCAAATACAGTTCATTATCTCCACATATTTCATTCATTAGTTAACCAGTTGATATGCATACTGCACGTATTAGGCTCTTCCAAATGACACCAAGGTCAATGAACTTGTGATTTTGACTGTAACCTTAATTATGGTTTGATCTGATAAAATGAAAATATATTTTTGTGATTTTTTATGAATTTTTCTTCTGAGAACCATTCTTTAGCAATAGATATTCATAATTCTAATTGAGAGTCATTTATTCTACAAATCTTTAAAATATTTAGGACAGAAAAATATAACACGTATTTCAAGTCTTTCATGGACACTTGAGCACGAAAAAATGGCATTTATGAAATATCTTGGTACATTTTTTCCCATTAAAATAATATAATGCTTGCAGTTATAATCTGATCAAACATAAATATCAAACTGTACAAAAATCAATAGTTTGATAATCTGGTTCTCTGACACATTCGTTGTCTTGGTCAGCAAGTTGCAGGGTATGACATGAGTTTGTAACTGTTTCGTATCCATGGTCAGCTTCATGGATGACTCGTGAACATTCATACGTTACCTGCATTTCACTTTCTTTCTTCCTAGAAAATGTAAATTGATACATGTATTAAGTAGTATTTATGTTAAAAGCTTATTGTGTGTGTGCGTAGGAGAGAAAGAGAGAGAGAACAATCCACCATGCCCTATGATTCTGTACCTTTTGTCTTTCATCTTGAATCGAATGAGCAGAACTGCAAAACTCGTACATAAGACACCAAGAACAGATACAGCAATTATATAGGGTGCTCTAAATGACTCAATCACGCTCGTTTGGATTACTAAAACAATGAACAGGTATAATAGTTCTTAGGAAAAAAGAAAAATCAAAATAACAATCTAATTTGTATACTGTATTTTGGTACAGTATTATAAAAATATTTAAATAAATAAATCATCTCTAAAGGCCAGTGGAAAAATTACTTTTTTTTCAATGAAAGATTAAAAACTTTACATAAATTTCTTGAATTCAGAAAAATATCTTTAATTTTATGCTTATTTGATTATAATATACATTTATTTAGTTTACTTTGTGTATTAACGTGCTGCAAGTACGAACGTTTTCCATAATATTTTTGTTTCTTACTGCTGAAAACTTTATCTTTTTTTTTTTCAAATAAACTTACGTTCTGTACACGTTCCTCCTGAAAAGCCCTCCTCACACCCTAAAGTACATAGTCCATCAAAGTCACAGTCTTTACCAATACAATGGTCACTGCAATTCATTTTGCATTGAGCCCCATATCGCCCTTTAATACATTCTGTACAATTCCCAAACCCATTATCACATTTCAAACAGTTCCCCAAGTCATCTGCACACAACAAATAGTCTGAACGGCATCTCTGGCATTCCCCTTTACTGCCATTACACTGTTCACACAATGCTGGGGTTAAAGTATAGTTTAAATTGTTACAGTTCCCGTCGAAACATTTTTGATAGCACATTGGCCCTGACCATCCTTCCAGACAGCCATTTTGACATTCCCCATCCTGGAGACAGATGCCTGCTGGCTTACAGTTTCTGCTGCAGGATTCTGAACAGTTTGGACCATACTTTCCAGAAATGCACTTAGAACAATGACCATTGCTTCTATCACAGCTTTCAACACAAACTGATGCACATTCCATATCGCACAGATCGCCCCACCAGCCATTTCTACACCCTAATATGCAGATTCCCGTAATACCGTCACATTGATTGCTTATGCAGTTTCTGCATATATTTTCACACTGAAATCCGTATGTACCAAAACTACACTCTGTAAATCAATTACATTTATTTTAAAAAGTCGATAAAAAATAATATGTGTACAATATGGTCATTGAATATTTAATCAGATTGCTTCATACGAGATACTCGGTATAGAATTTATTCTTTTAAATGCATGAAAATGGAGAAATACATATTTTCCCCTAAAAATATTCTTTACATTGCTCAGCTATGCACGGTATTTTATATTGAAAAAAAAAAATCAAAATAAAAAAAAAATTACAAAAATCAAAAATTAGTGGATTAGAGTTGCTTTCGTTTATTATTACGATAATTAAATTATTACATGTATAATTATGGTCAGTTCCTTGTTTAATAACTAAATATATATATTTTTATTACAAGCATTAACAGTGTTAGTCTAAAATGAAATATAAAATGTTTTATCCCATGTTTAACCCTTTATCCCGCTGATATAGCTCATGTGATATCGTTTTCATATCACACAGTTGTGACGTCACAATGAATTTTGCGTTAGTGATGAACTAAAATGAAATGGAGTCCTATATAAAAACTGTGTCAAACATTGTTCGTGGTGTAAAAACATGGGATAAAAAGAATCTCACATGATTTGTAGTTGGATATGATTTTTATCCAACTCGTTGTGTGTTTTTATCCCCTCGCCAAGGCTCGGGGATAAAATCCACACAACTCGTTGGATAAAAATCATATCCAACAGAAGTACAAATGTGAGATCCTATATATAGCAAAAAACGTATTTCCAAGATTGATCTTTGGTGAATGTTTTATCCCATAAACATTTTTGTTAAAAAGTGTAATTATAATGTGTAAAAATGCATGTTTTATAATATTAAGGAGTTCTCATCAAAACAAAAACTGTTGGATGTAAATCTAAATTGTATCTTGGATAAATTTGATTCAGTTCAATACAGCTAGGAAAATTCCTTCCTTTTATATTGCATTTATTTTTTTTCTTTGGAGTTTTCAAAATTACTTGACACACAGAAAATATTTATGAGCTATTGGTTTCAAACAAATATCATGAATATACAAATGTATAAATTTTGGTCATACTGCTATTGAAAAACGAATTAATAGGAATATTGAGGAAATGCATTTTTATTTTATTTTTTAACATACATGTATAAAGTCTTATTATCGATTACTTATTCACATATCAAATCATTTGAATATCTGGGCAAATATATTTACCATACACTTTTATCTCATTGAGCAGCAACGATCCTCCATTGAAGTAAATGTTAATTAAGCTTCCGATAATTGCATCAGTGCAATTAAGGTAATGGTCAGAAGTCTCCATAGTTGGCTGAATTGTTCCACACCATGTTATATTTCTTTCGATTGAACTCTTCAGATATACCTCAGTTTGCGTTTGTATTCTAGATGTGGAATCTGCAAAAATAATTAAAATGAATTAAAAGCTTTTATATCTTAATTTTACATACATTACGACTGTTCTTAATAATCTATATATTTTTATTTGTATACTTCCTTCAAACGAAGCATGCTGAATATGAATAAGCCTAATGAGAAGAAATATCACTCTAAACACATAGAATGAATTTGATTAAGAATCCTGTTTAACAACTGTTTGAAATGTACTTATAATAAGTAAACTCCCAAAAGACTTGTATTTATAGAATGTAGAGCTTGTAACTACAAACTTTCAGTCGAAGCTGATAGATGGACAAATGCTGACAGATCTTTTAGAATATGTAATTTATGAAATAAAAATACTTTGGGTGATGAATTTCATTATGTAATGGAATGTCCATATTTTTCGTCTTTACATGTAAAACTTATTGATAAGAAGTATCGATCTCATGTATAAATACTTGTATTTTGTATATATGTAAATATAGGTACCTCATATACCATTGTATGGTCTGATAGTAAATAAATAATCAAATAATAAGATGACTATGGTTTGTGAAGTTTTTTGATCAATAATTTAAAGTATGAGTTAAGAACAATTGCTTGAATCCATAAGTGGGCGGGGAACAACATAAATATAAGTAAAGCATCACGTTCTCCTTATCTATATCAGAAATCAAACCTTTGAATGAATAAGAAAATCAGAAATCTTACCTGCCGTTGAAATGATGTGCAAATATTTTATTCTCTTGATGTTTCGAAACTTAAATAAAAGCTGTTGGGTGCTGTTGTGCCCTGTTTTGTAAAATGAAGTTATGTTCTCGTCAAATGCGTGCTGGGTTTTTTCAACTGTTGGGTCCTTGGATTCTATTTGCTCTTTTGGTGGTATATATGCAATGTTTTCTGTAATGATTGAAAGACTTTTTAGAAATATTTCGCCTGTATTACATGTAAGCCTATACTTATTAAAGGCATTGTTGAAATTGTCTCCAATTTGTTTGTTGAATGCGTATTTATACCCGCACTTTCTAAAGAAAGTTCGGGTATATTGTTGTTACTCATGTCCGTCCGTCCGTCTGTCACACTTTTCTTCCCTGAACTCCTCCTACATTTTACTTAGTAGCTTAATCATCTTTTGGGAGATGGTTGGTGGAGTCATGTAGATGTGCAGTAAGATTTCGGAATTTTGATTTTGCCCCGGGGGGTCAAATGGGGGTCGAAAAATGACGTTTTTTATGCAAAAAGCCCTTTCTTCCCTGAACTCCTTCTACATTTAACTACGCAGCTTAATCACCTTTTAGGAAATGATTGATGGTTACATTTAGATGTGCAGTAAATTTACGCAATTTTTATTTTGCCCCGGGGGGTCAAATGGGGGTCGAAAAATGACGTTTTTTATGCAAAAAGCCCCTTCTTCCCTGAACTCCTTCTACATTTTACTCAGCAGCCTAATCATCTTTGAAGAGATGGTTGGTGGTATCATGTAGATGTGCAGTAAGGTTTCGGAATTTTGATTTTGCCCCGGGGGTCAAATGGGGGTCGAAAAATGACGTTTTTTATGCAAAAAGCCCCTTCTTCCCTGAACTCCCTTTACATTTGACTCAGTAGCCTAATCATCTTTTAAAAGATGGTTGGTGGTGTCATGTAGATGTGCAGTAAGGTTTCGGAATTTTGATTTTGTCCCGGGGGGTCAAATGGGGGTCGAAAAATGACATTTTTTATGCAAAAAGCCCCTTCTTCCCTGAACTCCTCTTACATTTTACTCAGCAGCCTAATCATCTTTTGGGAAGTGGTTGGTGGTATCATGTAGATGTGCAGTACGGTTTCAGAATTTTGATTTTGCCCCAGGGGGTCAAATGGGGGTCAAAAAATGACGTTTTTTATGCAAAAAGCCCCTTCTTCCCTGAACTACTTCTACATTTGACTCAGTAGCCTAATCATCTTTGAAGAGATGGTTGGTAGTGTCATGTAGATGTGCAGTAAGGTTTTGGAATGTTGATTTTGCTCCGGGGGGTCAAATAAGGGTCAAAAAATGACGTTTTTTATGCAAAAAGCCCCTTCTTCCCTGAACTCCTTCTACATTTTACTCAGCAGCCTAATCATCTTTTGGGAAATGGTTGGTGGTGTCATGTAGATGTGCAGTAAGGTTTCAGAATTTTCATTTTGTCCCGGGGGGTCAAATGGGGGTCGAAAAATGACATTTTTTATGCAAAAAGCTTCGCCCGAGTATACCCGATAGACCGGACGCATTTCATAGCGGTCCGGATTTCTTTCTTTATTAGTGTTTTTAAAAATTTCCAATTCATCATGTAATTAAGTATGTAAATATCTAGTGTTTAGTAGTTTAGTAGTAGTGCTAGTTGTTTTTGTTTCTCTTTTTCCTTTGTTCTTATGACTTTTTAACTTTTTTCTTTGTCCTGAGGAAGGGACAGGGCGTCCCGAAAATTTGACAATTTCTATTGTTCGTGTCGTTGGTCATTTTTAGTGCTTTATATAAATTTCCATCCGTGACCTTGTATCTACTTGGTAGATCCGACATTTAGGATATACAGTGTTATTGGTTTTTAGTGCTTTATATATATATATATATATATATATATATATACAGTATGATGCAATATATATTCGGACAAGATGGCGGCGTGTTTACATTTTCGTCCTGTAAGTTACATATTTTGATGTAAATAAAAAGGTTTAAAAATATCGTTGGTATTTTGCGTAGTTATTTTTAACCTCCGATGGTCATGTGACATTTGATATGTCACGTGATTTTATTTTCGTCTGCTTTGTTTACAAATTTTGACGGCTGAAAGTGATATGGGTAGAAAAGGAAAAGAACTCAGTAGTGAGGTGAAAGAAGTCGCCAAGAAATTACTTGATGAGGGAAAAACTGTCAGGTATGTGGCAGATGTTCTCAGTGTGTCCCACTCCACCATTGGATCACTGAAAAAACGTTTTGAAGAGAGAGGTTCAGTAGAAAACATCCCGCGAAGTGGTCGACAGCCTACTGTGACAGAACGTGACTATAGATACTTAGAAAGGTTAGTTAAAGTTAACAGGAGGGACAGTCTAACAGAAATTACAAATAAATTTAATGAAAACAGGGATATTCCCGTATCTAAGCGTACATTACAACTTCATTTACATAAAAATGGATTTACAAGACGTGTATCGAAGAAGAAACTAGTGATAAGGGAGGTAAATCGAAGAAAGAGATTGTCATGGTGCCGGGAAAAACGAAAGTTAACAGTGGAAGGATTTTGGAAGAAAGTTATTTTCTCGGACGAATCAAAAATTGTTATTGGACGTGATTCAAGGGTGTATGTTTGGCGTAAGAGGGGTGAAGGGTGGAGGCCTGATTTGGTGACTCAGCGCCGTTCGAAACCATGCTTTGAGGTCATGATCTGGGGGTGTATTACTTGGCATGGAATTGGTACCATCACGACTGTAAATGGAAATATTAACGCTGAAAAATACCAGGATATTCTTGATAACAATCTGTGGCCAGTTATTGCTCGCCATTTTCCATCTGGTGACTATATATTCCAGGATGACAATGCCCCTGTACATCGTGCGAGAACTACCCAGGAATTTATGCACAGAAATAGAATAACTGGAATGAGCTGGCCTGCACAAAGTCCCGATATCAATATCATTGAGAATCTATGGTTACTTATCAAGAGAAAGTTACAGACACGAGTTGGGAGGATCTCGAGTAAGGATGATCTTTTCCATGAAATCCAGTGTATTTGGAGGGAGATCAGCCCAGACTTCGTTAAATGCCTCTACCGATCTATTCCCCGGAGATTAATGAATGTAATTCGTCTAAAAGGGCATCTCACAAAGTACTAGGTAAGTTTCATTATTTATTTCATGTTTTTTACTGCAATATCTATACTCGAAAATTGACCTAGTTTCGTATCGAATGTAAACACGCCGCCATCTTGTCCGAATATATATTGCATCATACTGTATATATATATATTTGATATCTTTAATCACCCTGCTTTCAAGAACTTCCCTAATATTTTATGCATTAGCTTTAAACCATGATCATTTTGAAAATGATTGGTTTGTTTTGTGTATGTGTAAAAAAAAAACTTTGATCCCTAATTGTGGCCTGACCTTAGCCTGTGAGGTGATGATTTGAAAAACTAGAAATATGTCTTTAGGACATGAATGTCCCACCAGATGTATATTACTAATTAATGCTACTGTACATGAAAGTTTGTATTAGAGTATAAAGTTTGATGAAAATATCTTGAACAGTTTCATTAGAATTGAAACTAAAATCTAAATAAATTGGATATAGATAATAAATTCTCACCAAATTATGTATAAGTGCATGCTTAACATAAAAATGTCTTAAATTATTTCTTTAAAACTAAGCAAAATACAAATTAAAGAGGAGGGAGGTCAAGGTCACAGGAATGTGCAAGGTGAAGTTTTTGATGCAGTTGAATAGCTCTCACTAATACATATCAGCATACCGTATAAGTGGAAATTTTAGCGAGACGCAAATTTAGCGATTTGCCCTGAAAAACTGGTAATTTATTATTAGCGAGATGTTATTTTAGCGATTTTGAAATGAATGTTAAAGAAGTCATAACAAATAAACTGCAATTAATTTTTAGCAATATTCAATTTTAGCGATCTCGGCACCCTTGCTAATAATGCCAAAATTAAATCCTCACTAAAAATTCTACTTATACGGTATTATGTTTGATAAAAATATCTTGAATGTTTTTATAAAACTGAGCTTAACACTTTTTTTAAGAAAAGAGAGTTCAAAGGAAAGGTTGGGGTCAATACGTTGTTGCAGTTTAAAAGCTCACATCAGTATGAATTTACTATTAGCATATGAAGTTTAATAATGGTTTATTTAAAACTTAGATAAATACATATTTTAAAAGTGAGGTCAAGTTCAAAAGAAAATTCAAGATCAAAATAAGTTGATGCATTAACAGCTCTCAGCAGTATGTATTAGCATATGAAGTTTGATAAATAATGTATCTTGAATTGTTTATTCAAAACTGATCTAAAAATTAATTGTAGAAAAGTGAGGTCAAGGTCACAGGAAATATCAAGGTCAAAAAGAGTGAAGCATTGTAAAGCTTACATTAGTAATCTATGTATCATCATGTGAAGTTTCATTACACAACTTGAATGGTTTCTTTAAAATAAAGCTATAAACACTAATTTAAAGAAAAGTTAAGTGAAGGTCAAAGGAAAAGTCAAGGTAAAAAAATATTGCTGCAGTTGGATATTTACATCAGTATAAATTGCATCAACATATGAACTTTGATAAGAATATCTAGAAAGTTTCTTTGAGCTGACAATGGAAAGACAGATGGAAGGGACTGGAGGATGGACATGACAAACACTATACATGTATTCCTAATCATGGCGTGGCATAAAAAACTTGAATCTACATTAAATGAGGATGTTTACATATCAAGATTATACAAGCAAATTCAAAGAATTGTGGTCCTCTGCTTTCTGTATTTAAGTGAATGGGATGCCATAATTTATGGCAGATTGTGTGTCAAATATGCACCCCTATCATATGTCAATTTATGAAAATTAGGTCAAAGGGGAAAAATCATAGCATGCTCGGAAATATTTTGTTGCAGGTAATGTACATATGAAATATGTAATATATATAATAAATATGTAATATATATGTAATATATGATATGAAAGTCCCATCTCTTTTCAATCAAAAGTTATATATTATATAATATAATATTTTTGAAAAGTAGGTTAAACTTCTAGGTCAAGGTCACAGAGTCAAACGTCATGATATATTTAGGAAAGTCTTTTCACATGTAATATATACATGTATAATTTGAATGCCCTATCTTTTCTCTTTTAATATGATCAATTTAAAATGTTATTTTTTTGAAAGTAGGTAAAACTTTAAGGTCAAAGTCTCACTTGAGTTAAAAAATCATAGTACATTTACAAAGTTTTGTTGTAATATACATCGGAACATGTGAAATATGAAAGCCCTATCTCCTATTATTCAAAAGTTATGACCAAGGTTAAATTTATTAAAGATGCACATGCTGTCAAAGATGGACAGACTCAGACAGACAAATGAGATTTAATGTTCCCTCCCTTTTCAAAAAACGGGGGACAATAATGCCCTTGCTCTTCTTGAGAGGAAGATATATGATGGAAAAATCGATCCCCTTCATATTTCTTAACGCAAATCAATATTGTGTTTTATGTCATTTGTTTGTTTGTTGTTAAACATCCCTCCGTATAATCCCTATTTACTGCCCCTGCCCCTATAAGCGCCCCCTTACATGTAGGTATTCATGTATGCAAACTACAGTATTACTACTTGTTTTTACATTTTTACAAGTTTATATATACAAATAGTTTAATGTGATCCATCTCTTTGAATGATTTTCATTCCTAATAATGTAATTCTAGGAGGATAGGTTGATGAATAAAATGTCAAGCAATCTTATCATTGATGCACATTTAATTTAATGCAGTCATATTGTGAACATTTCCAGTTCATTAGGAGAGTGGGGATGACCTCCAGGGGTTCCCAACCTTTATACCATTAAATTTACATAACATAACACAAAAAAAAATATGTATAGTCAAATGGAAAAAAATTCCTACTAGTTATAGCCTATTTAGGAGTCACATGATCATTTGTCATTACAGGGACAGGGAGTGGATTTGGAGACCCCCCCCCCTGGAATTTGCAGGCCTTTAATATATACTGAAGCAAATAAAAATGACTTTGAATGCCCTCCACCCTAGAAAACAGAGACCACCATAACTTCTCTTTTTTTTTTTTTTTTTTTGCTTCTCAGGAAATTCTGGTCTGGAAATCCCCCTCCCTCCCAGAAAAAATTCTGTATCTTGTAACTGAATGTAACGTCCAAAACGGGCGATAACTCTTCAGAATTTGAAATTCGTCTTATTGCAGCATCGGATGACCTTTGATTCTTTAAACTTTAACCTAACCAGTTGCATTTCAGACTATTTTACCCAAATCTATACCAACTCTTGTACTTACCGACTGTCATAGGTCCCGTAAACTTCATGAATCATAATCCAAGTAAAACACAAAATAATTCCTACTGACATATATGCAATGATGTTTACACCACATTAGTACTGCACGTGCAGTCCAATCTAAAAATGATAATGGTAAAACTAGTACTTAAGTTGGTTACGTGACGCAAGCCCAATGTGATACATTTTTAGTACAAGAACAAATTTAAAATTTAAATGTTTTATCTTAACTTTGCCATCTAGGCTTATTTCCAAAAACATGCAAATCGGGTGTGTTTGTGTGTGTGTGTGTTGATCGGAGAGGGTGGGGGATTGACTAAATTGATTGGGTATATGGCAGCTTTCAAGGTGCCTAATCAAATATAAAAAAGTTTGTACATTTTGAAAAAATCATCAAAACCGCTTTGCACTAATTTGAATAATATTATTTGTTGTTAATCTATATGAGAAAATAGATTTTAAAAGTATTAATTATGGGCCAAAAATTTATATCCCCCCTTTATCAAACCTAATTTACTTCATTAATTAAATTCTGTTGTTAAATTTCAGACTGGTAACGAATTAAGAAAATGAAATACCTATAAGATCGAGCCCCATGGGTCACATGGTCACCTAAGCATGTTATGCTCCAGGGGCGGATCCAGCAATTTTTAAAGGGGGGGTTCCAGGGTTGTGTCCCTCTGACCCCCCCCCTCCCCTTTTACACACTCTCAGGCAAAGATTCACACACACATGAATGGAAAAATATAAGATTGTGGAAAATAATATCTTTATTCTACGTCCTTTTTTCTTCGAAACGATACCCCCTGTCTGTATGAAGCCTTATAATTGAATGGATTTGCAGCATTTCCGAAGAGTAGAATGAATTTTCTTCAAGAATTTGAAAATCCTTTTTGGGCTGGGTATAAAACAATTTTTAGTTCCTTCATAAGATTTAGTTAAAAAAAATGGCACCTTCTTGTATATAGCCAACACAGCCAAATTAAGATCGCGGGAATCTAATATCAAATTTAACCTCGCATGTTACATATCATATATAAGATATAAAAAAAATAAGTAGAATATTTTCTACCATTCACTCATAAAAAGTAATAGTGAAGGTGAATGGAAAAAACTTAATGTGTGAGAATCTATCTATTCAATACATATTTCAGTAAGACGTACAAATACTTATTCTCGGGAAACGTTTTATCCCCCTTCTTTCTATCTCTTTCTCCACTTGGCAAAAAATAAAGGGGGGGTTCCAACCCCCAGAACCCCCCCCTGGATCCGCCAATGTGCTCAATTTGATGAATACATGTATTATGTAAATTATTGAATTATATTGACTTTTTCCTTGGTAAAGCCCAATTTGAAGGAGTGTGCATTTAGAGACAAACACCTTAGTGCGGGTATTACTGTCTCATGACAGCATCTAGTTGCTGAATGTCTTCCAAATAATTTTTCTATCACTTACTTCTTTGGCATACATTATCTTTGGATCCGCTCCAACCTTTGTAGCAGGAAGTACATCCACTTTCACAGTCACAGTGACATATACAGCGCCCGTTAAGATAACATTGCGCTTGAATTAAAAAAAGGAGAAATCAAGAGATGTAAACAATTATTGTTATGTGATTACAAACATTTAACCCGTCGTGTTAGGCTAGTATTACATGTTTTAAGCGTTCAGTTCGTGATCTAGAGACCTTGGTTTGATCTGGTTCGACGCGCCGCTTATAACCGGAAATGTTAACTTTCTGCAATGTACACCGGCATAAAAAGTGAAAGTCTCGGGGTTTTAGACTGGAATCTTAGAACTGAATATCATCAGAGCTCAATAGTCATAATTAACATGTTTGTTTTGTATATGTAAGAGAAATATGGAGATAACGAACTATATTCAAGCTCAAAAGTCCATTGAGCAATTCAAAGTATGAGCATGTTAAACACAGTCCAAAAACATTCCAGCTAGGATCAGGTGCCTTGGAGGAGTGAGCATCTCTTATTGACCGATGAATAAATCCGTAAACAATCCAGTGTGCAAATAATGTCCAAACAATTAGTAGGAAAAAATCATTCAGAATTTGACTTAATGATGGGTTGTATTTGTTAATAAGGAGATTGTATCTACCATAAACTTTAAAAAATGATGAGTTGATATCTTTTTATCAACTTGTTTGCCAAGAGCTCGCCTCATTATATAAATTGTTCATATGTAGAGCATGTCCTTCCTTATAAAATCAACTGAGAAACTTCATATACAGGTAATAAGGGTACATTGCTCTCATAAGTAAGAGAAGTTAAACTGAAAAATTGTGGTCATCATGTTTTTCATACAAATAAAATGTTGTAAGGTCTAACTTTGAAAAAGTGACATCTCTAGATCAGTAAAAATATCGTTCAACAATATACATTCAATCGATTAATCAATTATGTATTTTTAAATGTTGTAATTTTTTCATAATTCAATGCAGGACTCACATAATAAACATTACAAAAGCAAAGAAGTTAGCTTCTTATAGTAGAAAATTACTACAGGAACAAACTACGAGGGCTGTTCAATAAATAATCAGGGGGTCGTAACATAAAAAGTACTTAAGTCTAAGACCATACTTAAGTAAGACATAAGTACATTATTTGTCTTAAGTCCGTATCATAAAGGATGCTTAGAAATACAAATCTTAGCAAAACTTAGGCGATCAACATAGGTGACTTAAGTGCGTGTTATACATAACATGAACACATTATACGTAAAACTGTTAAAATTTAACGAAGAATATTGTAATTATTTCATTTGTTATTATTAATAAGATAATCTAATACCTCTTCCAGTCAATAAATAGCAATTATGTCTTGTGTACATGTATATAGCAATTTAAACATATACATGAAGCAAAATAATCCTATAGGATATACATGTGTGTACATTAATTATGATTGAAAATGAATGACAGGTTAACTTGGCCGGTAATCACAGAGAAACTGAGAGTAGTATTCAGAGGTCTGTGAATAAAGACACAATTAAACACTATTCACAATAGATATTAGAAGTTAAGTTCGAATACACAATTACATGTATTACACGACTGGCGTCTGCTTAATATATATTTCTACAAAGTGGGAGGGAAAAGAACGATGCTCTGAGGGAGTAGAAGGCTGTAAATATGGGGTTATCATCCATGGTCTTAGTGGATATGCTGAATCACCCAAGAGCCACCCCTCGCTATTTACACCTATATAAAATATTCATGCATTTATTAACATTTTAAAAATTGTATAATGTTGAGTAAGCAGTTAAGAACCCCCCCCCCCCCCAACGTATACTAATATATATTTTCAAACTTAACATTTTACTTTTTTGTTTTATCATATCTTAATCATGGTTTAAGAGGAAAATGAGTTGAAAAAAAAAATGGAGCATAACACTACCAACCTCTTTGAGGAAGGGGTTTCGCCCACCCCTTTTTTGTTCGATTTCCCTAGTACCACCCCATTTTAATTTAAACAAGAATGTGATATTCATAAAATTATTATCATGAAATACTATAGTATTATGCTCGTCATATGAAAACTATAGAAACTCTATTGAAAGATGTTTTGGTGTGTGGAAGGGCCGTTTTCGCTGTCTTGATAAAACTGGAGGTCCTCTGTTATTTCATCCTTCGAAAGCATGCAAGGTATAAACAAATAACTTTATAAAAATATTAAATGTATATATTTAAAACCAATAATATGTTTTGATACACTATATTAAATGTCCCCTCCCCCCCCCCCCCGAATTTAAGGTGATAATTGCGACAACGGTTTTGCACAATAGGTGTATCAATCACAGGATACAGTTGCCATTATCTTCCGTAAACGAAAAGCAAACCCCAGTGAAAAAGAACGTGACGGAATTTTTAAAGACTAAAAGTCCCCTTAGGACAATTGTGACAATAGCCAGGCGTGCTTAAAGAAGTAAAAGATATTCAGTCTGTGAGTAAATATCACACATACATGTAATAACCAACGCTACATTATGAACTTCTGCACTGTGTAATATTTTAATTCAATACATAAGTATGACTTAGCTAAGATCTTGCTTAGTTCGCTTTATGTTACGGTATAAGACATACTTAAGTAGTACTTATGTAGGTCCTAAAAATGTGCTTAACGCGTACTTAAGACCGTACTTAAGTCAAAAACTTAGCATGCTTTATGTTACGACCCCCAGAACTCTATGTCATACACTTAAGCAATCGTATGTCATTAAGCTTGACTTTTTCTTATGATATAATCTCTAATGAATTGATAACAGTTAATGTGATCACTTTTTATCGCATAGTTTCATTGTGAGAAGCTGGAAAACAAGGGTTATTCGAGACATTGCATTAAAAATGAATGGTAAAGAATCAGTAAACTTGAGTGTAATTAAACGCGTATTACAGCTACTTTAAAACTTGTTCAGAATCCCAAAGAAATATTCACTGAAATATGGCAAATTTACAGCAACTTATAGCTGTTTTACAGACACATGAACAAGTGGATTTCAATGAACAGAAATGATATAATGGGTACTGTCCTATGCGACTAAAATTACAACAACCAATGAAATGTTTGCCAAAATTCGAAAAAATTATCATCGACGAAGTTTGATTATCTTTCAGACACATAGCAAATTTAATAGACATAATTTTGGGTGTGTTTTACACTACTTTTAAAAAACATTTTTAAAAAAAATTGACAGTTTAAAAGCTTAGTACTCAATTGGTATTAAAAATAAGTAAAAATAACAGCGTTACAGAATTTCTAATCAATTATTTTAAAAAGTCAGAAACTGTAGTTTTCAACGATTGTCTGAATTCAAACAGACAATGAAATGTGATTCCATTGCTTTAAATCCTCAAAACAAATTTTTAAAAGATGCACCTGTCAAAAACAACAAAAGTCTGGAAAGAGTAAAGAACTGCAAGAGCACAAAGCCAGTTTTACATGCCATTTTCTTAAGTATTAGTGATTTTGTTGTTAAAATTCTTATTCGGGGAAGCAGTTCAATTCCAATTTCTGGAGAAGTCTAGAAAGCAAAATTTTTGCAAAATATCGTAAGCTTTTTGAGACGAAGGAACCAGATTTAGGAATTCACTACATTTAATTCCTTCATGACAGTGTCCATACCCACACACCCTTGAGAGTAAAGGTGTTTGGAGGATAAACGGAAAGTTAATGTTTTGTCACACCAACAATATTCGCCAGATCTTTCACCCTTTCACTTGTTTCATTTTCCAAACTTGAAAAACATCTTTCAGAAAGAAGAAACAAGTCCAGAAAATCATACAATCTGCCACATTTCATTATACGAAGGGTCATAATCGAAAATGTTTTTTTTTTTTTTAAAAAAAACAATTAGAAATGCGATAAAATATAACGGACATTTGTTTTAATTAAAAGAGAATATTTAAGTAAAATCAATTTAAGATTAAATGACTGAAAAGCGTCTTTTGTTTCTTTTCGAGCACCAAAGACATTATTTATTGAACAGCCCTCGTACATGTATTTCACAGTCTGTTAAAATATTAGGCATGCAAAACAATATTTTTTTCTTCACAGTAAAGTTTTACTTACACAATGTAATCACAAAATAAGTGGACAGAACCATATAAACGAATGTCCAGTTAACTGACATTACGATAAACCATTGGCAAAATTTGTTATATAATTCTTGACTATTCAGGTACAATTTACTACTTCCCTGTTTATAAGCCGAAGAAAATCACTATGTCATATAACATGAATCATACACAATGATTAGCAATTTAAAAAGAGTTGTCGTAGTTGGGTTTTTGAAAAATGTTTATTTTTGAAAACTACTGGTAAATCTTCTTCTCGTATTCCTAGTGTCATGCCCTCTTTGTCCACGCCGTGGTTACTGGACTGTGATTTGTGGAAGACTTTGAGATGAGGGCTGTACACGGAAAACAAAGAAGCATGAGTGCTGACTGATGTAATAAATCTACTTAACATGTTCCTCAATCAACAGATCCTTAACATTCAACAATATGTAATCGAGTTATTTTAAAAGAAAAAAAAAAGAATTTTCACGAAAATACTTTTCCATCCCTTTGAATTTGATGGTGTTAACAAACTGATATTTTCGCAGCGAATTTGTACACACGTGTATTAATTAAGTCTTATATTCATAAGTGGTGTCTTATAAATCACATTTTCCCTTGAGGGCAATTTTTTTTCTTCCTTCAATGACTGATAAACACACGATTTAATGATTTTTTAAAAACCCATCAATAATACAATCCCCTGAAAATAAAACGGTAAAAATGGGATTTCCAAAGAAAAGCCTTCGGTGGGTAATAACGAATTATGTAATTATAGAGCGCCGTTCAAGTCTTAAACGTAATGCAACAGCTGATTCGATTTTCAAAAGGGATGTTATCATTCATTTATTTCTCCTGTGGGATGAAGTATTTTTTAACGGAATGATAAAACGATTTCTTAATTAATCGTTCCAAAGGTCAATGTTTCATGATGCTGAATGCAATATGTACAAAATACCGTGAATTTACTATATAAAATATATGGAGATAACGAACAGTATTCAAGCTCAAAAGTCCATTTAAGCAATGCAAATTAGGATCAGAGCAAATATGAACTTCTAAACACCAAGTATGGGGTTACGTGCAATGGAAGAGTGAGTATCCCCAGCCGATCGCTCACATCCGTCCTGTGCTCGTTGTCATGCAATGCTTGACGTAAACAACAAGGAATATGTAACCTTATTTCAAATTGGTCTGTATGTTAATGCTGCAAAATGAATAAACAATTAAGTTTACCTAACATTTGTTTTCTTTTGATTTCACCTTAAAACGATATTTTAATTTGTGAAAAATACATGCTTTTATCCTCTGTGCAAGCCTATATTTGACACATTTTTTTTCAAATTCATTTTGTCCAATCAGACGGAATACATTTAAGGTTGCACGATTTCCTTCTGGGTTACACCATTTAGCTGCAATGTTAGAAGTCAACCTAGGGAATAATTTTAATTATGCGTTACATTTTTTCCATTTTTGACAAGGATAAATGGGGGAAATCTTAAAGAATGAGAAAGATATTAATGATCTTTTTTTTTCAAAGGAGATGGGCGGATAAGGCGGGCAGAATGCCTATAGCGTCAGATATTAAGAAAAATCACATTTGATATATAAATTGAGTATCTAAATTTACATCTCATCATTGAAATTTATGAAATTATGAGAGAAAAAACATTTTCTGAGGAAAAAAATAAATCTCTTTAAAAAAATTTCATTCATAAAAATATTCCATGGTATTCGTGGGATTCGAACCCCAGCAATAAAATACCGATGTATCAGACTGCTTTGAGACTAACGCGCTAACCACTATGCTACATAGCTCATGTGTGGTATTGGCATTTAAATCATGTTTGTGATATGACCCTTGACTTAATGGACTTGAAGTATTTCTCGGAAAGATGCGAATGTTTTGTCATAAAAGTGTATTTTTAAGGTATAGTGGGTCTTCCCTCCATTTTTTTGTAAACCCAAAAATATATTTTTTATCGCAAACTTTTAGGATTATCTTTCAAAAAAATGGAGCGAAGACCCACTAACATTGAAACATTTTGTTAAAGTATGAAAAAATGATCGTTTTTGTTCTTTTAAGTCTGTGTATGCTTTTTCATAGGCAAATATTTTCAGTTTTTGTGAGATTTTTGTAAATTATAGAGATTTTACATTAAGTATACTTAAATATTAGATGAAATATGAAATAAAACTTGCATATAATTGAGATTAAATTTTTTCACTTCTTATCTGTCGCGCTATAGGCATTTTGCCCGCCTTATACGCCCATCTTCTTTTTCCTCTAATATTTTTAGCTAAATAAATTGAACCAAACAATCTTTTTTAATAGTCACATGAAAATTTGCGACAATAAAAAGTTTCAAACTACATCGCAAAGTTAATTTACCTTACTTCACTCATAAGCTGTGTTAAAAACATTTGCTTTATTTGTTAAATATGAGGAAAGAATCCACGACAATTAACTTAATATTGAATTTAAGACGAGCATAAAACATTTCACAGCACACATTATCTCTGTACGCAGCCTGCATGTAAAACAAGGAGTCCATACTTAACAGTATAAGTGTAAATACTTCGAAAGAGAAAAATTGATCATTTTCCTCTAAAATTCCTTCCGCCACAAAATATTGTTCCTTACTAATGCTTCCGGTATGGAATTCTATCATGGGCTTTAACCGAATGTAGTTTAATAAGCTTTGTTGAATCCAAATTTATTGTAAGAACAAAACATTATGAAGATTTCTTAAATAAAGATCAAGACAAAATTTGCTCTATACAAAACAAGGAACAACCCTAGCTCTTTAAAAGTTGATCGGATTCTGAGCAGGTTCTTGCGTATCGAAACAGTTCGGAGACCTAAAATTATTTGCAGATGATTGTTGAATATAAGAATGTAAATAAGGAAAGTTGATGATGGAAAAGTTGTGTGCAAATATCTCTCTTGTTATACAGTTGTTCGTTGATCTATCTCGTCTGTCGTCAGTAAACAATCCAGATATGAAACGCGTGAAGCAGAATCGGCTCTTTTTGACTTCCTTGGGATATATGTGTAGTCGATATTTGATCGATTGTCAATTGTATGTTGTTTAACGTCCCTCTCGAGATTTTTTTTGGAGACGCCACCCTTAGCCTGCGGAGAGCTGCAAATTTTGTCTTATGCTCGGCACTCTGGGCCTATGAGCAGGGAGGGATCTTTTTCGTGCCAGGACCTATCGTGACACGGACCCTCAGTTTATACGGTGTCATTTGAAGGACTGGATTGAGTTGCTCAAAACTCTGGTTAAGGTTAACCACTGGTTAAATCTCTTATCCAGCGGTTAACTTTTAACCATTGGTTAAATTCTGTTGCTCAAAATTTGTCCACTGGTTAACTTTGCTATCCAGTGGTTAAATATCGGCTAAAGTTAGCCATTCCACAGAGGTGGGTTAAGTCTCTTAACCAGTGGATAAACATGGCTTCTAGATTGTTGTTCGATGTTAATTATGGCAGACGACAGAGGAAACAGAGAGTTTTTAGACATTTTCATCATGATTTTGATGCATCTGAGTATAAACAAAGGTACAGGTTTTCACGCGAATCAGTCCAGTACATAACAGACTTGATTGAACCAGAGCTATGTCGCCCAACCATAAGGTCATACTCCCTTTCAGCCCTCAGTCAGGTGGAAATGGCTCTGCGTTATTACGCTATAGGGGATAATATGGAAACCATAGGAGATACACTTGGTTTTCATAAATCAAGTGTATCCAGAAGTGTTCGAGATGTATCACAGGCGCTAGTGAACATATCATCACAGTTTATTAAGTGGCCATCCCCAAATGAGAAGGTGATAATTAAGAAAGGTTTTTATTCAATTGCTGGATTTCCTGCTGTAGTTGGTGCTGTGGACGGCACACATGTGAGAATTATTGCTCCATCTGACCATGAACCTGCTTATGTCAACCGTAAGGGGTATCACTCGATCAACACCCAGGCTATATGCAATCATGAAGGCAAGTATTCTTTAAAAAAAAACAAATAGTCCTTTGAATGTTAAAGTAGACCACAAACATCAGTATATATTACCCAACCAATTAAAGAGTGCATGCCAAAGGATGTTTCAATTAATTTTATAAGTTAAAGTTTGTACTCGACTACATTCGGATTTCAGTGGTTTTCATATCAAGTTGTTAATTTGAGTGAGGGGTCCGATTTATATTTTTCCTTTCCCTTTAATTTATGCCTTACATATTGAAAATAAAATCTCCTATAGGCAAATTCACTAACATTGTTGCCAAATGGCCTGGCTCCAATCACGATTCATTCATATTCCGAGAATCTAATATCGGGGCCTACCTTGAAGCACATCACAGGGGCTTGGATATTGACGGTGTTTTACTTGGAGACAGTGGCTATGCTTGTAGCAGATATCTTGTGACTCCTTTTCTACGTCCAACATCAGAGTAAGAACACATTTTCAAACTACTTATAACACATTTTACATGGTTTACAGTTTCCACCCATCATGAAAATGATGTTTACAGAATTTTGAGTAATTAAATACCTTCCCATACTAGAGAGCTCTGAAAAGGGTACATAATAGATTTTTTAAAAATAAAAATTATAAAAACACAATAAAGTTCTCATTATTATTTTAGAGCTAGTAAATTTAGCAAATAAATAAATTTAAGAATATATGTCTAAGGATAGATATATCAGGTGCGGATCCAGAAATTTTTTCCAAGGGGGGGGGTCCACCCTAGTCAAAAAAAAAATCCAGTTCCAAAAATTTCCCAAAAATCCCCCCCCCCCCAAAAAAAAAACCTTAACTCGCCCCAAAGTGAAAAACCTATTTCGTGTGTGTGTGTGTGTGGGGGGGGGGGGCTATTGCCTCAAATTTTTAACTTTTCATACTCATTTCAAACATATTCACGATAACCAAGGGGGGGGGGGGTTCAGCAATTTCCAAGGGGGGTCCGATGTAACTTTTCTCTTGCTTTAGTATATACATTTTTTTATCTTGTTGGGTCCTGACCCCCCCCCCCGACCCCACTCTAGATCCGCGCATGTATATTCAAATGAATGATGAAAAGTTATAACCTAAGACATGAAGCAATTATTAAATTTAAGCCCACCAAAAGTCTGAATCCATGTAAAATTGAACTAAATACTTAGGTATATTTTTCTATCATTTAAAAATACTTTTATAATCATTAATTGGTATACCTTAATTTTTTTTTTTACTTTAAATGCTTTTGTGTAACAAATAATATGATATGAGGGGGGGAGGCAAAAATTAAATGTAAATGTTAATTAATTACACATTCTCTTTTCCAATTCAAGGGCTCAGATGCGATATAATAATTCCCATGCACAAACTAGAACAGTTATTGAGCGAAGTTTTGGATGGCTTAAAAGGCGCTTCTTGGCTTTGCATGGAGAAATCAAGGTAATTTTAAATAATTTACAAATTCATATGCAGACTTTTAAAATAAATTTGCAATTCATAAATACAATGTATTTTTTGTGATTCGATGTAAGAAGAAGCATGCAGTCTTAATTGAGTCATATTATAACAGATGTTTCTGAAACTCTTCACATTATTAAAGTATATAATTTTGAACTTTTCAATTTAGTGTAAACCAGAACGTGCAGCAAAAATGATTGTGGCGTGTGCTGTTTTACACAAAATTGCTCAGGACAGGAGAGAGACAATCAATGATGCTGGCTGTGATGACACTCAGGACCAAAGAGATGAGGCTGATGTCTTAGATGAAGTAGCTGCCCAGCCCATGAATAACAACATCAGACAATTCATTGTCAATAACTACTTTTAATTTACATTTCATTTTCAGTTTGCAAAGATGATGTTTCTAATTTAAGTTTCAGAATCTCCAATGCAACCTTTTCCTTCTGTAGTATGATCAGCTCTGTTTCTTCTCGAATTCTTCGCAAATCTTCTTTCAGAACCAGTCTTTGCAGCTCAGCAACACTTTCTTCATTTTTCCTCTTTCTTCCTTTCTCTGCACAAAATTTCAAAAGAAAAATTTTCAGTGTTCTGAGGTATAAATATCTTTTTCATAGTTTTAATTCTAGGATTTTTAATCATGAATGCTCTCTCTCTCTCTCTCTCTCTCTCTCTCTCTCTCTCTCTGTGTGTGTGTGAGGGTGTGTGTGTGTGTGTTTGAACATTGCAAGGATTATTGAATACATTGTGTTAAAAATTCAAGCATATTAAATTTACCTTTTTCATCTTTTTTCTTAATCTTAGCCCCAGATTCTGATATCATCAGGTCATATGTGACACTTGTTCCTGGTAAACATTATGTGTTTTAAAGTTAAAAAAAATAGAGCTAAAACTTCTTTAATACAATTATACATGTATGCATAAATGGATATAGAGCCATTGTACACATTTAGTTTACAATTTTTAAACATTAATTTTGCAAATGTTTGTTAACTTGGGTTATGTCTATTAATTCTGGCAAAAATTATACATTCAAAAGTTACATGATACATGTATAAATGATGCTCTGTAAAATGAATTATATCTACTATGTTTTTTCATAAATCAATTGAAAGCTTACCTGTCAAATTATCAGGGAGTTCTACAATTGTCTGTGTTGCTTCCTCTGTAAAAAAAATTTAGAGGTGTACAATAAAGGTTAATATTTTTGTTATCATATGGTACAGAATGTTTTTTTTTCCATTCAAAGTCCATGAATTTATTTCATCTTATAATTCATATTAATGGTAACTAATCATTATTTAAAATGCATACTCTCCAAGTTGTTTGCTGCAGTTACTAGGGCTTCATCTCCAACAGGATCTGTATAGTAATTTAAATCATTTTTATTGACATGCACCTGTGGATATATGGACCAACATTTATATATGTGTAATTTATTTATTCGTGCATCATAATTATTAATAATTAATTTTAAATTATCAGTTGATACAATAAAAGAAATAACATAATTTTAATATTGTTCAGTTCATGAACAAGTTTCTTTTTTTTTTAAATAATTTTCAAAATCATGTTGATTAAAAGTCATAAAGTACACGTATTTTAATATAAAATGTACTCACACCAACATTGTATGATGGAAATACATATTTTGATGATGTCAGTTGATGATGATTTGATTAACATTTATTATTTAAAAAATTATTGATTGAATGAAAAATAATTTGAGTACATAAAAGTCTTACAAATTTAAATATTTTGTTATGTATTTATTGTAATATGCATAAAAAATAATAGTTACTTGAACAATCAGCATCCTCATGTGTACTTGAAGTTGTTGCTGGCAATGGCACCTCTGTACAAAAAAAAATATTTTTTGTAGAAATATGCTTTAATATAGATCCACAAAGCTCCTAATAAATAAAAGAATTTCTTTTAAGAAAAAAAAAGCACATGCATTAAACCAAAAAATATAAAAAGCTTTGCATTGTGTACTAATCTTTTTTTTTTTGTTTGGACCGAAACACTACATGGGCGAAGTGGTTATGCACACATTAATTGGCCTTCACCTTGCAGTTTGTGAAAAAAAACCGCGTCTGACTCGGAACGTCTGCGAGAGATGTATAAATGTAATGGATGTTTTGACAGGAATGCACTAAGCTCAAACACGAGAACATGAGGTAAAACTTATTCTTTTAACTCCTACTAAATTGTATCAATGAGAAAGAATAAATTCTGTGGAATTTTCAGTGTGCGCAGACGGGCTGTGGTATTTCGAATTTCCTCGTTGTGGAATGTAAACAATGTGTAGACCTGCTTATTGTTTTATTTGAATTTAATTTCAGAAAGATGAAAAGTACCTTCAAAAACAAGCCCTCCAACTTCGACCCCTCCTTCAATGCCAACGAAATTTGGGGCGTCTTGGAACACGTCCAGAATTTTCTGTGATATGGCATCAACTGGGGGTGGAGCCGGACCACCACCGGTCTTCATACGATGTGTTTTCTGGCTGACGATTTCCCCCTTCGCTTTGGAACAAGCCTTTCTATACTTCTCCTTGATTTGATCGACTGTTCTCACAATCTCACCCCTTGAATTTACCGCTTCCGTAATCTCACGCCAGGCAGCAGCCTTTTTGACATTTGTTACTTGGTTTGTATGTTTCGATTTTATAAGCTCAATATGTTTTTCCACCTGTTCCACCAAAAATAAAGTTTCATCAGCTGAAAAATTCTCACTTCTTTTTTTGTTGACACTGTTGGAAGCCATGTTTTTTTGTGGTGACAGACGGACAAATGTAATGCATTGTGGGATACTAACCACTGGTTAAATCACTTGACCAGTGGTTAGCTAACCAGAGGCTAATTTTATTTTGAGCAACAAATATTTGACCAGTGGTTAGTTACCCAGTAGATATTGAATTTAACCAATGGCTAACTTATCCACTGGACAAATTTAACCAGTGTTTTGAGCAACTCAGTCCTGGTCTCTACGTCTAACGGTTGGATACAATCCCGCGACGTATGGATCAACTCCTTACTTCGCGAATCTAGAGGATATGTGGACGAAAGAGAAAAATGTGCATGGGTGAAACATAGTCGTTATAATAGAATGTGGGATTGAAGGCCACAACAATTTTTCTTCTCTTGTAGAAACTTTTGAAACAGTTTCTGCTCCATAGAAATCTAAAAAAAAAATTTTAAAAAAGGTCGAATTATGAAAAATTTGAAGCACACTTAGTGATTCTTGGTAGACCTTGCAGGGGTCCCTTGTATAAGAAAAACAACTAACGACTTGGACCCAAATTTAGTTCTGCTATAGTGCTTGAAACTTAGTAATTTACATTAAAGTTGAAAATGGTTTTAAAACTTCTTATAATCGATTCAGAAATACTGTAGACGTACTTTTTCCAAGGGGTCATAATTCCGCGGAATCTCAATTTCTGTTGAATCCGCTTGTAAAAAATTACGCGGATTTCCTAGACTGTAACTATATGCCTTACATACGAGTATGTATTAGGTACGCGGAAAATTTGTGACCGCGCACATAGCGTAAATCAATACCACGCAGAAAAAAGTATATCTACAGTATATTTAAACTTGTGATGTAATATGTACTTTAGAGGATGGTTGTAGTATCTGGGTTCGCAGCTGGAATGTCTTGCTCGAGGATGATCAATGCTCACTCACTTTCTTATTACTACTACATGATTAAATATCAATAATTAAGCGTGGAAGAAAACTATGATGAATGAGCATTTTCTCGTTTAAAAACAGAGACTTTTCTAAGGCATCGTTCTTCACAAATCAAAGACAAAGAGTTTAGGAATAAGAAGGTAAGAATTAGAAGTCAACTGTAAATATGTATACTGATTTGTGTTTTTAACATTAGGAAAATGTACCAAATTGTATATTATTGAATTTTGTGAGCAATTTCTAAAACTGTTCTAATGTAAGACTTAATCTAATCTAGAAAATGAATATGTTAAGAAATTGAGTATTATATAATTTATTTATTAAAGATCTTTATTTTGTTGCTTTATCTAGATACATGTATAATTATATAAATTCGTATTAATCATATTGTCCCTTACGCGAAGTTTACAGTCATGCTTCCAGCATCATCAATCAGCAAAAACTTTCCAGTGCAAAAAATTTCTGCACTTTTTGTACATAATTATTTTCTTGTTTTTAGATTCACATCTATTTTATCATGGACGAACGACTTACAATTGTATTTTTGTTAAATATACTGAATCCAATTCTGTGCAAAGTGTGTGAAGACAGTTTGCCAACAATACTGCAGAACTGTTTGAGTAAATGTCAGAAAAACGTCAACAAATCACTCGTTTACCAAAGAGAGGATTCCATATATTACTACTGCCAAAACCAATATCTGGTTCAAACTGTGAACGAAACATGGAACCAAAGAAATGTTCACAAAATAAAGCCAGAAAGTTTAAACATACTCACCGACATCTTCAAAAAGTTTCAAATCGAGGATCCAGTCTCTCTCAGAATCAAGAGATCAACACCCATCATCAGAAAAGAATATCGACAATTAACCACTCAGGAAAGAGACCGATTTCACAGAGCATTACAGGCAATGAAATCCGACACTAGTGACATGGTATGTATGCCTTTGCTTTATTTGCAAAGATTAGAAAAACATTTGTAAAGAAAAATTATCCGTCTGTCTTTTTTTTTTTTTTTTTTTTTTTTTTTTTTTTTTTTTTTTTTTTTTTTTTACAAATTATCTCTCCAATTATCTTTTTCTTGCCCGCATGTCGCAGTGGTTGGAGCGTCTGCTCTAAAGTTCGGAGTAGGGATTTGATTCTTACATCGAGAGTTTGTATCCCACTTTGGGGCGTGGAGAACCGTTCTTCGGACGAGACAGTATTAACCGAGGTTCCGTGTCGCTGTAGATGCTGACACAAAAAAGATTCCTCACTGCTGAATCGATTAAAGGTCACAAATTACAGCTCTTCAAAAGCAGATGGTGGTCTCCATATGACATAATAATTCTCGAGAGGGACGGTAAACAATAAAACAAAACAATATTCACTAAATAGTAAACCTGCTTAAAAATTAATAAATACAAAATGTCTTCTACATTTTTGGTCTTTTTAAATTTTTTAAATGCCACTGCCCAACGGTCTCGATCAGGTTTTGATAAAACTATGATCACAAGTTGACTGAGCAAATTTTATATGTCATTTATTTTTTAAGTTGTGTTTAAGCGATATAGATGTTCCTATGCTGTTTTATGTACTTAAAGAGATATAAACTCATAAAAAATATAGTTATATTTACTGTTAATCAACTATTATTCGCATGATCTTGTATTCTCGACTCCGCAGCTTGCAATCAATCTCCAACATTGACGGGTACGCAGATATACTTTTAACTCTGTTTCCTAAGAAGGAAGAGCAGAAGCATTTCCTTGCAATTACAAGAATATAAATTTGAATTATTTAATATTTCTTATTCTCCTTGTATAAATTCTTTTTTTTTTCATCGTTTACATGCGACAATCTTTTCTTTTTTTTCATTATCTAATCTTTGAGACAATTTTACTCCATTTATCAAATACTAGACTACGTACTCTTACGATACTTTACTTTTTTCATATTGTAGCACAGGCAGCCTAACGTATATGATTGGTTTGTTAATCTACATCCGGCAGACGTTGCACCTAGTGCTCATTTTGGTCCAGGATTTCTTGGATTTCATCGTGTCTACCTTTTCTTGTAAGAAAAAATCGTAATACATATATCAACATATAACAAACTTTATTCAATACATTTTACTCGAACTCATAAAGAGTATGGCAAAAAGGACTGATTCAACTTACAAAACATTTGAAAATTTTTGTAAATGTTTTATATTCGTGAACATGTCATTTGGTAAGCTAGACATAATTTTTACGAAATTTCTATATACGAATCCTTTATACTACAATTAAGAGCAAGGATTAATTTTTTAAGGCAGTAAAGCATAATTACCCGAAAATAAGAAGATAAGCATTTCTTCCTTTATGGAGATTTTTCAATTGAAAAAAGCCGTTGAAGATTATTAAAATTAATTTTATATGTTTAAAAACTTAAAGATCTTTATTGTTTTTGGCTAATGTTATGTGCTTTTATTATAAGAGAAGAGTATAATTTCCCATGGAGAAAAATTGATGCGAAACTTGTACTTGTTTTAAAACATTAAATCGGTTTCAATAATTTATTCGAAATTCAGTATAACTAGATTGGGAATTTCCACTTGTTTCAAAACATAAAATTGGTTTCAATAATTTATTCAAGATTTAGTTCTTATAAATTCCAATGGCCAAAATAGAATTTTTAATAGACTACGTATAGTATTATGACTTTTCAAATATGGCTATTTCACTTAATGTTTGCGAGTTATACGTGGAAAAGATTGACATTTACCACCGCACGATACGCTAAAGCTTAAGAATGGAAAACCACAAATTCATGTAGATTCAGAGTATTGTCATAAACTATTTATATTTGAGGTTTTGGCATTTACAGGGGGTATTTCACAAGAATACAACTTTGTATACTGATTAAACTTCTAACCCGCCACTCTGTTTTAATAGCTTCTGATAAATTCGGCAGAAACATACCAAATTTTATTTTACGTATAGTTTTTTTTAGAAATCACCATCTTTTATTCTCTTTCATAATGTTTACCTAGAAATTATGACTTTTGTTTTTTTTCTTGTCGAACATAATAGATTTGAGCAACTTTTGCGAAGATATGAGCCAGATGTATTCATTCCATTTTGGGATTCGTCATTCGACACTCTTTTGGAAGAGCCGACGTCCAGTGCAATGTTTTCCGTTAGTGGCATGGGTCCTGGTTCAGGTGTTGTACGAGAGGGTCCCTTCAGCGACTGGACGCATGAAAACACTGGAGTGTTGGTGAGAAATGTTGGTTTAGAAGGTGGGTTATTCAGCAGAGAATTTATTGAACTCTTTCTACGTCAGAACAGGATTGAGGATATTGGACTGAATAGAAATGAATTAGATACAAATTTGGAGTTTCATCATGGTTCCGTTCACAATTGGGTTGGAGGTACTCTTAGAGATTTTCATTATTCCCCTGCTGATCCACTTTTCTTCATGCATCATTGTTTTGTTGACGCTTTATGGGAAAGGTTTCGTGGTAATCAAGTCCAGCGCGGCTTTGATCCTGAATGGTACCCCTAAGTGGATGGGGACCATGCGCAGGACGCACCAATGAGGCCATTTGAATCTGGAAAAGATGCCAATGGTGAAAGTAAGTATATTCTAAACAGGATCGGATTTTCCAAAATGTGGTCTTCATATGCGAAGTATGAGAACCCACCGTATGACTGTAGAGTAGATTCTGACTGTGGGTCAGAACAGATGAGGTGTGAGAGGAGATTGTGCCAACCTCTGACTATAGAAGAATTTGAAAGAATAGGTTTACATCGAAGATCAAAACGAGAAATATCAAAAACATATAGCAATCCTTGGGTGCTACCTACATCAATGAAAGCAAGTCGTCAACATCACACGCAAAGCAATACACCACTTTTTCATGGGTCAAATGCAAGAACGACACCATTTTACCATTCCTGTCAAAATTCGTTTATGATCGATGGTGAAGCTGATATAAGTAAGTGGGTTTTTATACCAGTAGCTGTTTACAAAAAAAGACCAAAGGACCAGACCTGTGATGCTTTTCCAATTAGACATGGATCTCCAGACTACACTGGGGATGTTTTCGATCAAAGTTCCAGTACCAAATACCAAACGTCTAACAAAGAACCTAGAAGTGATGGAAGAGACAAATGCTCACACTTGGGGTCTGGAATAACTAAAGTGTATGTGAAGACATTTGGGCTAGACTATCGTGGGTCTTACACTGACCATGCGCTTCTCGATGAACGACTTCAATTTTCGTCTGGCCTAAGTGCAGTAGGTGTGAAAAAGCCCTTGAATAATAGAGGAAGTCACGTGTTTATTACTGCGCATGACTCCTGTGGGAATATGTGCACAGCGTTTTGCCTGAATACCCAGTCCTCTCCTTATGAATACCAAGCATGTTCTGGTGCTGTCCGAATAAGTCCTGTCAAGCCGTTAATGTACAGGAGTACAGTTAAAGAGGCTTTGCTGAGTGCCTACAATTACTCAAGTATTAGTCCAACAATCTCAAAGGAGAACATTCCCATTGTATTCCACTGCGACTAGACAATCACTAGACATTTTTCATATCATTCATCAATATTTTATTGTTTTTATTAATTAAACATATATTAATCATATATACTGTGTTTGTCTTCAAATAAAATATGTTATTCTATAATACAATTAAAGAAACCATAACATACCACGATACACACACAAACAGTTTTGGGTTCGACGTAACTTTGAATTCCTTCATTATGTATCGATCATTGCTTCTTTTTTTAAATCGTAAAAAAATAAAAGAGAGCATTTTCGAGGATAACCGCAATTTTGTCCCTTTCAAATTTTATTTACTTTACAGGAAACAAAAAAAATAGTTGTATATGGCAGCATACAAGTACTAACTTTCTGCATTCCTATTCCTAAAACAAATGGTCAATACAATTGAGGCCAAAATAATGTTTGCCCGCCCTCTCCAGAATCAGAGTAACATTAAGGGGTCGATAGGTAGGTGGGAAATTTTTTTGATCAGAAAATGTCAACAAATATGTTGTAGGGATAAGAGAAATAAAATATATAAAAATATCATGTTCTGGAATGTTTAAAAGAGAATCTGGTCATTTTTAGTCAGTCAGATGGGAGAGAGCAACCAAACATTTTTCAAGGATGGCCTGATAAAGTTGAAAAAAGGGATGATAATATAACGAACTTCAAACAATAGTGATATACATGTAGACCCCATAGAAACTATAGGCACCCTGAAAGCACAAAGGACGGAATACAATGAAAAACGGTCTTAATTACCATTTTTATAGTGTGAGACTTTTGAGTCAATAATGAGTGATAAGCTGTATTACAAAAGAGGGTCATATACGCAAATCTAGCATTTGCAAAATACTGCAATCAAACCCTTTTTCGGCCTTCCTCAGTTTAAAATTGACTACTCAAAATATATTCTTGTAAAATATTAAAATTTACGTTAATACATACAAGATCTTTAATTTCAAGGCCCTAGACTAAAATTGTCTACCCAAAATATGTTCTGGTAGAATATTAAAATTTACGTCAATACAATTACAAAATCTTTAATTTCAAGGTCTTAGACTGTAAAGGTTCTTTCAAGATGTATAATTAATATGCCATTAAAATCTGAACGGATATGAAAGCAATTTCTCCTCGTTGTAAGTAAATATTTCTTACTAAAGTGTTATTTACATATTTAACCATCGTATCGTGTCATTGTAACTAATGAAAATAGGCTCTATTCAGATTTATAACATATTCGTCATTAAAATTAGTACCGGTAATTCGAACGGATATGGAATCATATTTTCCACAAAGAAAGTAAATATATTTAATGGATGGTCCTTGAGGATCTCTCTCTACATTAATTCTAGTGTATTTTTGTATAGTTATACTGACCCACCATTTGACATGAAATAGAATAAAATTAAATCTACTCTGAATGACTTAATTTAAAATTAAATCAATGTATTCTAAACAATCTTTTGGACCAATACAGTGTAAATGAAAACTATTTGCATGTATTTTCTCCATTTCAGTAAGCAGAAGTAATCTTTGCATTATTTCCTGGGTATGACAAATGGCACACCCCCAATATTTAAAATGATAGAGTTAATTAGTATCAAAACATCCATTTTTACACTTTATCATTTTCTCAAATTTCAAACATTTTCCATAAAATGTGTTTAGAGGATAATTCACACAATTTACCTTCCTGTCCTCTTTAGAAATAATTATCCTTCTTTCTTATAAAGAGAAATATTTTCAATTACGTTAAAAGATAAATGCTTGAAAATACTACTTAGAGTAAAGAAGTTTACCATTTATACAATCCAATGAGAAATATGTATACAAATTTAATTAGTGATAGGCTAGAAAAAAAGTTAGTCGGAATTGATTACTTGCACTTGACATAGATACAACATTCAAATAGAAATACAAATCCTATATGCTAGAGAAAGTTCTCTGTGCAATAGTTAAAATGGACATTTTGATAAAAAACGGTACAAGTTAAATAATCAATAAGATTTAATCATTTTTCATTTTGAACAACTGTAAATCATAATATTTTTTTTAATCATAAAATTTGGTTCAAAATCATTAAAATTTCAAAAGATTATCCACGACACCAAACGGTCATATTGTTAGTAAATGTATTTTAAACAGTGAGTCATCAATTTAAATCCTGTCCCACTCATGAAAATAAATTCCACATTCAACTAACAAAACATTGAATATCCTCTTTACAAAACACAGAATCTAACTTTGAACGTGACAATCAGTATTGTGATAAACAGGATCTGGTTGAATTTTGTCATATTCTGCGTTTTCACGATGAGTCGAAATCGTTGATTCGTATGTATTCTCAGGCGCCGCTTTTTGTCTTCTTAAAATTGGAATATTAAAATATCAGTTAACTGCATTTAAGAATGTAAAGGCAAGCGCCAATGACGCCTAAAAATATGTTGGAATGGAAATTCTTCTTAATGTCAAACATTTACAGTTTCTTTGAAACAAACTATTGAAGATTTACTTTAACATAATTATCACCACGTACATTTGACATATACAAAAACGAGGTTTATTTGTTCAAACCTTTTCTTTTGGATCAGAATTCCAGTGGTGATGAGAAAAAGTCCGAACAACAATACTCCTAAAGTGATGATGTAAATAATGGGTTTACCAAAAGAACCGAAATCTAAAAAACATATAAAATAGCATACAGAATGCTTAGAGTATGAATATTAAAGAATAGTATAATTATGATCACAATTTTCCTTCAATTTTAACAAATGTTTTACAACCTGCACTTGGACTTTGACAAAAAGTTCCAGAGAATCCTTTTTTACATCCAAGAATACATAAGCCTCTAATATTACAAATAGATCCAGCACAAAATTCTTGGCAAGATTTTTCACAGGTTTGTCCATATTTGCCCGAGTTACAATGTGTGCAATTTCCGGTCATCTGGTCGCATTCTTGACAGCCCTCCTGGAGACAAAGCTCAGCACAATAATTGCCATACCAGCCCGATGCACATCCGGTTAGACATTCCCCATCTACTCCGCATCCATCTTTACATCGGGGGTTACAATGACAGGAAAGACCAGACCAACCTGCTAGACAAGAAATACAATTAACAATGCCTTCACAAGGAGGGTATGATTTGATACGGACACTTTTACCACGATTGTTCAAAGAAACCGGCACTCTACATATCGTTAAGTCACTATTATCAGTGCATCGATAAAGTTTCTTTGACAACCTTTTCTGCAACAGTCCCGTAATACCCTATGAAAAGACGAAAAATTACCTCTACTGAATTAGTTTTCAAAGAAAAAATGCAGAAAAAGAGCCATAAGTGTCATTTTTTTATATGTGGGTCCTAATCTAAATGATTCCCTTTTAAAAATGACACCTTTTATAATGACACAAAATTTATATTTTGAGTATTTAATTGTTTAGAATTTATTAATAATTGATGCCAAGGTATGAACCTCAAAGTTGAATTAATTTTTATGCCCCTTTTGACCAACCCTGTATGTTAAACACTCATACTGCGATGTGAAGTTGTAACATTCTGCAAAACAATTTCCCATGCAATATCTTCCATGATAATCAAGACTTTACAGAGTGTGCAGTTGAGATGTTCGATACATTTATCACAATTTTTATAGTTTGCGCAATACAGAGCACACTTTAAGCCATATTTTATAGAACTACAATTATTAGAACATTTCCCAGTTTTTCTGCACTTCATGTCAACACCAACCATCCACGCATCCTTTTTTACAAACTCCCGAGTATCCATCGCAAGATGAGTCGAAACAGTGACCGCACATTTGATCACATAGGTAACTGTACGTTCCTTTGCTACAACCTGTGTTTAAAAATTGAAGCTAAGGTTAAGAACCACTAAGAAGAAATCAAATTGTCACTACACAGCAATATGTTGTAATAACTTGAAGCAAGGAGTAATATAATTTAAATATTGATGTTAATTTAATTATGAAAATAATCGATATGTAGCTTAAAATATAAAAACTTCGAAAATGGATAACGCCCCCTTTTCCGTCTGTCTTTCAATGATGACCTGATTTCCAGTCAGGGAACGATTTCTAGTACATGTGATTTTCCAAACATGGTACATTGTTGGGGGGTTTGCGATGTTGGAACAAAGGGTGTTTTGTGTGCACTCTCGTCTAGATGCATTGATCACAAAGACGTTGTACGAACTCGATTCTTCTAATAATTAGATATATGAACCAATTTTAACATTTCGCACTTATTTACATCAAAGAAAGCAATTATACTCAATTTTACCAAAATAATGTGTTAAAAAAAAGGCTTCTACATAAGCACCAAAAATTAAAATTCTTGCATACTAATAAAGTTTAAAGCATCTCCACCAACTGCTCATGTAATTCGTAACGACACGCAGATTTCACTTTAAAAGTCAAGGGAACGCTTTAAATGTCTCTATTAGTAATATGCATGTTGTGACGATCATAAGTCATACTATGCTAATTCTTCGTTATTTACTGATACTTTGTCATTACCCGTGTACGCTGATATTTGGTCTATATATGCTGCATGATATTTCTTCAAAATATCTTATACTCTAAATGAAAATGGTAATCCTTTTTCTCTTGTTTAGATATTGTTGGTATTTCAAAACTGGAGCCAAGTTGTTAAAACTTCGAATAAAATATACTTGTGTTAGATAGATATCCATACCCATTCCCAGATTAAGTAACCTCAAATATGCTTATATGTATATGTTTTAAGAAATATCCAGGGTTTCACCTAAAAGTAAATGAATCTCCATGTATTTGATTGTAGTTGTTTCTTCTAAGTTAATTATCAGTGTTGGGTTGTTGTCAGCCATTGTCTTGGCCTCAGTATATGTATCTCCGTCCACGGCATATCTAGCCACCTTTACACCACTTGTATCTTTTGCAGTCGATGAAAGAGTTGCATTCTTGTTCAGAGCTACATTTTCTGTTTTAAAAAATAACAAAATGTAATTTTAAAATATTTTTGTAGAAATTTACAATAGCAAAAATGAAATATATATATCTGTATCCTGATGGTGGTCCTCATATATTGCGAGAGGAAAGACATTTTTCTGACAGCCTAAGATAATATACTTGTATTAACTGATTTATTTCCTGTTTACAAAAGATGATGTGGTTTACATGAAATTTTATTAGATCAAGTAGGTTAAAAAAAAAACATTGCCTCTTTGACAACTGTTGTGTTTGCTTCCACTCCATCCCTTGATGCATGCTGTACAGCTTGAACTTAGATGGTCTTGACAATGGTTTTCACATTCTCCGTCAATACATTGAGCTGTGAAGGTTAAATGCATGTGTACTCATACAAATTCTTGCGCTGTGGCACACAAAACTGTACAAAATCACTTTTATAGGTTTAATCTAAAGAGGTTTTCCTATCAGAATGTCTGTAGGAAAGCAGATTTTTTGTGGTCCAAAAATTCCAAATTATAGACTTATTATAAGTAACTGGTCGAATTCAAAATATCCATCCCCAAATTTGACAAAATTATTTTACTAATATGATTGTTTTTGCCTAGTTTTCAGTAGAGCAGGACAAAGGAATTATATCACTATTCTTTGAATATTTCTTTATTTTATCATAAAGATTATGCCTTTAAAGTAGTACAAAAAAAGATAGGTCAAATTTTCCTAAAATTCTATTTTTCTGAAACTTTGTTCATGTATTTGTTACAACATATTGATTTTATTCGTTTTTTCTGCTGTACGTTTTTAAGAAAGGAGTTAAAATAGAATTCCTGCATGTGTTCTCTTACCTTAAAAATAGATTGAGCTCAATGCCCTTTGGGTGAGGAAAACACAAACAACTCCCAAACTATGGCTATTTCTGACGTAAAGGTGCGTGATTAAGGCTGCAAATCTTTTAAGATTTTGTTAAATCTGATAGCGGTATGACCTTCGTATTTTAAGTATCATTGCTTAAATCCATTTAAAAAAATTATTTTAACAGCTTGCTTTCTAACAGATATCTAATAAAAACAAAAACGATTTCTCGTATTTTTTTTTCAAATTTTAAAACTTTTACATTATTCAACCATTCCTCTTTCTGCATATTGTACATATACCATATAATTAAACGGTAAATTTATACTTACAGTATGTTAATTCCACAATTATCATCAATTCAACACACAAAACTATGCATGATAGCTGCATGCTGTGTTATATGAAATACACACGATTCCACGAATTAGGAAAGAAAATGATAAGAACATTGATTGGTTTCATTAAAGCTGTATGAAATATGGAGCATAAAAAGGAGAGACAGATAACAATCCCGTTTATAACCACAAAGAACACAAAAAGAAACTTTGCTATTTTAACTTCCTTAAAAAATGAAAAGGTCATAAGATTGAGGTCAGATTACATGTATAACTGATTGCGATGCAAGTTAAAATATTTTAAACGCTACATGCTTGGAAGGGATTATTTTTCTGTTAATGCCACCAGGTTTATTATTTACATCATGTCAAAAACCCTTGACTTTAATTAATTCATCGTTTGGAATTGTTGAATTTAAAGTTGAAAAGTCGTATATCTTTACATGTATGTTGTTGTTTTTGGTAAAATTTTCTGATTTCATATTTACCAAAAAGTTTCTTGGAATTTTTTAGTATCCACCTCTGATTTACACCACTTCTCGAATAAATTGTTGCACAGTAATCCCGAAGTTTCTCCTTCACAATGAAGCTTTGTAGAATATGAACTGGTGCCCGCTATGGTGTTGTTTGTAAGGATTTTATGAAGTTTCCAATATACATGTAGATATGGTAATTCAAATTAATTTTGGTTGCTGAGAATATTAAAAACATTTAAATCTGACATTTGATTTTAAACAACCAGTTAATTTTTTAGCCCTTGAAAAAAACGTTGCATAGGCCTGCTATATGAAATTGTTATTAGTCCTCATATTTAATTATACATTAAACAACACTCTACTCTATCTAAAATATTCATTTGAACTTATTCAATCAGTACGTACAATGTAGTTTAACCAGCTATTATATTATAAGTTGTATTTTAGTATTTCTGATCTCCTATGCATTTAAAATTATTTCAGTAACACATTAATTTGTTCCTTTACTTAACTCATTAAAATCAAAACTATTAGAAGAATATTTCAATGTTATATAATGCATTAAAAATAATCAAATTTATTAACCATAATGCAAACCCATTTACAATTTCTAACTATCCCAGGTCAAGATAGTTAGTATAAAAAAATAACAGAGTTACAAATTGATTATAGCTTTTCTACAAATGTCACTATTTTATTTTTGAACATAATGAGTTTTCGTCACTTCAGTAAAAAGTACATGTTTTTTAAAAATATTTTTTACAAAATAAAGTAGCATACGATTTGTTTCAGTTTTGTTCTGACATCTTCAAAACATTTAAATTATATATATCTTATATGCTAGGAGAGATAAATGTAATAAAAAGTTGTATTTTGGAATTCCGTTCATAGTGGAACTCTAACATTACATGTTTACACTGTACATAAAAATGTATTACAGAGCTCAGATTTTTCCACAATATTTGAACATGTTCACAATTAAAACGTTTAAGGTCCAATAGTTTCCATTTTATCATTAATATTATATCTTTCAAAAATAAAACTATACTCCCTGCATAATTTTCGATTAATTTTTTTTTTCGAAAAAAAAAAACCAATATCTGCTTTGTATGTCTGTTTAATTAAAACAAAAACTGTTTTAAGGCCAGACGACACGTTCCTTAAAAAGATAAAAATATATAATTTTTCCCAAGAATTTGTCATTTAAGGATAGGTACTTTAGCACGTTTACTCAGAGAAAAATAGGATACCTTACATGTACCAGTTATGGACAAGATACCACAGAGTCGTATTTCTTATATAACGCTTACGGGTAATCTTCTGAATGGCCTATATCACAATTTTTGGTGTACTTATATTTTAATACATTTTGAGAAGAATGTAGAAATCAGAAGAAAATGACAAATATGAATAATTCTTTATATAAAAATCCAAGAGATACAAAACACATATTTGAGGAACCTGTAGTCTGACCTTAAGGGATACACACTGGGATGAAGTGCATGCAATATGCCCGATAGATTGCAAATATTGTTTTCAGTTCTTTCAATAATACGAAGCGTAATTTCAAAATTTATTCAATGAGTTCAGGCGCATCATGACGAGAAAAGAATAACCAAACAAATACATACTCATTTTCAACAAACATATGCTTACATTCCACTTTATTCAAGAATTATAAATATTGTGACGATGATGCTTATTATGATGTAACAATAATAACAGAATATCAGAATGATATGTGTTAGATTTGCTTGAAATGACGTAGAAGCTGATAACAACTGATAATATTTTTTAAAGCAGATTTTTCTAAACCTCTTGTTTAAGTTAATGTAATGTAATACCATCCATTTGAAAAGTTTGAAAAAATTCGTCAAAATGACGATATCAAAGATTTTAAAAATAAAATATTATTTCAAACTGCGATTAAAAAGATACAGATGTCATTTAGCATTAGGTCTTTGGAAATTGGAATTATACCAGATACATACAAAATAATGACTGTTTAGCTGTAAAAGATAACATACTCTGGATAGGTTTGATTTTTGTCATAAACGACAAACTCCCTGTCTTTGAAGTATCCGCCTGTATCGGCTACAACACTATCGTAGAGTTCCTGGTGTTCCGCACAGACCAGATTGTGACATATTCTGCATGGAGGTCTGGTGAATTTGCCCTGTGATCTTGTAATGAATACGTCCCCTAAACACATTCTCATCTGCAGCATGGCTCGGATTTTATCATTTTTTGCTGAAACAACAGCAAAATATTTTAAAAATGAGTGTATTATATTACGCTCTGATTAATTAGGAAAGATTTTTTCAAAGTTATGTATGTTCCATATTATTTCACATTTTCAATTTTTTTTTATTCATTTCTGATGTATTGTAACAAATACCACTTTGAAATTTTTGTTTGTTTGTTTCACGTCACTTTGAAAATGTTCCTACATTTAATCAGACGGCTAACTTGCGGAGGAGGGCTGCAAATATAGACTTGTAGTCTGTACTTACGATGATTTAGCAGTGAGGGATCTTTTTTTACAACAGCGCCTCCTCCTATTTCTACGAAATTCTACCGGTCATTCGGATGATACCGTATAAACCAAGACCCTCGGGTCATAGTACGTGCTTGCACGAAAAAGATCTCAAACTGCTCCATGGCCCTGCGTAGCAGTTTAGGTCCAAGTGAATCAAACAATGGCCGACCCGGCCCCAATGCCACCAAGGCTTCATTTTTTAACTTTATATGTTCCCTATGCCACCAAGGCATTCACAATAGCCACCAAGGCTTAGAACCACCAAGGTTCCCCATTATTTTTTAAAAAATAAATTTATATTTACCTCTCCTGCACTTCTTCGTTTCTTATCTCGGTACAAGCGCGTCTTCTCCGGCCAAAGTCTGGCATGAAAAGAACCCCGCTGCTGCGCTCAATCACGTGACGTCACTGAGGATAAGGAATAGGAGTAAATCATAAGCATTACCTTTAGGAAAAAATCAGAAAATGAGTGTAGCACAGAAATTTTACAATTTTAGATTTTACGGGATTATTAAGTATGTAAACATAAATAAAACCTGTATAGCCATCAGATTTTGAAGCCTTTTCAGCACCATAGATTCCATTACCCAGGAGACCACCGTGTGCTCTCGGAAGCCTTGGGTCAAGTCCTTGAACCTTTATATTTGCCAAACGGTCTTTTGCTGTACCGTGAAAGAAATAGTATTCGTTTACTTCTGAATGTAGATCCTTCTTCAAAAAATCCAACGCTTGCATTAAGACAAGATTTGAGCCTAACAATTGTTCCAAAGGTGTAAATATTCCTTCGCTGTGTATTTTACGAAACTGACGAACACGTTCATTTGCGTATTGAAAAAATAAATTGGCGTTCTCCAATCTACAAATCTTCTCTATCTTACAATTCGTTCCACCCATTGTTTTCAAGAACGCATTTTAATGCAATCGAAGGTCGTTTTATCTACATCTATTTCGTAACATTTTGTCTTTGTCCAATCCTTAAGGTAAAAAAAATCTGTGTATTTCGTCCAATAAGATGGAGAACGTGGTGGTTTTCGAAACATATACTCAAAATATTTAGGTGTTCCCCTTTCTGGCTTCAAAGATAAGCATTGGTTTCTCAATGGAAATGATGTTTGTGGTCTTTCATCTGCTTAAGATAAGTAATTTTTATTTCATTTTTTTGTGCAACCAGTCTATATTTTGTAATTTTCACATAACGCTGTATCATAAAAAAGAAAAACTAACCAGGTACATACCTCAAACATTCAATTTACAACGATGATTGATTATGTAAAATTGTAAAAAAAAAAAAAAAAAAAAAAAAAAAAATACACTTAAGGTATTCAATCCCTAATGGGAACAAATTCAGTGAAATTGAAAACATAACTGATATGTATGGCACTGAATACTCAGATTATTTAGACATATTTCCCATGTATTACTATTAGTATGTTTAGTGGGATGTGTCCCAATTTATGACCTTGAGTTTTGGTGAGAGTTATCTCCCCTTATCATAATTAATAAAAAAAATCAATTAAAAAAAATTAGTCGGTAAAAAAATTGTTTTCAATTGCCATTCTATTTTTAATGTTTCAACGCATCTTTACACCGCAGGATTTATTGATATTCAAATTATTTGAATTTTTATTTTGAAAAAACATTTTTACCCATAGACTTCAATGCAATATTTGTTAATCAACTACTGCTCAATTAACATTGACATTTTCAAAAATTTCTCGGGGGCAATCCTTTTCCACTATAAAATGCTTTAATATAATATCAGTGTATCGTGTACTCGACGGACATTTAAGGGTAGGGAATTACATGTAGGTCCCATTAGGGATGGAAATCCTTAAGCCTATTCTCTTACAAAAAGTTCATTTTAATTTTAGGACAATCCTTGCTGTAATTCTTATTTCATGCATATCAATATGATTCAGGGTTTTTGAAATCCTAAATATTGACATGCAACCTTAAAAAAGTACAAAAATAAATACATTTTTGGGGAAATTGAATCCTGTCTACCCTAAGATACTAATGTTTAATAGCATGATCCGAATTTAAAATTGATCATTGAAGTATTACAATTAAGTCACACAGATTTTACACTATATATTTATCATATCTAACTATTAAAATAAATAGAACTTAACTAATACAAAAGTATTTATATAATAAACAAATGTCTGGATACTCTAAACTAAAATTGTTGATCAATTTTCAATAAGAAAGTACACAGCGGGTGCTAGTGCTTTTCATTGCATTTCCTGAATGTAAATTTGAGATGTAACTATTTTTCTTATATAACATGATAAAATCTATATTGATGAACCTTGAAAAAAATTCCTTGGGTAAAAATACATTTATCTAATGAAATTAGTGAGTGACAATTCAATGATAATTTTTCATATTTTTCAAAACCCAAGAATCGGAGTACTTTTCAGCTACAATGCCAACATCTTGTATTCTTGTAATTTTTTTTTAGATTATCTTTCTTTACTAAGACAATGTTATCTGGTTGGCCTCCATTTTAAACAAAACTTACTTAGGCTATATGTTTTGGTTCACTCACTTTTACATTCATCCAAAAACGTAATTATATAATTATAAAAACCTTGTAAAATTTCTGTCAAATTAATTACTAATGCTTCATCTGTTATTAAGATTAGGATTTAGATTATGGAGACAAACATTTTTATTACAACAAAATATCACAATAGACTTATATTTATATAGGTTCGATATATAATGTTAACCAAGGATAATATGAAAATTTTGTAAGATTTTGAATTTTTAAAAGAATGTTGATTTTTATTTTTTTTTTTAAATCTAAATATAAATTTAAAATATTTTTTAATAAAAATAAAAGGAATTTTTTTTTATTATTTCCTTAAAAATACAAAGGGAAAAAGTTTTGTGGATTTTCCTCGAAAGCAACACTACATGCATGTCTATATTTAAGCACCAAAACAGTGTAAGGTGTCCAATTTATTTTTACGTTAGGGATTAATTATTGATTTGATTTCTATTCAAAATATATACAAATCCATTTGTCAATATTTGTTTGCTTCTTATTTATCCAGGAAAAATTGTATTTTTCTTAATTTTTTCAAAATATAAACACTGAAGAATATAAAAATAATCAATTTCGTCTTTTTTCAACTTACTTTGGACTTGCCACGGTAAATATGATATATGTACATCTTTGAGATATTGTTTGAACTCCTGAAAATGATAATTATACATGTCTTTAAAGTTTGCTTCAAAATAGATCAATGATATAGCTGCATTGCAAGTATACACTAAACCTACGATAGATCAAGGAATACAGTGTACTTACACTCTTCAATGTTGGCAAGTTATTATTTTTAGGGTCAAGAACGATCAATATCTTTTTCAGATTGGTTTCTTTGAATTCCTTTGCAAATTTGTCGATTCCATAAACAATGCTTTCAACTGCTTCTTTGATTGGGAATCTCATCGATCCTGTTCCGATTGCAGGAAATGCCATTGAATTTATTGTTTTTACATCGTGTGCATTTTTAAGACAGATATATACAAAGTTTTCCAACATCTATAATAAGAAACGAAAATATTTTTTTTAAACAATCAATGCTTTCGAAACATGCTTTTTGATATAGGAAACTCTAAAAAAAATCTCACAACATGAACGGACAGCATCATATACTAACATCGCTTGGAGTTTGACTTTGGTACAACCTGGAATACCAGCCAGATAGGTAGCCATGATATACTTGTTTACACTTCAATTGATGTCCACCAGTAATGACATATTGACCATAATCTAATTCTCTCGTAAGCAAATTTGAAATTTCTGTTGCCATTCCTTCGCCAGCTGCTTTCAGGATAGCAGATGCTACACCTGTATTTGCATTTGGTTTAAGATTACTTGTGGATGTGTTCACAAGCACGTCGACCTGAAATGATTTATATTTATGAAGAAAACAATTAAGGAATGACTCTAATTCTTGGCCATATTATCGAGTATAATCTGGTTTGGGTCAGTTTACGCTTTATAATACGCGAAGCGGATTATAAAACAGCGTAAACTGACCCAAACCAGATTATACTCGATAATATGGCCAAGAATTAAAGTCATTCCTTATAATTTAATTTTAAAACAATTAAACAACTTTGGATGTAAAATTGTGTTGCTTTTTATAAGTTCAAATTTACCGCGCAATAATACAACCGTAATAACGGAAGTGATTTGAAGCGAGGGGAGGTAATAACTGATACATAGATCTTGCAGCCATGATGTTTGTTTACACGAGGTAAGAACGAGTAATTGTTTAAAGTTGAAGGTACATTTATTAAATCTGGAATTTTCCATGGATTCCGAGGACTGGAAATGAGGGGATTGCATGGATATGATGATTAAGCTGGTCGTCAAGGGGGTGTGTCCCCATACCAAACCAGATTATACAAAATGTTATGCGTTCCTTTTTGGAAATCAACCAATGAGAGGCGAGAATACAAATAAAATTAAATTATATAGAAATAGAGCTTAAACATCCATTGAAACAATATCAAATCGGAACAGAGCAAGCTCGGACCTCTAAAACAGAAGAGGTGGGGTCAAATACCATGGAGGAGTAAGCATCCCCTGTCCATCAGTCACATCCGCTGTGTGATCTTTGTCTTGAAAAAAGAAAAATTCGTAGACAAATCAATGTTAAACTACATCTAATGAACTGCGTAACAAGAGATGTTTGTAAAAATGCCCCCTCCCCCAATTGGAATTTTTGAAAGTCCACAAGGGCATAGCTCTGTCAAAAAGGGCGTGATCGTACCCAAAACAGAACTTGATCTAGATATTCATCTGATAAATCTGTATATTAAATTTAAATCATTTCAGTATGTGCAACCTCTGTGAAGAAAATGAACGGAAACTGCAAATAATTGGAATTTTTCTAAGTCCAAGGGGCATAACTCTGTCAAAAATGGCGCGACCGTATCCAAAACAGAACTTGACCTAGATATTCATCTGATAAATGTGTATATTAAATTTAAATCATTTCAGTATGTGAAACCCCTGCGAAGAAAATGAACGGAAACTTCAAATAATTGGATTTTTCTTTGGTCCAAGGGGTATAACTCTGTCAAAAATGGCGCGACCGTACCCAAAACAGACCTAGGCTTAGATATTCATCACATATATCTGTATACTAAATATCATTTCAATATGTGCAACCTCTGCAAAGAAAATTAACGGAAACTAAATGGACCGACAGACAGACAGACCGACCGACAGACAGCAGCAAAGCAATATGCCCTCCCTTCTTCGAAGGGGGCATAAAAATATGTATGACGATAATCAGCATTTCATTTCATGGTAGATTAAATTTGCTGACAATGTCAGTGTTTCGAGCATATTCACTGTAACTCTTTGCAATGTGTTGATTGTAAGGGAAATTTAATTTAATTGTTTCATCAACGTAATTATCAATACTTTTTGTAAAATGGTTATTCATAGAGCATGATCTGGCGTATGAGAGACATAAACTCAATACGCAGATAATAGTGATAAAATGATATTTTGCAAAGAGTTGTTGACGATATAAAATTTGAAACTCGTTCATCTGTTAAGTGGTAAGGGTATCATTAACGTCTTTTTAGTGAAATAGATATGCCTCAGACTCTGTAATTTTTTTTTGGCTTGAAAGAGTACTGGCAGTATACTTAATCTAATTTAGCAGTGAATGAACATGATATTATTGCATGAAAAACGTCAACGATATCGACATGTTGAATTTAGGGCCAAAGAAGAGACTTGATTCTTTATTATAAACAGTATATAAATATCCCATAGGAGAAAATATCCAATCTGATATTTTTTCTCCCATTGAAGAATGGTGAGATAGTTGTTTGGACTGCAAATCCCACCATTCTCCCATGGGATTCTGACTTTAAATAATGTGATGTTTGTGAGTTCAACATGAGACCCTGTGGATACTGCTATAAATTCCCACCAAGTGATATAAAAATATTTTGGATATCCCAATTAGAAATAGTTACTAGTAAAAAGTCTGGACAATGTCGTGTCCAGAGTTAAATGTCGTACTGTTATAATCTCCGCTTGAAAAGTGGGAAGGTATATAGTGTTCGAGGTGTCCGTCCATCAGTCTAGCTGTACGTCCGTCCCTGACCGTCCGTCTGTTACGCTTTGGGGTACCCATCTATTATCCGCAACTCCTCTGTTACCAATGAATGAAATTTAATGAGACTTTCACAGAATGTTTCTTACATAGTGACATTGTGCACCTCCTATTTTACTTTTTGATCCGACACATATTTTGGGTTTTCCATAGCAAAACATGGAAAGTACCATTATATTCATATGGGAGGTGTGGTATCATTTATAATTCGTGAGCTCATTGCTTACTGTACCTCTAGTGAATTAAAAATTTTATAATTTTATCGTGCTTTTTTAAAATTATCTTCATTTTCAAACGTTAACTTACACAACAAAGCCTAAAAATGCGTTAATAATATAAAGCACACGCAAATAAGTATCCAAGTCTTTCAACGTTAAAGACAGCTTGACGAAAGTTAGTGTTTAAATACAGTACTGGACATTCCGGTTGTAACTTATTTATGTTAATTTATGTAATATAATAATATGCGTCCTTACCTGTTGTTCCAGAAGGTTTCTTCAATGACTTCAACAGAAAGGCTACATATAAGCTGAGTAAAGACACTCGTACCCTTATCTTTTTGACAATTTAGCTCCTTTAATAGAATCTAAAGAAAAATGAAAACTATATATTTTGTATGTTATTAATAAAAACTATAAACGAATTGTGAATGTTAAACTTTATACTTAGGCATTTATTACCGAACGAGTCTCCCTGCATTGGCTATGCCCTCTATATACGACAACAATTATTTTCTCTATAGTTGAATGTGAATATTTACTTGATGCCCATTTTCTTAGATAACGCACGGAGGTTTGTATTACTTTTTTAAGAGGATAGTTTAGATTTCCAATGTCAAAAGTAGGAAATGCAATTGATTTTACTTTCTTTTCACGCGCCATTTTTAGGCAGTTCCAAATTGTTCTTTTCATGATCTGAAAGAAAAAAGTCAGCATTTTCGTGTTTTGTTCAAGGAAGTAATAGTTACACAATTTAAGCAACAATACAATAATACTCCTCCATGAAAAATACCACAAAGCTCTTGTCTCCTTCGCGATACATTAATTAGATATAACATTTTCAAATGTTATTCAATTATGATGGTCAGTTGATGGCAATAGAAACACTAGCACTAGCTACTAGTATAGTATCATGACAAAAACAATTTCAAATTTAACGTTATATGTAAGCAGATCAATTATCTTCAGTTTCTTAAATAATCTCTCGTTACATAAATACAAACATACATGTATGAAAGGTTTGTCGAAAACAAGAAAAATATTATGATGAAGTAATTTGAAGTTTAGTATGATATTAATTAAAACGTCTTTTAGATAGATTACAAAGCATACGTCAATTGGAGTGTGAGAGGGTTCATCCCATTTCGGTAGAGTAGTGTGAAACACCCATCTACATGGAAGTCTATATCCCTCTGTCACTGCCACTTCGCCATACTGAATTCCGTTCGGGTATTTTTTATCACATTCGTCTTGAATTTTCTTTCCAGCAGCTTTCATCATGGACTCTGCCAACCCTCCATTTTGAAATCTCAAATCTTTTGGTCCATTACAAACTAGAACATCAGCCTTGGAATACCATGAATTATACTAGTTAACCTTCACTGTTTATGAAAATAAATTCAAACCATGGTTCAAGACTTATCAGAACGCTTAATTTCTACAGACATGCTAAGTGAAAGACTCTTTTGGAGATATACATGTAAATCTAGTTAAACCAGTTAATACCATCAATACAGCACAAATAAAAAATATGTTTATATGAGTATTGAAATATATAGAAAATTTCATAAAAACTTGCACATTGTGGTTAATTGTAGTATATCCTAAGTAGCGGGATTAAGTCGCAGTTATCCTACTAACTCGCTCTTTTGCGAGGGACCCGAGGAAGCTCTAAATCTATGAAGATTTTTCGGGACATACATATGTAACATTGTCTACAGCAGTCGTAATCTAATGAATTGAACAACTGTTATGCCGAAAGTAAAATGTATTTTCAAAAATTTAACTCCAGATAGAATATGAATATTTAGTGTTGGTGTATTTCATTAGCTTCAAAAAGTAATGATTTTCATAAAGAAATGGTTGACTTAAAATTATGAAGAAGAGACAGATTAGTAAAAAGTATCGCAAAAATGTAACATACTGTAAACCAACTTTTATGCGCGTGCGAGAAATATTTGCGAAGCTCGCGAGAGCGTCGTCATCGCGAATATTTCTCGTCCCTAACCGGTCCTTAAAGCCTCTGTGTCTATTACCAACAGATCCAAAAAATGATCGCGAAAATTAATCGTAGCAAAGTAGTTAATCCCTGTCGCGAATAAAAGTTGGTTTACAGTATATGGAGCCTTACCTTTTCTTGCAGTCTGAACAATTGAAAAAGTTGTATTAAAGGCCAAAAAAATCATTATTATATTTTTGTTTGTTATTGTTTAATGTCTCTCGAGAGATTGGTTGCTTGTATACTGTTTAACGTCCCTCTTCAGAATATTTCACTGATATGGAGACGTCACCATTGCCGATGAAGGGCTGCAAAATTAGGCCTATGCTCGGCACTCACGGCCTTTGAGCAGGGAGGGATCTTTATCATGCCACACCTGCTGTGACACGGGGCCTCGGTTTATACGATCTCAATCGAAGGACCACCCGATTCAGTCACCTTTTACGACAAGCAAGGGGGTACTGAGGACCTATTCTGAGAGAATTTTCACTCATATGGAGACGCCACCATTTTTCGATTAAGGGCTTCAAATTTTTACCTTTTCTCGGCACTCAGGGCGATAGAACGGTGAGGGATCTTTTTTGTGCCAGCACCTATTGCGACACGGGGCCTCGGTTTATACGGGCTCATCCGAAGCACCGGTCTCTACGTCCCACATTGGGATTCGAACCAGCGACGTAAGGATCAACTCATTACCTCGCGACTCTAGAGTAGAAGTTCTAACAACTGCGCCACGCGGGTGACTCATTATAATTTACAGTATGCTTAGTTTCGATTCATTTCTAAATTTAAAATAACGAGAAATTCTGTTAACAGTGTTCCTTTTGTTTTTTTTTTATATGTTTGCATGTATTTTAGAGTTAGGTCCAAGACACGATGTAGTTACGATATCGACACATTACTTTTTATAGTTTACTATTATTTTTCTATCCTTGTGTAATTATTCCAATACTTTGTGTTTTAAAAAGCCTTCCTCACTGTCAATATCCACGATATCGTGTCAATATCGAATCATGATTATTCAAAGCATGATGGTTTCCATCTATCATACTAGTACTGTGTTTTTAACATGTGTTATTTGAAATAGATCTTTTCTAAAACTTTCCCTGTAGTGTCGACATCGCCGATATCGACGATGTCGTTTCGATATCGAATCTTGTTTGCTCAGCCCTTTGAAAATACCGTCCCTGTTACTTTGTGTATTTACAGGTATGTTTAAATACTTTACTTTTACGAAGATTGTACCTGTACATATCGAATCATGATTGTTAAAACATATTATTTCGCGACATTGGACTTGGACAACAACAGAAACAAACATGATCAGATAAACCCTGTAAAAGGTTAAGGATATCTAAAAATAGTCAATAAAACAAGTCAATAATTGTTTTGGCGTGCTTGTCATGGCCATTTAATAAAATATTAGATATAATACAATGTATGCGCCGATGATGATTATATGGCAGCATAGGTAAATGAATATGGATAATCATAAGCAAGAGAAATACCATATCTTGATCCAAGGAGCCTGAAAAAAACAGTACCCCCCGGAGACAGCATTCTTAAAATTATGCTTAACAAAGTTAAAAACACCACACACAACTGGAACTTTGAAAGGTCTGCCAAGCACATCAATATTGAATAAGGTGGATCCTATTCAGCATTTGATCCATGCCATGACGCTGAAACGAGAAATTAAACGAAAACGAAAAAAAAACACCAAAAGAAAATTTACATTGCAATAAAACATGACATATATGCTTAAGGGGAATATAAAATCGACTAAGGGAGAGGAAGGGTGGGATTAAAAATTTTGTGCGTCTGTTTCACTCAAATTACGGAATAGAAAGGAATATTCTAGAAGACATGCGCATTCAACAAATATTTTTGAGCACCGAACCCGATGAATTATGAACGTATGATTAGGAGTTATCGATCTTAGCATATTTAAAATTAAGCTGCGCGAAATAACCAGGTTTATCCATATTTGATAAACTCCATTATTTCGCGACATTGGACTTGGACAACAACAGAAACAAACATGATCAGATAAACCCTGTAAAAGGTTAAGGATGTCTAAAAATAGTCAATAAAACAAGTCAATAATTGTTTTGGCGTGCTTGTCATGGCCATTTAATAAAATATTAGATATAATACAATGTATGCGCCGATGATGATTATATGGCAGCCTAGGTAAATGAATATGGAAAATCATAAGCAAGAGAAATACCATATCTTGATCCAAGGAGCCTGAAAAAAAACAGTGCCCCCCGGAGACAGCATTCTTTGCAAAATTATGCCAAATGGGTCAAGGGACCAAGTCACATGACCCATCCGCCACAAACTAACATTGGGGCGGCAATTTTGCAGCCCAAAGTAACAATAAAAGCACAAATTGTGCACACAAAATTAGGTACCAATTGCACCGAAATTACGCCAAATCGGCTAAAGTCACATAAGGCACAAATTGTGCACACAAAATAAGGTACAATTTGCACCAAAATTATGCCAAATCGGCTTAAGTCATTTAAAGCACAAATTGTGCACACAAAATAAGGTACAAATTGCACCAAAATTATGCCAAATCTACGAAAGTCACATAAAGCACAAATTGTGCACACAACATTAGGTACAAATTGTATTAAATAAGTGAAGAGGCACAAATTGTGCCCTACATTGAATTTTTTTATATGAAAGCAAATTGCACTGAAAATGACAAAGGTGCAACTCGCACACAATTGGCTCATGACAAGCATCAAGGAAATGTTGACGAAACAAAATTACAACCAATGAAATGATCCAAAGCATTTCTCAAAGTATTGATAAAAATACTGTTTCCCAAATCTGACAAATAAACTCCATCTTTTCTGAATAAATCCTTGCATTGAGCTCTAATATCTGGATAACTGACTGATGCACCCCGACCCTGAAACTTATTTAGCACAAATGTAGCACAGGCACTATTAATTCTACGTCTACAGTTTTGTCCTTCTGTATTTGCAAGACAATTAATCCAATTATTTCGAGGCAAAATATGTGACCAAATAATAAAAGTTTGTGGAAGTAAATTAGCAATATTTGCCAAAGTTGACTTGTAATATTTTTGAAGACCCCTTAATGTATTGTGAGCCTGACCAATATTGTTGCCCCCACAATGTATAATAATCATCTTTGGCTTCTTGTTACGAACTAACAAAAATTCAATTGTGGGATATAATTGCTCCCAGACCATACCCCGAATTCCATGCCACAAGATGTTAGAAGACTCCTGCCCAAGATTCTCTTGATTTGAATTCTTCGCATATATGTGAGCCCAATGAATAATTGATGAGACTATGATCCAAATCGAATCTAAATATAAAATTTAAAATTGATGAGCAAATTAAACACTTTTTTTTTTTTTTTTTTTTTTTGAATTGTAACTTTATGTCATATGACAATACATATTCAGTGTAACTCAATGTAAAATTTACAACGAACATGGTCTTATGTAAGATTTGTAAGCTGCTGACTGCCACCTTCCCATCTGCTTAATATGATCCTCTGAAAACCCTTTTGTATACAAGTGGGTTGCACCCCCAATGCGAAATGAGTGCGTCTTAAATTGAGTTGACTGTATATTCAGAAACTGCAAAGCTTTGTTTAACATGGACGAAAACTGGTATTCGGTTAAGGGTTTGGAATTTAAATGAGAAAAGTAGAACACCCTTTTTACATTGGCACTTAATGCAGCAAACGTCTGCAAAGATTGAAACAATAAATTTGTATCATTTGATTTTTTCACATGCACAAATGCCCCCGCACCAATTTGATCAGTCTTAGATGTTTTGATAAAGATTTCAATGGTATCACTAGATACAGTTATATGCTTGACACCCAAAGCCACCACTTCATTCACCCTTAGTAATGCAAAGAAAGCCAATGGAAAAGCAGACTGAAATAAAGCTGCTTCAAAATCAGAAAAACACAAATGTGGCAAAACACTGACAATGCTATTCAACAAAGGTAATGTAATTGGTTTTCTTATATCCGGAGACGGATTACATCTCTTGTAACCAGTTAACAACTTCTTAATAATAAATGAATCCACTGTATTCTGCCAACCATGCAAGTTAATGACGAAACTGATTCCTGATAAATAGCATTTGACAGTAGAAAAAGCCATATTACTCTCTGACAGATATGCTGTAAAATTAATCATGTGATCAACGGGTGGGGGCCATATCTGCTGGAATGACAACTGTTGTCTAAAATTGAAAAAACTTTGCAATCCCTGACGGTATACATTCGCTGTATTTTGAGAGACACTGGCCTGCAGAAGACTGGCTACAGTTCCTGAATAGCTCTCCAAAACTGAATAGGTACCATGGAGGGAAAGGGATCTGCCCAAGGAGCCAATTGACGAAACCTGGTCCACTGAAACCGAGAAACAGCATCTGCAATTTCATTTTTTACACCTGGTGTATGTTGAGCTTTTATTTGTACATTAAACATGAGAGTCTGCAGAATTAACATCCGGACTAGTATCATAATTCTTTTGTTTTTTGATGATTTGTTATTAATGATGTACACCAAAGATAAATTGTCAATATGAAGTAGGAGTTTTTTGTTCCTTAAGCTTTCAGCCCAAATCATAACCCCTAATACAATAGGTACAAGTTCTAGGAAAGTGATATCCCTGTAGCATTCCTCAGGCCAGCCATCAGGCCAATGCAGACTACACCAATGTTTACCGAACACAACACCGCAACCATAACTTGAACTAAAAATGGAGTGAATCATCTTCCTGCCATACAAGACTAGGAAATTGTGTCCTACCATTAAAATCAGTAAGAAATTGAACCCACATTAACAAGTCTAACTTAATTTCTGCTGTAATTCTTATAATAAAATGGAAAGATTTTTTGACTCCTGCCATTGAACCATAAAGTCTTGAACAAAAAGCCCTACCAGCTGGCAATGCCTTAACCACAAATGCAAGCGCCCCGGCCAATGACTGCATTTCTTTCAAAGTAACCTTTTTTGAATTAAGTATTCCATTTATCTTTGCCAATAACTCCCTAACTTTATCATCTGGAACAAATATAGTTCCGGAAATAGTATCTATGCCTAAACCTAGAGAACTCAAACGAGTAGAAGGTCCCTCTGTTTTCTCAAAAGCTAAAGGAATGCCTAAGTCTAAACATAACTCTTCAAATTGTCTCATTAAATCCAAACACTGAGATGAATTGCCCCTTCCTACAAACAAAAAATCATCTAAATAGTGAATAATGCTTTTCAATTTAGACCTCTGAGCTAATTCCCAGTGAAGGAATGTAGAAAACTTCTCAAATAAAGAGCACGACAACGAACAACCCATAGGTAAGCACTTGTCAATGTAATATGCACCAGAGTGTTGAAAGCCTAATAAACAAAAATCCTGTGGACAAACTGGTAACAGACGAAATGCACAGGAAATGTCCATTTTTGCTAATAAGGCACCCTCACCCTTACTAGCAATTAAAGAAACAGCATCATCAAAAGTGGAATAACTGACAGAACATAAATTGGGGTCTATTTAGTCATTAACACTGTCACCTGTTGGATATGACAAATTTGTGATCATTCGCCAACCACCTTGTTTTTTTGGGAACTAAACCTATTGGATTACATCGCAAATTAGATATTGGGGGGTATAAAAATGGACCCATTATTCCTCCTAACTTAACTTCCTTATCAATTTTCTCCTGTATTTGAAAGCTGTACTGCATTGCAGATTTCATGTTTTTAAACTCCATCCTCCTCCTAGGACCATCAAAATTCAAGGAAAACCCAAATTTGAAACCCAAGGACAAACAGTGAGCATCTTGAACATTTGGGTAAGTAGGTAATAATTGATTCAAATTTTCACAATTAATAGGTGAGTGACCAAGTTCCCATAAATTCTGACAATTATGTGGCAGAATTGGACTGCGACTGGCCCTTTGAATACTGGAACCGCTGGTTCCTGGAATGGAAATGTGCACGATTATTGACATTGGTCTGTGATGAAGATTGTTCTGACGCAGCAGTTGAATTAACCTTGAAACATTTCACCAAAGGATGAAAAGCATTACATTTTAGACAACTATGCACATAATTGCAATTTGACTTGTTGCAAATGCCCTGATAATTATAATTGTAGCATTTGTTGCGGGCTGCAATGACTGCTGGCGTGATAAAGGGTTAGTAGGAGCAGTGGACGACTGCATATAGATCATCCAGAGCTCTGCATCAACAGAAGCCCAACTTACAGCGGTGTTGTAAGATTTTTTCAGCCTAAACTGAATATCATATTCTAACCAATTTCCCTTGATTTTTTCAGCCCCCCCCCCTCTTTATCAATTCCATATACCTAAACAATGAGATTGCTTCAGATGGCTGTTTGACTAAATAAACTGATGCAAAAATTGCAAAAGCATCTAGCCATTGTGATAGGTTTGAAATTTTTTGTTCCTTATGCTTAGGCTTCACCTGAAATACACCATCTTCAAACACAAGCCGATTTTGTTGTGTCGAGGTCGGATCATGAAAGTAAAGTGTACCAAAATTTATGAATTGATTATTGAAAATTTTTTTCTTTCACTTTCTGAGGCAAATGCGCTGCTAGGGGTGATGCGGTGCTAATAAATGGATTTGGCAAATTATCTAAAGGGTCAAATTGAATTGTACCTTGATTAACTTCAGCTGAACTAGCGGGCTGCAGGGGAACTAAGGAGGCGACAGTGGACACAGTCTGACTTTGAGTCACGATCGGTGCCTGGTCAGTCACGATCGGTGCCTGGTCAACAATGGCGACATCATGCGGTCGAGGGAGCGTTGCTTCAGGTACACTTCGTTTTTTTTGGCCCTGGCTACAGAATTTGTCGTTGTTGTCAGTGAATAGGGACTTCTAGACTTCGAAACTCTCGATGCCCTTAACATACTTATGACAACTCAAAGATGAAACTGCAGATGATGATCGATTAAATCGGTTAAAAATTTTGTGCGTCTGCTTCACTCAAATTACGGAATAGAAAGGAATATTCTAGAAGACATGCGCATTCAACAAATATTTTTGAGCACCGAACCCGATGAATTATGAACGTAATGATTAGGAGTTATCGATCTTAGCATATGTAAAAAAACTAAGCTGCGCGAAATAACCAGGTTTATCCATATTTGATAAACTCCATTACTTTACCAACCTTCACCCTAATACAAAAATCTGTTTTTAAGATATCCCATGACAATAAGTTCAGTGTTTCTTCATGCAACGCTTGACAAGTGCATTTTAACTTTCTGATTAATAAGTTTACCCTACTGTCGACATCGTCGTTATCGACGATATCGTATTGATATCGAATCATGATTGTTAAAAAATATTTAACAACTTTCACCCTCGCCCAACACCTTACTCTATACCTAATCAAAAACAATAACAACCAATATAAATAATTTCATATTCATGCTAATAATGAATGACATCACTTGTGACCGTGTAAAATTATGTTATACCTCACTGTGAAAATAAATTCAACAAAGAGGATCGATATCGATACGATATCGTCATGGTATTGTCGATATCGACGACATCGACATGGCTCAAAGTCTCATATATGGTACCAAGTATTTCAAATTAGTAGTGCTCATCACGATCGATATCGAAACGATATCGACATAATATTGTCGACATCGAATTCGTTCTTGGACATGTATGGTATTTTATCGCATTGAATAGTTTCTTCTTTATTTCTCATGATAGCCAGTTGAATCCTTTGTAAATATTTATTCATCTATGTTTTGAAATTTATACGCAAAAATGAGTTTGCTTACTTTTACGTCTGAAAGATTCCCAGTCATGACACATACATCAAAGTCCCCATACCATTTTAGAAAATAATCTACAATAGGTCAATTGATCAGTAACCATATCTTCAAACAAAACATAATTTCAACATCAATATTTTCAAAAAGATCTGCTATAGTATATATAACATATTACTCTTTTTCTGACATTGCTTGCCGTAATATTCGTGCAGTAAGTAAATTTGGTGATGTAATATTTATGGCACGCCAAATTCACAAAAATGAGATAAACCTAGTTTCACAATTGATAAACTAGGTTTATCGACTGTAAACTATAGTTTACAAACCGTAAACTATAGTTAACGATTCGTTAAGTATAGTTTTCATCTGTAAAACTATATTTGACGGTTGTTAACTATAGTTTACGAATGATAATCTAAGTTTATCTGTCTGTAATAAGCGTTAACAATAGATTTTGTTGATAAACATAGATTCACGTTTGTAAACTATAGTTTACAATCGTAAACTATAGTTAAGAGTTGTTAATCATAGTTTCACAAATCGTGAAACTATATTTATCAGATCTTTAACTATAGTTAACGGTTTGTAAACTATAGTTTACAAAGCGTGAAACTGTATTTATCAGATAATCTATGTTTTGCAATCGCAAATGATTGTTTTCGGTGTTCAGTTTGGTTTACGGTTGTGAAACGTAGATTATCGCGTTAACTACGGTTTACTTATGTAAAATATAGATTAACGTTGTTAACTATAGTTTACAGTCCGTAAACTATAGTTTACAACCGATAAACCTAGTTTTAGGTCATTTTTGTGAATTTGGCGTGCCATAAATATTCACGTTATTTTTATATACGTGAATTGCGTTTCTAAAGTTCACATTTTTGATCTATTTACAAAGATTCGTGATGGTGGTTACATTTGTGCCTTAGTTATAGTCAGCTTGGATAGTAGCAATAAAGTTTACGATCAAATCTTCCAAATTTTAGTCAAATTCTAATAAACACAATTAGCAGTATAAACAGTTTACCAATTTCATCAACATAGACAATTACAAAATACTAAAGTTCTCTGCTGCATCTATTAAAATTTTGAAAGAGAAAACAAGTGTTTTGTTTGTCTCTTCATTTTTAAACAAAACAAAAGAGATATTTATATGTTTATACACATAGGTATTAAATTATCAAATAAAACATTTCGAGCCCTGTGCTTATGTTTATCATACATTTTCCCAATCATTTCCTTGAAAGTGTAAAATATGATGAAATGTAATAAAAAGAAGTGAACATAAGTATATAATATTTTACTATAAAACGTCCCATTTATCCCCTTTTTTCAATTTTCATAAGAAATAAAAGCTTATACAAAATATGTTTATCTGAAGTTATTTTGATTACATGTAGGAACAAGATATGTATGTGGAACACCATGGGCCCGGCGGCAACAAAGTTCGAAAAAGCTATTTTTAGCATATTATCTATACATGTAGGTAAAAGTCAAGGTCAAAAGGTCAATTACGTAGATGTCATTTCAAAAAAACTTAATTAGTGGAGTAAGCATACAAAGTATGAAGTCTCCATCTCTCATGGTTCAAAAGTTATGGCCAAAAAAAAATTTAGCATCTAGGTCACAGTCCAGGTCACAAGGTCATTGACCTTGGTGTAATTTGACAGAACTTAATTAATAAAGTATGCATACAGTGTACCAAACATGAAGTCTCTATCTCTCACGGTTCAAAAGTTATGGCGAAGGTTAAAGTTGACAACAGACAGACTGGACAAAAATAATATACGCCCCGATCTATCGATCCGGGCGCATTAAAATAATCTGACGTAATCAGTAACTCTAAAATTAGTTGTAACCAGCTTGTAATAGATTACTTTAAAAACGTTATGTTAAATATAATTTGTTTGTTTCTTTAATTGTAATTTACCTATCATAAATATACATAAAATTGATTAACTCAAACAATGTATTATGAACCAAAATTTTAATTGAGGATAAAATTCATTTTAGCATAACTCACAACTTATTCAAAGAAAGTACTAGCTGCAGAGCTGTAGCGCTATGGTTTCATATTTTAGTCTTTGACCATAATGCTACAGATGCTTGTTTTGATTTTTCTGCCATCCTACGAAAATATAAAAACAAAAAAGTTTACTTGTCTATAGAAATGACTATAAATGAAAAATATGTCTAGAATAAGGGAGAGCAAGGTAGTGGATTGATCAAAATTGGAAAAATTCTCCCAAACCATGCGCAGGAAATCTTACGCCGTAAATTGCGCGTTATTTGTATTACAAAATCTGTGACTTATGGTCAAGGACTAAAGTAAATATCCATGACGCTGCAATTCTGCAGCTAGGTAAATATAAAATATTGATTTCAAATTTGATACCGTTATTTTTTTTTAATTACTTTAAATAACAACTGTTAAATATAATTAAAAATGTACCTTGTTCTTTCTTTAACAATTGTTGTAATTCCTGTTAAAATGCATTTTAAAAATTAGGCAAGATAGTTATACTTGTATATCTATTATGCGTACAAATTTGAGACTACAGCAAAACAAAATCTGAGAAACACGTGTCGTATGCTACAAGTTCAATTTTAACACTCGCTGTGTTTTTCTAGTAATCCCACTGTTAAATTGATTTGAAAACCATTTTGTGTATATTCACACGTAGAAATATACACGGAGAAACTTACGATAACGTGACGTCACAATGAGGCTAAAGAGACGCTAGTAAAAAATATAACGATATAGGACAGCGAAAAATTCAAATATTGAGTATTTTTTGGTGCTTCCAAACATGTAGAATATAAATAAAAGGAATGTTTTTTTAATTTAGTGTGAATTATTGGTGTGTAAATCATGCAGACTTGCATGAAGGCGTATTTTTTATGAAGCGCTAGTCTGTGTGATTCACATACCAAATAACTCACACAAAACATAAAAAACATTCCTTAAAACATTAAGGACATAAATAAAACTTTTTTTACGTTTCCAAATAAGCATAATATTTTTAGCAAAAGCAATGGACAGTAAGACTGAAAAATAATGTGTTAATCATAACTGCTACAATCAAATACAAATTTAAGATAAATTAAAGATTTAGATTAATTTTTGAAAAAGTATAATCTTATATTTTTAATTACCCAGAGACACTATCCATAACATAGGAAAGAGATCAGTGCAAAGTAAAATGGGCACAGGTACTTTCGAGGGAAACCTTAAAGGTGGGACAAACTTGTTTTCTACAGGTGAGCAAATTTTTCATAATATGAAATAATGAGGATTAGGACAAATACATTTTTTTTCCATCAGTAAGATTTGTGACCATACTCCAAATATCGCTCTGCACTGCAGGCGACAATAGTATGGTTTGTATAGAATTTAATTTTAGATTTTAATAATCACTTAGTGAAGGAGAATTTACTGCATATGCAAAGGTTAGTTTGCATTTCAATTTCTATAAATTACCAAGTTTGCCAATTGGTAACCAAATATGCGGGACAAGATGCGCATAACCAATTTATGTTTAGTCTATGATCAACCACTGTTCGTTATCTTCAAGTTTTTGAGCATGTCTCTGTCAAATGGTAAAGGTAAAGATTTTTTCAACTCAAAAATCAGACTCAATAAATTGAATAGTCCACTTTGAATCTTGAGTATTTATTCTTAAAAATTTTAGCATAAATTCTTACTGATTCTAATTTTGAAGAACTTGAATTTCCATCAAAAATGGCAATGATGACTTTTTTCAAAGTGGACCTGGGATTCTTGGCTGCAAAGTCAATGATGTTCTGGACAATAGCTGACGTAGAATCAGAACTTGGATAGCCAAGCAAACCTGTTCCAAGCACAGGAAATGCAGTTGTGTTTGCCTGCATCTCTGAAGCCTCCTCCAAGCATTTCATCACATAATTTTCCAATGTCTGAAAATATTTTAATACATAATATAAAAGGTTATCATACCCCAGCTTGAAAAGTAGGAGGGTGAAAAGTGATCGGGATGTCTGTCTGTATGACCGTCCGTCTGTTACCCTTTGGGGTACCCATCTCTTATCCGCAACCCCTCTTATACCAATGTATGAACTTTTATGAGAATCTTTGTTACAGAGTGCCATTGTGCACCTCCTATTTTACTTTTTTAATCCGATACCTATTTTGAGTTTTCCATAGCAACACCATGAAAACATGGACAACTTTTCTATCTATAATATTGAAGGATATCCATATCTTATCTGCAACTTTCCCTTTAGCGCTAAGTATATAAAATTAATTTAATGATACTTTCACTTATTTTTTCACATAATACCATTGTGCACATCATACTATACTTTTTGATTAGATACATATTTTGGAGCAAAACACTGACGTTGCCATTATAATCATATGAGAGGCGGGGGTATCATTTAGTGATCTCGGTGATCACAACACCTCTAGTATGAAAAAAAGAACAAAGTCAAATTAATTACAATAAATTGATGTCAGTTCTAACGTTAAGTAAACAACGTACACTTTGGAAACTCATTTAAGATTTATATGCAACCTTTGAATTCCTTTGACCTGTTCAAGATTGAGTTTCGAGTTATTCTATTTTAGAATCTATATAAATTGATGATAATTATCTCCCCTCGGAAAAGGGCGTGGCCCTTCATTTGAACAAACTTGAATCCCCTTTACCCAAGGATACTTTGTAGCAAGTTTGGTTGAAATTGGCCCAGTGGTTCTTGAGAAGAAGATGAAAATGTGAAAAGTTTACGACAACGACGACAGACAACGGACAAATTTTGATCAGAAAAGCTCACTTGAGCCTTCGGCTCAGGTGAGCTAATAATATATACCACTAAAGAAAATAATATTTTTATTGCCCCGTATCGATGATTATATTTTTTGCTCTGTCCGTCTGTCTTTTGAGTGTCTATTCGTTTGTCCGTTTGTCAGTAAAAACTTTAACCTTGCCTTTAACATTTGAATGGATGGGGCTATGCCTTTCATATTTCAGATGTGTATTCCTTGTGATAAGACCTTTCTTCGGGTACCACCAAATTTGGCATTGAGACCTTCGAGTTTAACTTCAACAAAAATTTGCCAAACTGTATTCTTGTCCATAACTTTTAAATACCGGTAGTTGATGCTAGAGCTTTTTATTCTACATGTGTGTTTTCACTCTGAAATTATTTTGAAAATATTTTTTGACTCCGATCCTACATTTTGACAAGCTTATAAAATACTTAAACCTTACGCTTGACCATAAATTTTGAACCGTTAGTACCAGGGCTTTCATATTTTACAGATGTATTCCTTATGATAAGACCTTTCTTTGGATACCAAGAATTTTGACTTTAATACATGACCTGAAAGTGGATTTGCATTTGCGAAACTTTAACCCTTATCATAAGCTGCCATACGCGAATATTAGAGTTTCACAAACACATCTTGTTTAATTTACAAATCAATATATTTGTATATGAGAGTACAGTGTACATGTAAATTTAGATACATAATATTCTATAAAGAATTTAAGCGAGTTTTCAAGATAGGCAAGTTGACGCACGCACTGACTGTCTAGCATTTTAAAACACGCAAATTCTTACTTTTCCCAAGAGTCTTGCTTAAATATTTTCTGGGTCCATGTAACAATGTATCATTAATTAATATTTCCTGTCGTTTAAAGCTGTTATACGGAAACAAAGACATTTTGTTCTTTTTAATATCGAGTTAAATGCCTTTCATAACGTTCTGGAAATTTCCATTTTCTACCACTTTCTTTTTATTCAAAATATTTTTATTAAAACGAAAGTAGACTTTAAAGAAAATCACAACTTTTACTATGCGGAAAAAAGTCAAACTCCAAAGGTCAAGATCAAAAGACCGAAATTGTTTGTATACGAAGGAAGATCTTGTCACAAGGAATAGACCTGAAAAATATATAAGCCATAGTTTCCTTTACTGATTCTTATTTTAATTTTCAAAATAAGAATCAGTAAAAGACACTCATGGTAACTGTTATAAAATTATGGTAAATCTTGAAGTTTTTAAAAGTGATTCAAATGCTCTTGTCACGAAGATTAATTGATTGATTGATATGTTGTTTAACGTCCCTCTCGAGAATTTTTCACTCATATGGAGACGCCACCACTTGCCGGTGGAGGGCTACAAATTTTGTCCTATGCTCGGCACTCAGGGCCTATGAGCAGTGAGGGATCTTTTTCGTGCCAGCACCTACTGCGACACGGGGCCTCGGTTTATACAGTCTCATCCGAAGGACAGGTCTCCACGTCCAAGTGGAATTCGAGCCCGCGACGGAAGGATCAACTCCTTACCTCGCGACTCTACAGCAGACGCTCTAACCACTGCGCCGCGCGGGCGACTAATAAAACACATGTGAAATATGAAAGTCACAGCTCCACTAAATCCAAAGTTATGGGCAAGGTTAAAATTTTTTTTGCGGAATGACAGACAGATAGACGGACAAAACAAAAACTATATAACCCCGAATCTTTGACAACGGGGTAAATGAAATTGAGAAATTCCTTCGTCTACAGTTATATATTGTATATATATATATATATATATATATATATATATATATATATATATATATATATATATATATATATATCACTGTCTTAGGTTGCGCACTTAATGTCTACAAAGGTAACTTCCTTTCTTAGAACGCTGTTTATTTAAAGCATAATATGTATTGATTTTTTGCATTGAAATTTTATCGAGTCTTTTAAACTATCAAATTGTCGTCAATATAGTCATTAAAACCACGCGTGCCAAATTTACGAAATTTAACCAGTTAGACTACGGTATTCGTTATGTATACATGAAAAGAGGATGAGTATCTTTGAAATATACATGGGATGAAAATCCAGAAATTTACAAAAGTACAAATTTAATGGATTATAATTGATAAAAGAGGTATGAATTCAGCATTTGAAATTATATAATACTAGGTGAATTTTTTTTCACAAGTGTTTACAGTTTTTTAGGATGTGTTCTCCAACAAAGAATAATGTTCTAAGTACATGCTACATTATAGGCAAAAATCTATATAGCCTTTATAAGATTATAAGTAAAGTGAGGTATTATATTATTTTAATAACGAAGGTAATTTATATTGACTGTTTGTTCATTAGGTTGAGTATAATATGCTATATACTGGTATATAATATATATAATTTATATGGTTCAAATTACATTGACATTCAGTCAATACAATATAACTACAGCAGATTCATTTTCCCGTGGAATGTAGAACAGATTTTGTTCCCAAATATATAATAACAAGTTGCTGTCCTTTAAAAAAGGACTGCAATACGTGGACCATATGCATGTGTTTCTAACCGAAATTCGTTATAAAAAAATCTAGGTGGAGTGTCTATTCATGTATGTTTGTTCACATTTAATACAATGATCTGCCAACTTGTGACTGATTGCATAGGGGTCGGAACCGGGATGGGGGGGGGAGCCCCCCCCCCTTTTTTTTCCAAATATAAACTTAGTATAGACATTGAACATTCTGCGTAGGTTTAGGTGTTTGGGAAAAGGAGATTTCCCTTTTTTTGTTTGTTTGTTGTTTATTTTTTGCTTGTCTGTTTTTTTTGAAGGTATAGTTGTTGTTTTTTAAAACTTAGCCCCCCTTTCAATTTGCTTCCGACGCCAATGGATTGTAGTCTCAAAGCAAAATTGTATAATTTCATCTCCGATTTATACGGAAGAAATCGATCATGGTAAAATAGATCTGATGGTTTACGTGTGGCACAGCTCTCACGTACTCAGATATTTTTGTCAGAGCCCCCCCCACCAAACATTAACCAGAAGTCTCTGTCGAGACTGAAGCTCTACTGGTTTGAACTTATAGCAAAGGAAGAGAAAGTACTTAAGCAGCTGGGATTTGAAACTTTATAAACAGCATTAAATAGAATAATGATCGTTGATAAAGTCTCTTTATGTTCTTAGTGTAGTGTACTTGTGTGCCAAGTTATACTGAAATCAGACCAAAACTGTAGGAGGAGTAGCATTTTGAAACAATTTTACAGACATTTCTATTTTTAGTAACCACGGCAACACCATTCATCAAAATTAAATTCGATAAACAGAATTATGTCTCTTAGTGTATTCTACTTGTGTGCCAAGTTATATTGAAATCAGACCAAAACTGTAGGAGGAGTAGCATTTGGAAACAATTTTACAGATATTTCTATTTTTAGTAACCACGACAACACCATTCATCGAAATCAAAAACCGATAAACAGAATTATGTATCTTAGTGTATTCTACTTGTTTGCCAAGTTATACTGAAATCAGACCAAAACTGTAGGAGGAGTAGCATTTTGAAAGAATTTCACAGAAATTTCTATTTTTAGTAACCACGGCAACACCGTTCATCGAAATCAAAAACCGATGCACAAAATTATGTATCTTAGTGTAGTCTACTTGTGTGCCAAGTTATATTGAAATCAGACCAAAACTGTAGGAGGAGTAGCATTTTGAAACAATTTTACAGAAATTTCTATTTTTAGTAACCACGGCAACATCGTTCATCGAAATCAAAAACCGATATACAGAATTATGTATCTTAGTGTAGTCTACTTGTGTGCCAAGTTATACTGAAATCAGACCAAAACTGTAGGAGGAGTAGCATTTTGAAAGAATTTCACAGAAATTTCTATTTTTAGTAACCACGGCAACACCGTTCATCGAAATCAAAACCGATACACAGAATTATGTATCTTAGTGTATTCTACTTGTTTGCCAACTTATACTGAAATCAGATCAAAACTGTAGGAGGAGTAGCATTTTGAAAGAATTTCACAGAAATTTCTATTTTTAGTAACCACGGCAACACCGTTCATCGAAATCAAAAACCGATATACAGAATTATGTATCTTAGTGTTGTCTACTTGTGTGCCAAGTTATACTGAAATCAGACCAAAACTGTAGGAGGAGTAGCATTTTGAAACAATTTTACAGAAATTTCTATTTTTAGTAACCACGGCAACATCGTTCATCGAAATCAAAAACCGATATACAGAATTATGTATCTTAGTGTAGTCTACTTGTGTGCCAAGTTATACTGAAATCAGACCAAAACTGTAGGAGGAGCAGCATTTTGAAAGAATTTCACAGAAATTTCTATTTTTAGTAACCACGGCAACACCGTTCATCGAAATCAAAAACCGATACACAGAATTATGTATCTTAGTGTAGTCTACTTGTGTGCCAAGTTATACTGAAATCAGACCAAAACTGTAGGAGGAGTAGCATTTTGAAAGAATTTCACAGAAATTTCTATTTTTAGTAACCACGGCAACACCGTTCATCGAAATCAAAACCCGATACACAGAATTATGTATCTTAGTGTATTCTACTTGTTTGCCAACTTATACTGAAATCAGATCAAAACTGTAGGAGGAGTAGCATTTTGAAAGAATTTCACAGAAATTTCTATTTTTAGTAACCACGGCAACACCGTTCATCGAAATCAAAAACCGATATACAGAATTATGTATCTTAGTGTTGTCTACTTGTGTGCCAAGTTATACTGAAATCAGACCAAAACTGTAGGAGGAGTAGCATTTTGAAAGAATTTCACAGAAATTTCTATTTTTAGTAACCACGGCAACACCGTTCATCGAAATCAAAAACCGATGCACAAAATTATGTATCTTAGTGTAGTCTACTTGTGTGCCAAGTTATATTGAAATCAGACCAAAACTGTAGGAGGAGTAGCATTTTGAAACAATTTTACAGAAATTTCTATTTTTAGTAACCACGGCAACATCGTTCATCGAAATCAAAAACCGATATACAGAATTATGTATCTTAGTGTAGTCTACTTGTGTGCCAAGTTATACTGAAATCAGACCAAAACTGTAGGAGGAGTAGCATTTTGAAAGAATTTCACAGAAATTTCTATTTTTAGTAACCACGGCAACACCGTTCATCGAAATCAAAAACCGATACACAGAATTATGTATCTTAGTGTATTCTACTTGTTTGCCAACTTATACTGAAATCAGATCAAAACTGTAGGAGGAGTAGCATTTTGAAAGAATTTCACAGAAATTTCTATTTTTAGTAACCACGGCAACACCGTTCATCGAAATCAAAAACCGATATACAGAATTATGTATCTTAGTGTTGTCTACTTGTGTGCCAAGTTATACTGAAATCAGACCAAAACTGTAGGAGGAGTAGCATTTTGAAACAATTTTACAGAAATTTCTATTTTTAGTAACCACGGCAACATCGTTCATCGAAATCAAAAACCGATATACAGAATTATGTATCTTAGTGTAGTCTACTTGTGTGCCAAGTTATATTGAAATCAGACCAAAACTGTAGGAGGAGCAGCATTTTGAGAGAATTTCACAGAAATTTCTATTTTTAGTAACCACGGCAACACCGTTCATCGAAATCAAAAACCGATACACAGAATTATGTATCTTAGTGTAGTCTACTTGTGTGCCAAGTTATACTGAAATCAGACCAAAACTGTAGGAGGAGTAGCATTTTGAAAGAATTTCACAGAAATTTCTATTTTTAGTAACCACGGCAACACCGTTCATCGAAATCAAAACCCGATACACAGAATTATGTATCTTAGTGTATTCTACTTGTTTGCCAACTTATACTGAAATCAGATCAAAACTGTAGGAGGAGTAGCATTTTGAAAGAATTTCACAGAAATTTCTATTTTTAGTAACCACGGCAACACCGTTCATCGAAATCAAAAACCGATATACAGAATTATGTATCTTAGTGTTGTCTACTTGTGTGCCAAGTTATATTGAAATCAGACCAAAACTGTAGGAGGAGTAGCGTTTTGAAAGAATTTCACAGAAATTTCTATTTTTAGTAACCACGGCAACACCGTTCATCGAAATCAAAACCCGATACACAGAATTATGTATCTTAGTGTATTCTACTTGTTTGCCAACTTATACTGAAATCAGATCAAAACTGTAGGAGGAGTAGCATTTTGAAAGAATTTCACAGAAATTTCTATTTTTAGTAACCACGGCAACACCGTTCATCGAAATCAAAAACCGATACACAGAATTATGTATCTTAGTGTAGTCTACTTGTGTGCCAAGTTATACTGAAATCAGACCAAAACTGTAGGAGGAGTAGCATTTTGAAAGAATTTCACAGAAATTTCTATTTTTAGTAACCACGGCAACACCGTTCATCAAAATCAAAAACCGATACACAGAATTATGTATCTTAGTGTAGTCTACTTGTGTGCTAAGTTATATTGAAATTAGACCAAAACTGTAGGAGGAGTAGCATTTTGAAAAATTGTTTACAGACAGACGGACAGACAGACGGACAGACGGACGGACGCCGGACGCATTACTATCGCATAAGCTCTTCTGGTCTCTGACCAGTAGAGCTAAAAACCGTTGCTACCGACCTCTATTAGACGGTAATTGGATGATTGAAATATCAAATTATTTTGCGAGCCTTGATGCACAAAATTAATGCCGGTGAAAACTTGTTTTATCTTTTAAAAGCTTTAACTAGTCTTTGATTGACGTTTTTCTTCATGTTAAGTTACATGACTTATTGTATTGATATACCGCAAGTTCTTCCTACTTTTTGAAATAATTGTGCCATAGAACATGTGGAATCAATAAAAGTATACGTTTTAGAGAAAAATTCGGATCTGCCCCTAAATATATAAATGCAATATGCGCGATTTGCCAATAAATGGCATTGATTCTAATAGGGCGAATCATTCTACGGGCAAGTTGCCTAAGGTGCGAACTCTCTAGCATATTCGCGCATGCGTAGCCTGCCGTTTGCCCATGGATCCGGGGCACAATTAAAGGGTGAAGGTCAAATGGCTAAAACGTAGCACATGTAGGAAATTCATATGCCTCCCTTTCAATGATAAAAATAGAAATAGCTCACATGTTTTAGATACTTTTGGGGTATAGAATAAAAGTAGAGTGTCTAAAGTTTACAATGATATGCAGCAAGGTGCATTTCAAGCAAAAATTATGCCTAGAAATATGAATTGAAAAGAGCATTCATTTGGTTTGTTTACACTTTTTTTGCCAAGCGAGAGCTATCCCGAGGTCATGACGTCAGAAGTTTATTAATAACCAGGGAATTCCACATTCAACACCCCTATTTCTGGATGTGAATATTGATCTGACACATTGCTCTATCATGTGGTCAAAGATATTTTGGAAATGAAGATTTTTAAAAAAGTTACAAAGAAAATAAAACACATGTTTTTACTATATAAGTCTATATGTAAGCTAATTGTGGTCCGGGTCCTTATGATGGGGTGTTTGAGGGATTCCCCTGAATTTATTTTTAAAGATATTACAATGAAATTTTGACAGGAGGTGGGTTATGCATTTTGAAATAGTTTCTTGAAAATTTAAAAAAAATATTTAAGCATTTTAAAATTAATTTTTATAAAAATTTAAATTTTTTGAGTGATTGAAAAAAAAATTAAATTATGTATCCCAGAATGCAATATTTCAGGGGAATTGATATGTCGGTGAAAAAGGTCACATTAGTGCATTCATTGACCAGTCAAATAGTTCCTTTTTAAAAATAGAAAAACTGTTTTGTAATGTGTATTTGCATGTGTATTCTTAATAAGGGGTCCCTTTGAAGTCATAGATGAAAGACGAGGTGTTTATTGGAAATGACAGACAAGCTATCCATTGATTTCCCCCACCCAAAATAAGGCGCAATAAGGTGGTGATTGGGCCAATATTTACAATAACATGTGCATGGATTTATTTGCAGGAAACCGCACGTGGAAATGGGATTCAGGCTTTGCCCGACTCATAATTGCACATGCAGGCAGAGGTTGTGTATTGGAGTTTATAATTTCAGGTAAGTGGAAATTATGTTGTGTAAAAATATGTACTTTTCACTAAAGTAGAAATGGGGGTTGATGGGTTTGTCTTTTCAAGGAAGATGGGGGGGGGGGGTATAGTTTGTAGTTTTTGACAAAAATATTGATCAGTAAGTAAGTAAGTATGTATGTATGTATGGATGCATGTATGTACATGTGTGCGTATGTGTATGATGTGTGTTATGTATTTATGTGGAAGTTTGGGGGTTGTGGCCTGGTGTTAATTTTTACACATTTCTTATACGACTTTGTATAGTAGGTATCTTTTCGAATAATTTGGTTGGCCCTGAGAAGGGCCGTTTTGTCTTCGTCTTGGCAACTCATGTCTGGTAGTAGGTGTGATCCTCTGGATTGTCTCCCTTGGACTGTAGGTAGGTGGGTTTGGGATCAAGTTGCCCTTTGTTGTAGGTGCATCTGGGTTTGGTCTTTCCTTTTCTAGCCGCCGCATGTTGTTTTATTAGCGTAGCTTTTCTCTGCATTTCTCGCCTTTTAACTGCTTTTCTCTTTCTGTATTCTCTGCGATAGGCATATTCCTGGTCAATGCTTTTTAGGTACTGATGTGTGTGGCCGGACAGTGGCAATGTAATCTCTGCTGCTTTCATGGATGTTGCTAGTCCTGGACTGTTGTTTTGTCTTAAAATCTCAGCTGAGAGGATTCCTTCAGCATTTCTTGAATAGTTGGTGTGCTTAGGTAAAACTTCGCTGACTGCTCTGTTAAGACCCTCACATTTCTGAGTTGACGTGTTGAGTTTCATTTCCTCAATGGCACTTTGGCTAAGTCGCATCTCAAGAATGACTTTTAACAAGTGCTTGTCATTTTCATTCAGGTGCAGGGATGTCAGTTTGTTCGGGGCGAGGATATAAGACTGATTCCACCAGTTGTGTCTGTCTCCACCTTCACACACCACTGAATTCCTTCGACATTTTGAACAGTCTCCTGAGTAGCAGAGGATGGTACTTTCTACGACAAGAGGAAGTTTACCACAGATGATGTTGATGTCTCCAGTGTAGGTATCCATGAGTTTCTTATAGACTAAGCTGCACCGGGCCTTTACATCTTGTGCAAAAACTTTTCTCATGTCGTCTAACCTCGTTCTTGTTTTGCAGGGAAACATCTCGGGGCTGAAGTGGGCACTGCGACACTGCCGGAACTGGGCTCTGCTGACATGGGTTGGGTCGGCCAGTCGAGTGACTTGCCAGTCTGGATGAAAAATACGCATGGCATCTTGGAATCCCTGGGCTGACCGGGCATCACCGTCTGTTGTGGCGTGCTTCACCTTGAACCCGTCCGCTGCCAGATCTTCGCCTATGGATTTAGCCATCTGGTACTCTGAAAGAGGTGAGAACATTTCAATATTAGCTGTGCAGTCTTCATGACCCCCCGGACAATGAACATCATAACCATTACCTCGAAGCCAGGTTCCAGTCCAGCAAAGTTTGTTCTGCATTGATCATGTTGATGCGCCAATAATATACTGTTTGTTGGTGTTGGTCTCGCATGCAATGGCGTAAGCTTGTGATGCATTGTAGCCTGGCTTTTTGCTGCTACCGAAGGTTATGGAGTTGTAGCGTCCATCTATGGCAATGTCCAGTTCCTCTGGATGTTCTTGACCTTTGACCTGGTTGATGGCCTTAACCAGTTGTCTCTTCTCACCCATGTCTTTTTTATTCAGGGCTAGAGTGGCTGTGTCGACCTGGTTGCTGGCCCTTTGCATGGAACTGCGGTTAGGAGGTGGAATGTCCAAGGCAGCTACCATTTCCCGACTGCGTCGATTCCCCATGGAGGTGTTCTGCAGGGCTAATTGAAAGTTCCAGTTGATACTGGCAGGATTAGGGCCTGGTTTGTTAAAGGTAGGAATTTCAGTGTATAATTTATAGTAATTTGTCTGAAAATTACATACCGTACACAGTAGTCTCTTCTGCCATCCAAACCCCCATTTCCTCTGTCCTGAGTATTCCCACACTGGAAAATTACAGTGCTTGGCCTGGTCAAAGTGGCATTTGGCTGCATCATTAAACATTTCCAAGACCAATGTTATGTCAACAATGCGGTTTCCCTCAAACTCATAAGACGTCTCTTCATTTTTTAGCTCCTGGCATGGCTCAGGTCTGGGACGAAGGATCGGTGTCCTTGAGATGTTTTCCTGGCCTTCAGCAAGGGGATGTGCTGTCTCGGTCTCTGGGGATCCCTGGATGTTTGACGCTGAACTTGAAGCTCCTGCGGCGTTTGACGTAGCCTGATGAGCCTTAATATAATGAGTGTTCCCTTTTTTAAATCCAAAATTAAGATTTTTTCTTCTTTTATGGTCACCTTTCATTGTTTTCATGTGTAGTGAAGAGTGGATTTGAAAGCAAGATTGAATTATGACAATGTTTATTTGGACACTTTTTTAGTGGTTTTTACTGCAATATATTCCTTTGACAATCACCTGTCAAAACAGACTCCCATAGGGTATTAAGATTACCTATACAAAGACTCTTAGCCAATCAGCTGCACATGGCCCCTCTTCACAGTCAGGAAAAAGGATATGGGGGTGGGCTTAAAAATCTGTTTATTTTGAATGTTATGTACACTTTTATCAGTAATGTGATACATCATTTGATTTATGAATAAATGTACTTTAAATGTTTACCCCTATTGTCACTCTCAGATTTTCATGATAGATTTTATATTTCTTAATTTAAGAAAATTTTATGAAAATGCAGGGTACAGATCATCAAATTACCTAGAAATCTAAAAATCTTGTATTTTACATATTTAAGAGTGTGTGTGTGTTTAAGAGGTATCAACAACTTACTTGTAATAATTAGTTCCTTTTATTGTCTAACAGTTTTTACATATTTCAATTTTAAAATTTCATACTTGCCATTTTTTGCCATTTTCTTTCCTGTATTGCCTTAGTATACACAATATGTAATTTTACATGTAGATATCAACCAATTTCAATCAAACTTGGTATATTAGTTAAGTAGTATCTAAGGATTTCAAATATGGCCTTAAAATTTTTTAATGAATTTTATGCCTCCATATAGGATCCGGGCCACAATTAAAGGGTGAAGGTCAAATGGCTAAAACGTAGCACATGTAGGAAATTCATATGCCTCCCTTTCAATGATAAAAATAGAAATAGCTCACATGTTTTAGATACTTTTGGGGTATAGAATAAAAGTAGAGTGTCTAAAGTTTACAATGATATGCAGCAAGGTGCATTTCAAGCAAAAATTATGCCTAGAAATATGAATTGAAAAGAGCATTCATTTGGTTTGTTTACACTTTTTTTGCCAAGCGAGAGCTATCCCGAGGTCATGACGTCAGAAGTTTATTAATAACCAGGGAATTCCACATTCAACACCCCTATTTCTGGATGTGAATATTGATCTGACACATTGCTCTATCATGTGGTCAAAGATATTTTGGAAATGAAGATTTTTAAAAAAGTTACAAAGAAAATAAAACACATGTTTTTACTATATAAGTCTATATGTAAGCTAATTGTGGTCCGGGTCCGGCATCCTGTTTAGCCTCGCTTATATATTTTACTGCGTGGACCGCAGGGTCCACGCAATAAATTTTAAAATCACTTATTACCTTTTCTTTTAATGTTATATTTTCTTTTTTTATAATTAGTTACTTAAAAGCTTAATTAGAGCTAATCATCAAATTAAAATATGTGTATTTTATATATATATATATAAAAATACACGATAAAGGAAAAATAATAGAGGATTTCTACATGTATATCATTTTCTTTAAAATAATTAGAATTATCACCTTATTTAAAAAAAAAAAACTTCGTTAGCTGCTTGGATTGCATCAAGTCTTAGCTACTTTATTTCACTATTTAAACAGAGTAAATAAGAATAACCAAAAATACAGTGTAGCTATTGTAGATCTATATATATTTGGACATGACTTCATTTAATTTTTGGAATTCCTTGAATTTCGTATGAAGGAAACCCGATTACGGCCGAGTAAATCTAAAAATAAATGATAAATTATGTAAAATAATTCACTTTTAATTTTTTATTCATTCATACATTTATGCAAAGATGAAGTTTACTTGATAATATAATGAATTATTTATCGTATGTGTGTTACCTTATTAAAAGTTTACAATGAATGAATTACGAAACTTGTTTTTAATCGTATTGTCATTATTCTAAAGAGGTTTTTAAAATGATTTTTGGCACTGGTTTTTCAATTATTAAAAAAAACTTTGCACGCTTATTTTAAAGTTTCAACAGAGTATATTTTTTAAAAATGTTTAGATTTATTGATTGAAACGCAAATTTCGAAAATGTTCAATAATTAACTTGTAAATTGGTATCATGAGCTTTTTTGTCTTATGGGGGCATGTTGGAATAAGCTGGACCAGACATAAAGCTCAGACAACGGTCAGCCCCAATACTCGTGTATTATTAAGTCCGTCAAAAAATTATTCATCAACATTTAGTATAATTGAAGTTTGCACTCAGATAATGCATTGGATATATGCACGCTTATTGAATCAGATTTATTTCTGTTCATGTAAATTTTTATTCAAATGTTTTCAGAGATTGTTCTTTTTCGTTGTATATCTATCTTTTTTGCAGGTAGAATGCCTTATAAAGTTGGGGCGTTAGAAGTTGAATTGCTAATTGGAAAAATACAGGAAGTTAGGGTAAACATGATGACTTCTTTTTTTTTTTCAAAAGAAAAATTAAAGTTTGCATATTATCTGTAGATATTTTCTGGAAAAATAGCTAAAGGTTAAACAGGAATCGATATTTTCATTCTAAAGGTACATGTAAGAATAATATTGATATTTTGGTCAAGTATTTCTCCCCCTCCTCCTACATGCAAGATAAATTGAGAAAAGAAAAGTATGTCAATATGCAAGGTATTAGATAATATGATTTAGATACTCATAATATTTGTTTTACTTAGTAACGCAAAAGATCTCACAAACTAAATGCATGCTGCAACAAAATTATTTTGGTTTACAAGTGTAGACATGCAACTTAAAAAATAAAATTATACCCGGTACATGTAAGTAATTGTAAACGGTAATCTTGGCCAAAATAAGTTGCCTGTTACAACATTTTTTGCATGAGAAAATAATCACACAAAGATGCGAAGCGGATTCCAGTAAATCTTTTACCTATCCTCTTTCTTTACTTCTCACTTAAGGTAGGATTCTTCTCATATTTCTTGTATTTAAAAGTTAATGAAATCTTCACAGAATCAAGAGGGCAATATTACTAAGTAATGGTATTAGAGATTAAATTTGACGTTTAATATTAGAGGCAAGGTCAGGTCAAGGTCATTACCTTTTTCGTGGACATTAATGATAAAATATCACTGTTGCCTATTATGTCATCCCTTCTTGTATTTCAAAAGATTGAATGTTTTTCTTTTTGCATAAAAGATACTACATGTGCCATAAAGCGCTTATAAGATGATATTAACAAATTGACATAATTTAACTTCAAGATGTGATTGGTCGCCCGCGTGGCGCAGTGGTTAGAGCGTCTGCTCTAGAGTAGCGAAGTAAGGAGTCAATCCTTACGTCGCGGGTTCAAATCCCACTGTGGGACGTGGAGACCGGCCCTTCGGATGAGACCGTATAAACCGAGGCCCCGTGTCGCACTAGGTGCTGGCACGAAAAAGATCCCTCACTGCTCAAAGGCCCTGAGTGCCGAGCATAGGACAAATTTTGTAGCCCTCCACCGGCAAGTGGTGGCGTCTCCATATGAGTTAAAAATTCTCGAGAGGGACGTTAAACATTATACGATCAATCAATCAAGATGTGATTGTGAAACACTATGCGCCCGGCGGCAAAAAAGTTCGAAAAAGGTTTTTTTAGCATATAGGTCGCAGAGAAGGTCACAACGTAATTAACCTTGGTGTCATTTGAAAGAGCTTAATTAGTGGAGTATGCATACCAAATCTTTCACGGTTCAAAAGTTATGGCGAAGGTTAAAGTTGACAACAAACAGACAGAGAGACAAACAGACAGACAGTACAAAAAACAATATAAGCCCCGATCTATCAATCCGGACGCATAAAAATGGATATTGGCTACTCCGAGTTTTCTCTACTTTTCTTACATTTTTAGGATATATTAGTTATTTTTATATTCTTCTTATGTTTAATTTTTTTTCTCATTTTCACATATCGTAAAGTTGTCACATATAGATACAAAATGATACAAAAACAAAAAGTTTTGAGCGTTTACTCAGACATAAAAAGTACGTTTAACAGATTTTTTGCTCAAAACTGTAATCAGATTGGAAGCTTATAAAAGCTAATATAGTTCTAGTTTGTTTGAAAAACCATATTTTTAAAAAATATATTTAGGAACTTTAGTCCCTTCTCATTAATTTAACTTACATTTTCAAAGTTTTTCAAGTCTTTGATTGTGTAAAAGTTATAGCATAGCTAAATTCATTGTTCTACACTGAAAGGAAAAAGAAACGCATAAGAACATAAAATGCGATATTTTTTGACTTTGTGGCCGAAAAGTTTGAAAATTGGTCAGATGTGTATTTTGGTAACTTTGCACCAAAATATCTGGTCAAAACTACTCATCTATGAACTGTATGGTGTCACGTAGGGAAAGTGATAAAAAGCCAAAACACGTGCTTACTGATGGTGAAAATTTTGTGATCACATTTAGTAGTGCCAATCGATGCATTAGAGTTCAAGACATCGTTTTTGTATATTTCAGTCAGTAACAATTTCTTGCAATCATGGTATGGCTGACGGAAGTTACATTAGGTCTAGTAATTACATTGCAGAAGTTAATAAACAGATAAAAAGGCAACAATATGTTGCTGTGCAGTTTGTTTTTAACTTTTCAACCAAAAAGTTTTTTTCGGTTGTTTGAGAGTTACTTAAAAGGTTTCCAAACAACCATGATGGTGACGTTGACGCGTAACAATGTCACATCAAGATAGGACTTTTCATCATTCCACCTCGATTATCGTCCAGTCATCATCACTGAAAACGATATTTATACAACAATCATACTCATATTTTTCACCTTAAAATTGACAGAAATTCTCTGCTCTAATTTGGTCCGCGAACTTGGCAACTTTACGTCGAATTTACTCTCACACGCGCACGTACGCGTCGTATGCGTAATGTTTTTAGCATGTTCACACTTCAATTAACAATAGTTATTACCATTCTTATGTGGATACGATATATCCTGGTAATCTTGAAATTAAAAATACTACAGAGTCTGAGACGTCTGTTTTGATCGTTTACTAGAAAAAGACGTCAATGATTATCTAACAACAAAGCTTTATTATAAAATTGATGACTTTTCAATCGTCACCTTCCTTTGATTATGCAGCAATGTACTTTAATCGCCTGCATACAGAGTTTATATCTCTCATGCAGTTGATTCAATACTCAAGAGCCTGTTTAACATATCAGCAATGTTTTATTTTTCTCATGTATATGACTTTGAATAAATCTGCTTCGTATTAAAACAAAATGTTTACTTATAATGGGGCCCAATTAGTACCCATTGGCATTTTGACAGATTGTTGTAAAACTCGTGTGTTTTTTTAACAATAAAGGCAGACATCATAGTTTCCAATGGACCAGCTGATTTACTTCTGAGAAATGGTGTGATTTCAAAGCATATAGTCAATGCAGCAGGAGAAGAGTTGCAAGAAGAACTAAGCCGAAAGTATGGCAAGGGAATTAAAATTGGAGAAATGGCAGTGTCTGGGGGATACAATCTTTGTTGTGAAAATGTTTTTCATATCACTCTACCTACATGGGGAACTTCATCACATAATCCGAAAAAGGTAAACTAAAGAATATTTAAACTTAAAAGCAATGGACTTATATGCATTAAAGAAATCTATAACACATTAAATTAAAAAAAATTCTTAAATTATTTAAACATGTTTAAGAAATGTTTTGCCATTAAAATTGTATCAAAATGGAGAAATATAACGACATAAAAATAATAAACACTTAGAAATATTTGTTCAAGACCTGGCATCTTCTGCGACAACATTGGTTTTATGCAACAAAATATGCATGAACGCGGAACGTCGGACAGATGTTAACACGGTTCCTTGTTCAACTCTTTCCATTGAACCGATTAGTAATTATGAATAAGAGAAAAATTAATGGCATTTTAAAAAAATCTTCTTCTCAAGAACCACTGGGACTGGAAAGATGAAACTCATGTGGAATCATCCTCAGGTAGTGTAGATTTAACTTTGTTCAAATCCTGACCCCCGGGGCTATGGTTGGGACAAAATGACCAATCAAAGTTTTACATAGGAGTATATACGAAAAATATTTTAAAATCTTCTTCTCAAGAACCACGGGGCCAGAAAGATGAAACTCATGTGGAATCATCCTCAGGTAGTATAGATTCAAGATTGTAGAAATCATGATCCCTGGGGGTAGGGTGGGGTCAAAATAGCCGATCAAATTTTTACATAGGAATATATAGGAAAAATCTTTAAAAATCTTCCTATCAAGAACCACTGGGCCAGGAAAGATGAAACTCATGTGGAATCATCGTCAGATAGTGTAAATTTAAGTAAGTTCAAATCATGACCCCCGGGGGTAGGGTGGGGCCAAAATGGCCGATCAAAGTTTTACGTAGGAGTATATAGGAAAAATCTTTAAAAATCTTCTTCTCAAGAACAACTGGGCCAGGAAAGATAAATCTCATGTGGAATCATCGTCAGGTAGTGTAGATTCAATTTTTTAAGTTTGTTCAAATCATGACTCCCCGGGGGTAGAATGGGGCCAAAATGGCCGATCAAAATTTTACATAGGATTATATAGGAAAAATCTTTAAAAATCTTCTTCTCAAGAACCATTGAGACAGGAAAGATGAAACTCATGCGAAATTATCCTCAGGTAGTGTAGATTCAAGTTTGTTCAAATCATGAACCCCGGGGCTAGGGTTGGGCCAAAATGGCCGAATAAAGTTTTACATAGGAATATATAGGAAAATCTTCTTTTCAAGTACTTCAAAACCATGATTAGTAATATTTATAAGGAATCATCCTCAGATAGTGTAGATTCTAGTACGTTCAAATCATGATTCCCTGGGGTGTTAAAATTCAACCCCCCACCCCCACCCCCACCCTAACCTCAGTAAACTTTCAGTTCTGATCTGATATGTGCTTTTTCCTAGCCGATGTGCTCAGGTGAGCGCTGTGGCCCCTGGGCCTCTTGTTTAGCATTGGAGTAGTGTTTATCAGTTAAGATAAGGGTTTTAATGGTAATTGCATTTTAATAAGGAGGAAGATTTCAGAGGCATCACAGCTGGAATCATAGACTTAGGAACCAGAGGGTGCGGGGAGTAGTTGATAGTGCCCCCAACCGATATTGCTTTCTGCGGGCCTGTGAATTAAAAACTTAAATAGATGATAACGCCTTAAGCTATAGGACATCTCTCCAGCATCAGGTTTGCGCATCGACCCTTATAAAGCAATTTAATTTGGAGGACGTGCAAAAAAGACGATTTCTGACCACACGTTTACTAACATTCTTATTATGTTCCCCAAACGAAGTTGGGGAACATATTGTTTTTACTCTGTTTCTTATTATTATTTTTCTTCTTCCTGGGTACTTATTTGTCCGCGAATGATCTTGTAAACTGTTCATCTGATGTAAGTAAAATCTTTTTAGGGTAAGTAGACATGTTATGTAGATTTGCGGAATCAAGGTCATTTTGCGCGCACGTGCTTGCAAGAGCGCGCACGTGCAACATGTAAAATGACCAATATAATTGATATAGCCGTAACTTTTCTATTTTCTGATGAAATGTGTTGAAACTCAGAATATAAGAATATATTAGTATTATAGACAAGAGGACATGGTCAAATTATCATGAACTCACGCGCATGCACGTGTGCTTCGCTCTGATTGGCTGAAACAAAAATCTCAATATCTTATTCGTTTTTTGACGAAATACTTTGAAATTTCAAACATGGTAATGCATTAAGATATCCTACGATATGATGAAAATAGTCTTAATGAAATCACGCGCATGCAATCTGATTGGCTAAAACTTTAAATGCCTATAATTCCCTTGGTTTTCAGCCAAACAGTATGGGATTTAGAACATAGATAGTCTTAATGGACCCCTACAAAAGGGTATAGTCATCATGCACATGCATGCACGTGCGTGCACGTGAAATACGTATAATTACAAACGCACTTGATTTAGCATATTTTCGAATACTTTTTGATTACATGCCTTGATATTAAGTATATTAAAATAAATTAATACTGTAGATACAATGATATGGTCATTTCGCATATGCATGCAAGTGACACACGTGCAATACAAAGATTTGCTATATACTTGGTATACTTTAGGAAAAACGTTGTTTAAGTTTAAGATGCATAGGGTTTAGTTTATTTAATGAAGCTTAGAGGGAATGAGGCACCAAAATGAAGTTGTGGAGCGTTTGGGGAACATCTGTAACGGTTCCCGTTACAATTAGCACTAGTTGTATAAGTGTTATTGGCAAAATAATCAGGAGAGCAAATTCAACTTTCAACTTATTTGAGACAAGATATTCTGTGATTGATATTAAAAGACCCCTGAAGCTCTTCGTTCAAAATATTAGAGACCAGGTCTTCCATGACTTACTTGGAATTCCTATGGGAACTAATTTTGTTTATTTACATGTATATGCCTTCTCTTTTAACATTCACATGAAGAATTTATTCAAAAACGTCTTCTTTAAAAGACAACTCTTACTTTGGGCATCATTGAGACTCTAAAAATCAATCCATAGAAAGAGTTACAAGCAATAATTTTATATGTCTTTTCCATATATCCAAACGAAGTCATTAATAACACAGAGTCTACATGTCTTTCATAGATATTAACTTCAGGACCAACTAACATCTGTTCAATAAATGAAATGTCTTTAGTTTTTTTATTGTCAACTTTTCTTGTATGTGCTTCCATTTCACAATCATATGAATTAGGTGCTTTTATCTCCGAACTTATTCAATACTCAAGAGCATGCTCTAAGTAAGATCAATTTTTAAAGCGAAGAAGGATTCTGACAAATAAATGATAAATAAATCGACTTCATTTAAAGTTTGCATAAAATTTGGTAAGTCCAATGGTTGTTAATATGACTTTCTTAGCAAAAATATGCGTAACATCGATTTTTGATTGACATTTAATGCCAATTTTTAAGCTTTTGTTTTGTGGTCATTTAAGTCAGGATAAATCCGTATTCTTATACCTGATGAGTACATAAGAAAGACTCACGGCCAGTATGTCTGAACGTCACGGAATTTTGGGTTCTCCTTCGCACCTGATCTGCTCTTGAAATTCAACATGTCCTTGTTGTTTGCCTCATTGTCGGATTAGTATAGTTTTTCAAGTGTAAGTGAGATTAATCAATGTTTGTTTTCTTCACCTAGTAGTATTTCTTTTCTTTACTGTAATTTTTTTTTAAAATAATGATTTTAATTAAATAAACTTAAAAACCTATTCTATAAAAAAAAAACTTTTTTTCATAAAAGATAATGAAGTTACACTTACATGGTCTACACTCAACACAATTTTTGCACAAATGCCTTGAATTTCAAGTTATGAAATAACAACCGATTTTTTTTTTATTTAAAGATATCTTCCGAGAGTGAGGGTTTCTGTTGTTCACAAAAAGTGTGGCCTGATTCTTAAAATATATTTTAAAATAAATCCATATTTAGGGAAAAGTCTGTCGATATTTACGATGTGTTTTCTGTTCTGTGAGAGGCGTCATAAACCATTAAATATGTAGACCACTTGGAATTAAGGCAAGTCGATGGTAATAGAAATCCTTTAAATAAATCATTATTTTTGGTCCATCAGGAAAAAAATACATTAATAAAAAAGGTAACCTGAATCAAAATGTTGCTTGCATTTCAAAGGTTGTAGGCGATTTTATTCATTGATAAAAGAAAGCATAGTATTTGGATGGAAAGTATCTTACATTTTTTTTTCTTTACACCAAAATGCATTTTAGCCGCAGGTTGTTAAGTTGATAACAAAGAATTTTGTCATTATGCATTCGATAGCTAGGCTTTTTTTTTTTTTTTGGAATAACGAAAATAGTGTTTTCTGAATATTTCTCTTCTACGTATACATTAAGATATAAGCTTTTGTTTGTGTGTACTACTGATTATGATTAAAAGTTTAAAAATGCTAAAGTATATCTAATAAAAAGTAAGTTATATATCTTGGGATATAATGCTTTCCAGACATGAAATTAATAATTTGGTATTTTTTCAAGAAATCACATTCTTATCAAAATTGACATATATTGATCATTGCGCTAGACACTTAATATAGCTTGTCAATTAACAGCAAGACATAAACAAACCAAACTACTGGAAAGCCCCTATGTCGATATCGTTTCTGAAATAGGAAATACAATCCAAAAAAGAACTCCATTGACATAAAAGATAAGTTGGACTGCTTTCAATTGATGTTTGATGAGATATTTTTGATAGACCGACAACTTTCTATGAACAAAGTCATATATTTCGGGACTTTACGACTCTTCTCCGCCACCCTCCCAAAAGGAGCAGGTGCGTTTTTCCCATTTACAAGAACAATTTGATAGCTTAACGTATTAGAAAAGAAATAGTCTATCCTAATCGAATATTAAGCGTGAGAAATTGACTTATTTTTTTGAAGGAAAAAAGGTCGGCGTTTCTGGATAATTTGACTGCTTGAGTATTTGTTTCCATGACCAAACCTGAACTTGCATAATGTAATTTCCTCGATGGTCGTGGATTCCTGCTTATTTGACCGGCGACTAGAAACTATGTAAAGAGTCCACAAATGTATGCATATTTTACACCGAGTTCGCGTGAGTAAATTCCGGTACTCTTGGATTGAAATGCTTTACCTGGAAGATTACAGAGTGGTGTATGCTTTCCGTACAATTAGGAAATTGATTTCCATTTGAGACGGAATCAACTCGGAGTGGCGATCGCCCATTCCTCCCAATGATTCATTAATAGACAGGCAGACTGCTCTATTTCGTTTATCCGACAGCACTGCATGCCCTTACTATAAGGTATACATAAACTTTTTCTAAGTATTTTATAAAGTTGAAAAGAAGTTATTTTTGACGATTATTTTTTCGTTCAAATTTAAAAATTTTTTATATAATAACAAAACAAATGAACTGTATTTTTATTATTTTCCATGCAAAAATTTAAATTAATGAGATGGGTTTCCTTATTCACCTTTGATATTTTGAAAAAGTTTTAAAATTCGCAATCTGATAAATATCATTGTCTTTGAAAGTATTCTTTCATTGTAGTAAAAGATTCATTCATGACTCTGACAATGTCGGTTGAGAGTCCAGATTCTGGGAAATACGTTGTATATACCGTTACCTCGGACGAAAGCAGCACGGATTTAGAAGATGGACACGTCAATTTCAAAGACAACGAAACTGACTCTCTTAACGGAAAGCAATCACCATCACATCGACCTTTGAGGTCATTCTCATCAGATTCTTCCAAGTGGAGTTCATTTTGGTCAGCAAGAGAAAAATGTTGTTGCCTCTGGAATATTGCATTTATCATGGCCATTGGTGCTCTCGTGTTTGTTGTTGTGTACCTAACAAAGAGAGGCCCGAATAACCCTTCGTTTGATACAAATTACACCCGGAACCCCAAGGGAACATTCTATGTGAGTACGATGTCTCCAAAGGATTCCGATTCCGAATCAAAACAGGTATATTATTCTTAAAACATAAGTATGTAGAAAATCAGATCATAAAATTAAGATATGCTAGATTGAGATTTGCTTAAATATCTGTTCTTACTGTGGTAAAGCGAAGCCATAATGTGTATTCCTCTGAGAACCATATATTCATCAATTTTACATTGTCTTCGTTCAAGAGAAAATGAAGTAATACATGTGTAGTTTGCATTAATCGTGGAGCGAATTTGCATGCATTAAATGGCTTATATTAATGAGACTGGTGGCTCTGGGAAACCACAAATGGAAATTGAATCTTTTTAGGGAAGTAAATGCAGTTTACGTCCAATGTAATTTGATTTACATTTTGAATTTAATAAGTGAAAGGAAATTGTGAAAGCACACGTAATGAGAGAACAAGATAATTGTCGCAAAAGTATAATCAAATTACTTTCACATTTAATTAGCTCAACCAAACATCAGAATTAAGAACAATTGGGCAAAGTAGAACATGATTTGAAAACAATGATTCCATCCTCGTATATGAACTTCGTGGCCCATTGGTCACAAATAGATTTAAAATGGTATGACCCTAGGTAAATGAAAACAGCAACAATTAAAGACAAGACAGTCTTTATATGTTTCTTTGTTGCTTTACGTCCTTCTGGAGAATTTTCACTTATCTAAGACGCCATCACTTGCTGATGAAGGGCTGCAAATTAAGTCCTTTGCTTAGCTCTCATTGAGCAGTCAGGGGTTTTTTTCGTACCAACACCCAACTGCGATACGGGAACTCGGATTATACGGTCTCATCCAAAGGACCGGTCTTCACGTTGTGCATTGGGATTCGAACTGTGGCTTAAGGATAAAATCCGTAGTCAGCAACTAAACCTCTGTGCCAATCAGGCGACATTCTTTACATGTTAGCAACTCCAAGTTAGAAATATGAAACTTGAAGAAAGGATAAGATTTGATTAATGAGGAATATTTTATCTTTATGAACTTTGTTAATTTATCTTATGGATTTATTAGGACCAAAAGGAAGATATATTAAGCTTCGTTCAATTATTCCCACTTTTACATTTCGTTATCTTGATGGAAATGTTTGTATTTACTGAATGGAAAAAGCTCGTTGCCTTCAGAGGGAAAAAACGAAATGCTAGATTTCTATTGATCTAGAGAGAGAAAAATGAATATATATCTTGTAATTGTGAAAACAGTAATTAACCTAATGGGTATTTCTAAGGTCCAGTGGAATGATACAATTAATAGGCTTTTCTTTACAATATCTGACGTGATTATTCAATATTTTTAACGTGAAGTATGAGCCATCATCTAAATGTGTATTTAAGCTTTTATTTTTGTGTTACAGTTTACTGTAGATCTTTTAAAGCTTTGTGATTTACTTTCTTAGGCGGTTTATTTGTGGGGGTTTTAGGTTGTGGCGCAATCATGAAGTTTTAGTAAAGGCTTTTATTATTTTTAAGTTTAAAACACGTGGATATGAAGATTATTTTTAATGAATGGAAACTGAGAGAAAAATAACAAAACCCAAAACCCACATTTTATAAAAATATTACCGCTTTGAAATATTTTGGAATCGATATATCACTACATTTAACCAATTCCATTCACATGTAAGTTATGGACCATTTTTCTTAATTTTACTAGAAGTTATTTTTATCACAATATAAAGAAAATTATAAAATGATGCATGATGATAAATTACTAGTATTTACTTTTTCTGATAATTTGTGTTTTTCTTCCTAATACATGATACAAAGATAGTATTTAAATTTTTTTTTGAGAACTATGCATAAATACGATTTTATATGAACTATTATAAGCCATCTTAAATCGTTGCTTATTGTCATAATTGTTTTGGTGAAATCGACTTGAACTTCAGTGTATAGTTTTACTTTACTTAAATGAAGTTTATCCACAAACTGGGATAGCTCATCAAAGCGGAGAGAGCTAAGTAAAGATTAATTTATTTACTACTTCTGACTATTGTTCTATACAAACAAGCACGCCCATAGGGTTGTTTCAGTAAGTGTTATTCATGTATTATCCTCATGGAGACAACTGATAGTCATATCAAATGTCAAAACTGTTAATCAGTTGTTTATTTCTTCCTTTGAGATATTAAGATAATCTGAGCTCATAGAAAATACGTCTATGTCATGTTCAGTACTCAATGTCTTAACAAGCTTGCTTTCTTATGATTGCATCGTTTTGGATATAAATCTTCAAACATTATAATGATTTATAATCCTTAAACTCGTAGTTATTCTTGATAATGAAGAAAAGTATGGAGAGATTAATTACACAACAACCATCTTCTTGTGTGGGTTTTAACAAACGACATTTTACAGACATCTGGAACAACAGTAATTGCACAAAATTAAGCCTGCCAATGTTCTCCATCATTGGCATCTTTTGCTTAAACCTAATATTCTTTGCATTGCTTCTGCGAGATGAAAATTTAATAACTTGGCATCAAGGACGAACGTTTGGCAATGAATGATGAACTTAATAACACCTTTCATTTACAAACTGGGTTTTGTCTTATCATTGATGCAAAATTGATTACATCTTTGTGCTTTTCAGCATCCTAAATACATTCGTTTAAGTGCTTCATATGTTGGCTTTTAAATAATAACAAATACCAGCCAACTTATTAAACGCCAGTATAGAATTTGGGCCGGGTCATACCGAGCACGTAGTATTTAACAAAGCTTTTGAATAATTGATTAATTATACGTTTCTTTTTATTTTTATAGATCTGCTACACACCAGAATGTGTTCTCTTGTCTGCAGAACTTCGCTCGCGGATGAATACAAGTGCTGATCCGTGTGAGGTAATAGATATTTTCGCGCGTTTTTTTGTTGATCAGCAACTTTTTTTCCACAGCTTTTCTTTGATCCATCGTGTGCTCAGTGCTTAGCGGTCAGTACGATTTTTTCAAAAAAAAATAAATTACTTTTCTCACTAAATTTGGCAAGGTCTGATTTCCAGTGCCTGACTATACACAATGTCTAAATACACAATTGGTATGACATGACGAACTCTTATTGATCAAGGTTACAACAGAAAAACCTCGACCAATCTTTCACACCTCTATTGTACGATGGCCAGCAAACGTATCGATAACATGATTACCCGTCCTATGGTACACTGGAGCAATTCCCCAAATTTAATATTATGCAGCATTGCTATGATATGGAGATCTATTAATTGCTAGATTTGATGAAAAGCCCTCTTCGTTTTAATTTCATTTCCTCCTATACCATCAGGTGATGGTCAATAATGCTTTATAAAGTGCAATATATGGTGACATATTGTTTGTTAGATCTTTTTTCATTCCTACGAATTTAGTCATTTCTCTTTTTTGGACATTTTTTTTTAGTTGAAACTAATTTATCTCATATATGCATGTACCATTTCTTTTATTACAAACATTATCAAATTAGATACACATTTCGCTTCTAAATTTAATAAAGAAGAAATATATTTAATGGAATATCATTTCTTTTTTATTATCTAGGATTTTTACGAATATGCTTGTGGGAGATACTCAGCTCCATTAACGTGGACAAACCCAAGAGTTCGAGAAGTGCCCGATGCTCTGAAACAAACCTTTACGTCTTCAGTTATAGGTACATGTATGATTTTATTTGGATGCAAAGATTGTATATTAACATGAATTTTATATAATATTATACTTATTAAATATTAAATCGATTTGATACCTTTTTCTAAATCGACATTAGAGAATATTGGGGAAAAAAAATTAACAAACAGAGGGAATGGAATATTTTAACAGAAAATGTTATTTTTTAAATAAAATAAAGATATTTTTTATAAAATATGTTTTATAAAATAAACATATCTGAAATATATAATATATATAAGTACATCAAAGTTGATATAAATGGATGCTGGAGATCAATTCTCCCAACATTTTAATGGATTTTTGATGGGCATTAATTGTGCACCCTTATTATTCAAACTTATTTATATCTATAAAGCTGAATTTATTCAAAATCGTTCACATGAAAGAATTTATTTTTGTTTCATTTAAAATATAAAGTGAGATATGAATTCATCTTATATAAATACGATCTAAAATAAATTACGAAGAGACTACATATATTCTCATTGGATGAATCTAATTTTGATTTTTTTGTTTAGATAAATTATCTGCATCAATTCAAACTCACGATACACCCGGTATGAAAGTAGCAAAAAGAGCATTTCAATCCTGTGTCCTGGCGCCAGAAAGAAATCTACAACAGCACTGTAAGTTTTTGGTATATGTTATATATCAACATACTTACATTAAGGACATTTGTTATAAACAGTTTTTTAAATGTTAAATTAGATTCCAAATTGATGTTTCTAATAGTAAAATGATTTATCTATCTTTTTTTCAAGATATCTCAGTAAATGTTCTGTTGAGTGATAACGGAAAAAAGTAAGAATACAAACATCGAAGCAATTTTACAATTTCATTTAATTTCAAGCGATTCGAATTCGTAACATTTCTTGCATTTTGAGAGTCTTTGAGAAATAGTACATATAGCAATTCAAATTTGAGGCAAGTTTCCAAAACAAGCCTTTTTTTCCATTTCACGATTCCCTGGGTGTTGTTGAAGTTAAAGTTGACTGGAATAATTTTATACAAAAAACTTCATTCCATTAATCTTTTTTTTCTGTGAAATAATACTCGGTTTTGATATCTAAGCTTTCCCATTGTCGATTCATTGCTATTGACCTCTGTTTTAACCTTTAAATTGCTGTTTTTGTTCTTAGCATCATGTCATATGTACAGGATTTTAAGGTCTTTCCACCCTTACAATTTTAATGGCTAAAAGTACAAAAATTGTTATTTTAATTTAATAAAGTTTAAATTTACCAATTATTTTCAAAAATGTATAGGTCGCCATATTATTTAAGATGGGAGACATGAATAAACAGAAGCATATGCCAACATAAGAAATCGTACTTTTTTGTAAACAGTATCATAAATATTATGTAAAAACTGAGTGAAATGCATAATTTTAATGCAAAAAGTTCCTAAATACTTGCTACCTATAAGATACTTTTGAATTGTGAATATCAGGGAAACTATTTTACATGAAAAGTACAATAAAGAAAATGCCTAAAGGAAGCTACATGTACCCGAGCGGGAGTTATTGCCCTTGTCAACATTTTTTAAAGATTGAATAATATATTTATCATTACACCTATGGAAAATCATTCTTCCAAAATATATTGTCCTATTTAGTATGAACTTAATTTAATAACAGTTTTTGCAAAAACCTATGACATCACAGGAGGGTGGAATTACCTTAAATAAACAGACTTCAAATGATATTGTTGCTATAATGGTCGGTTACACCCACTTCTATATACGAAACATCTAATTGCATTTTCTCTTTTAAACATTGAGCATTGTTTTTATCCCTATAACTAGAGAGATTTAGTTGATTTAGAAATAGTTATGATAAAGTGACTAAAAAACCAAATTATAAGCAGGCGAAATCTGATTTGGTCAATTGCTCCTGACAAGTTTCCTCGAAACCGATTTTTTTCATATTTTGTTTTTCTTACCTCTAAAATAAAAAATTCAAGTTTCTTCTTTTACAGTCGAAGAATTGGTCGACAGCTTCGAAAGAGATCCAGAAAATGCTAATTCAGGACATAGACATTCTCTTACCAGACTCCTAGCTCATGCTGTCAAGTTCTACGGGGTATCGCCATTGTTCAAAGTCATACGGTTGGAAAATGACAAGTTAGCTGTAAGTCATTCTTAAGGTATCTGCTTTGGAGCAAGTTGTTAAACTTTTTATGGGAAAATGTTTCTGAAACTATAGAATTTTCATGACAAATTCTTAACATGTTTTGTGTCTGATAAGATAGAGGAAAGAAATTGATTTAGGATTGTTTGTCCATTTTGTATTCGACATCTTAGGTCATCATTTTTTAGCTCTACTGGTCAGAGACCAGAAGAGCTTATGCGATAGTAATGCGTCCGTCGTCCGTCCGTCTGTCTGTCTGTCTGTCTGTCTGTAAACAATTTTTCAAAATGCTACTCCTCCTAAAGTTTTGGTCCGATTTCAATATAACTTGGCACACAAGTAGACTACACTTAGATACATAATTTTGTGCATCGGTTTTTGATTTCGATGAACAGTGTTGCCGTGGTTACTAAAAATAGAAATTTCTGTGAAATTCTTTCAAAATGCCACTCCTCCTACAGTTTTGGTCTGATTTCAATATAACTTGGCACAAAAGTAGACTACACTAAGATACATAATTCTGTGCATCGGTTTTTGATTTCGATTAACGGTGTTGCCGTGGTTACTAAAAATAGAAATTTCTGTGAAATTCTTTCAAAATGCTACTCCTCCTACAGTTTTGGTCCAATTTCAATATTACTTGGCACACAAGTAGACTACACTAAAATACATAATTCTTTGCATCGGTTTTTGATTTCGATGAACGGTGTTGCCGTGGTTACTAAAATTAGAAATTTCTTTGAAATTCTTTCAAAATGCTACTCCTCCTACAGTTTTGGTCCGATTTCAGTATAACTTGGCACACAAGTAGACTACACTAAGATACATAATTCTGTGCATCGGTTTTTGATTTTGATAAACGGTGTTGCCGTGGTTACTAAAAATAGAAATTTCTGTGAAATTCTTTCAAAATGCTACTCCTCCTACAGTTTTGGTCCAATTTCATTATAACTTGGCACAAAAGTAGACTACACTAAGATACATAATTCTGTGCATCGGTTTTTGATTTCGATGAACGGTGTTGCCTTGGTTACTAAAAATAGAAATTTCTGTGAAATTCTTTCAAAATGCTACTCCTCCTACAGTTTTGGTCTGATTTTGATATGACTTGGCATACAAGTAGACTACACTAAGATACATAATTCTGTGCATCGGTTTTTGATTTCAATGAACAATGTTACCATGGTTACTAAAAATAGAAATTTCTGTGAAATTCTTTCAAAATGCTACTCCTCCTGCAGTTTTGGTCTGATTTCAGTATAACTTGGCACACAAGTAGACTATACTAAGATACATAATTGGTTTTTATTTTGATGAGTGGCAAGGATCATTTTTCTATTTATTGCTGATTTAAAGTCTCAAGTCTGCTACTTTTCTCTTCCTTTGTTTTAAGTATAAACCAGTAGAGCTACAGTCTCGACAGAGACTTCTGGTTTCACTTGATTCATGTCTAATATATATTTTCTAAAGTAGGTTAAATTATACATTTGATACTGGCTTTTCGAAGACAAATAACTACGTTGGTATAAAGGCCTCCTTTTTGTTGCCTATTTATAGAAACTTTATTGATCTACATTTTTTCCCTCTGTAATTCAAATTTACCCGAAATAAACTCGAAACCTATATGGAAAACACCTATGATGGTATTCCTCAAGAAGGAATGAGACTTTTGAATGAGCCAACACAACAGGAAAGGGTTATAAAAAGCTGTAAGCTTAGTCAAGTCTTTGCTTGTTTTTGTGTTCTGTAATGCAATAAAGCTAATGCAAGTTTTTCCTTCGACGTGTGAAACTTCCAATAGAATGGTGAGTGGATAGGGGCCCTTGGCCAATATCGACATCTTTATTAGAATTATACGGCCTAAGATAACAAGTTTTCGATAACGGTAAGCTACTGGTAATAGCTCATTGGCATTTTCTGTGCTTAGTCGCGAGGATCTTGCTTTTTGATTTATATATGGACGTAAATCTTAGTATCTTTGATAGCAATCATTGGAGTGGATAATGAAGCGATAAGCAAATAGCCATATGTCCATTAAGATAAATAAATAAAGTGTATTCTATGTTTACCATCTATTCAATTTGTTAAATATCCTAATATGATATCGAATGTAATTGTTATCACTATTTAATGTGTTAGATCTCCAACGAAAAAAGAGAATACGTTTTGTAGTATGTTTTGTACCTTTGTGTACTTTTTTAACCAGAAAGAGTCACTTGTACTTTATAAGAAACGATTGTCTGATGCAATCGATCATTTAACCAGAATTTTATGGATATTATGATACTACTGTATTTTGTATGTGATAATTCTTAAGGTTCAATTGGTTGAAAATTAATTCAGTGTAAATCCTCATATATATTATGTCGAAATTTTAATTTGAATTTAAGGACCTATGATACAAACAAAAAAAATGGATTTCTGGATATACATTTTTTGGTCTAATTCCATCGCAAATGATACGAATAACAAATTTCTAGAATATAAAGAAATTGTAAACCTTCTCTGATGTTTATAAGTCTGTCCTACAGTACCCATCTTTATTATTCTATACAAATATTTTTCGCTTCAAATCCCATTTTTGTGAAATTTTGAATAAAAAATTAAAAACTACGCGGTGTAACTTATTCACTTTAATCATTTAAAGATGACCCAAGTTGTTATTTTCATATTTTTTGACATAAGTTTGTTTGTATCATCTGTCCTTTAGAGCATTGATTTTTTAAAAAAAAAATACATGTCTGTATGTTTGATAATATAAAATGTTATAGACTATAAATTGTGGGGATTTTCGATTAAATGATGGTTCGTTTCAAGGAATAAATATCACTGCAAACTGCATCAGTGAATGATTGTGCTAATACGTCTTTATTTCAATACAAATCAGATTTTTAAAAAAAGAAGGTTTTCTTATGTTATGCAGTGATTTAATTGTGTTTTCAGATCATAAACCGTTATTCAGACCAAAGAATTTCTGAACTCTCTAAGGCTGGTTACACAGTTTCATCCTTTCGACATTTATCTGTTCGGGAATTTTACTATTTAACGCCAAGTGATGCGGTACGTTTTAAAAAATTTATAAAAATGAATTTTTATATTATACAATGAAAAGCAGTCATTTATAGTATCATATTTTAAATCAATGTATACTAGTATACTTAACGTTATCTAGATTATTAAGTTTTGTTTTAGAAGATTATCAATTATCTTTTAATTCAATGATATATTAAAAATAATAAAACTCTGATCTACAGTAGTTGGCCATAAGTATGTTCCCAAAATGGCCGACGTTCTTCAACCGCATTGAGAATTCTGAGATGTAAAAACTTTTTAGCAATACTACATTCGTTTTTTCTCGAAACTAAACATCCGGAAATAAAGTTTTTGTAGTGGTAGAGGTTTTAAAATAAGCGTCCTTAATTGATTTCCGGTTTATTGTTTACATATCGTCTGCTTGGAGATATGGGTAAGCGAGGGAAGGAATTGACACAAGATGTTAAAACATCATCATTAATTTATATAACAGCGATCATTCCAGTTACAAAATATCAGAAATAACAGGCTTGAATAGGAGAACAGTTAGTAATTTTTTAAAGCGTTTTCGTAGCGGGGAACACAGAAAACTTACCGCGAAGCGGCAGGCAAAGAAAACTTGATGACAGGGCGAAACGACGACTCGTTCGCATGGTTCGGGGCAATCGTCGGCAAACATTAGAGGATCTCACAAGTAAATTTAACAATTCAGCAGTTGTTAAAGTATCCTCTAGGACTGTGAGAAGATTATTATTTGAAAGTGAATACAAACGACATGTAGTTTCCAAAACGATTACGATCAGAAAAGTGAATCGCTCTCGACGTATGGGATTTTGTAGACAAAAGTTACACTGGAATGTGCAGAATAATTGGAGTAGAGTGATTTTTAGTGACGAGACAAAAATTATAATCGGTGAGGATAAGAAAATCTATGTTTGGAGGAAATCTGATGAACGTTTGATAGGGGAGTGTACGGGAATACGTTTGGACAGGGAGAGGCAGGGAGTGATATCAGCGATGTTCTGGGGGTGTATAACATACAATGGTGTGGGCACCCTTACATCTATTGAAGGAAATATGAACTCTAATGTTTATATTGAAACTCTGAACAATAATCTGTGGCCTGTCGTTGCTAAAAACTTCGGAAATGATGCCTGGATTTCCCAGGAGGATAATGCACCTTGCCATGTTTCTAGGGTTTGTAACGATTGGAAAACGCAAAACAATATTCCAGTATTACCATGGCCTGCACAGAGCCCAGACATTAATGTAATAGAAAATGTTTGGAGAGTACTGAAAATTCGGATTAAGAGACGCTTACATGACATTAAAAACAAAGCAGACCTGAAACGCATCGTTCATGAAATCTGGTCCTCTTTACCGCTTCACTATATAAGAAGTTTATATCAAAGTCTACCCAAACGAATTAGGGCAGTTTTGAAAGCCAAGGGACACATCACAAAGTACTAGTCATAAAGGTTAGTTTTATGCTGTTACATATAATTAAATTTAGGTTTTACTTTTTGATATGCACTTAGGTTTACGGAAAACGTCGGCCATTTTGGGAACATACTTATGGCCAACTACTGTAGTAACAACTAATAAATACAAATAACCTACACCTTCATGTTCTGCTAATCTAATATGTTCTTTTTTTTAGAAAGTCATTGCCTACAGAAACTACGTCAGAAATCTTTTAAAACACGTCTTCGGTAATGGTACCAGTAGTTTTTCCGTTGCATATCTCAAACTGACGCTGAATGAAGTTTTAGACTTTGAAATGAGACTTAATCAGGTGATTATTTTTTAAAAATTTTATAACTCTGATTACAGTAAAAAAAATTCAAATTCGGATACCGGTGTTAAAATATATCTTTTTTACTTGTAGGCAATGTTTGCACCATCAGCAGTTAGTTCACTCAATATCATGTTTAATTGTACACAACGGTACACAATAGGTGAACTCGAAAGATCATCCTCAGGCTACAAGATTGACTGGAAATTGTTTTTTAGCATTCTTCTCAATAGAAATGTGACAGAAAACTATGCAATTTGCTTCTCAGATATTTCTTATGACGTAACAGACATACTTTATGACACTCAAATCAACATCATTAAGAATTTCATCAAACTCCATATTATACTAAATTCGGATATTACATACGCCAATCGTGTACTAGTTGAGCCATTCATAAACAATGACATAAATTCCTTGAGATTTTCTACGAAGGAAATCAGATGTTACAAATGCATAGAAAATATTTTACCTATAAGTTCTATATTCAAATCGACGGATGATATATTTTTCATCAGAAATTCTTCCTTCATATTTTCCGAGTTGAAGAAGTCCATTATCAAAATTATTGACAACATGTACTGGATTCCATTCAAACAAAGGAAAGCAATTATCTCCCATGCCAACCAAGCCGGTATCTTATTTACAACAAACTTGAAATATAAAATATATGACAGTGCCGTTTATTTTTCATTATTAAATAAAACAGACTTTTATCCAATAGTATTTAGTGCCATTAGACAGAAGTATTCGTATGAAATGGGTGGATTTATAATAACGTCATTATTTTCAAGTTCTATTTCCTATTATGATGATGTGAGACAAAATATAGGTAGGTAAACATGTAATAGATTTCAGTTTATACACATGTATGTATCAAAAACAAAAGGAAGAATCGGTGCAGATTTTTGGTATATTTAAATGTAAAAATCCAAAAATATCACAAAACATTTACTGCAAGAGCTTTCGCTATGTTCACCATATGTATATGGAAAAAAAAGTTTCCAAACGGTTTGAAACACTTTGGGGGGCGAGAAACACAAACTTTTATCTAGAAGAGTTTGATACGTAAAAAGTTATATATATCAGACGTGTGTAGGTTAAGGTCTATCTTTTGTCCCTGTTTGGCTAATGCTCATATCAATGTTAAAGCATATCATAAAAACATGCAATAACGCCTATTACAAAATTCATTCTAATTAGAAGCATTTCTTATGTAATCGGGTGAAAAATTCTAAATTAAATTTTTGACGATTAAGACTCGAATCTTTATCATATCTACCAGTAATTTAGTCCTTTTCAGTGTTATCATCAATGGCAAACAAGGAGCCAATATTTTACCACTTTGCATCAAATGCACTCCTTTTTGGCTCAACGGGGGCATTCATCGCACAAATACTTGCCAGAGTATTTGATATTGATGGTAAGTGGAGACAAATTCTATATTGTTTAATCCTAAGTGCAGTATATGTATTTCAATTTTTCGTAGAATATTTGATGAAGCCTATTTGAACATTTGTGTTATTGTATTTTGCTACATCATAAACAATTTAGGAAGATATTGTCTCTTACATATAAGATTTCTATAATTTGTCGACTTAGAACCGATTTAAAAGCGGAAATGTGAGTTAATATTGCACGACAAATTTCCCATGATGAAAATAATAAATTTCAATAATTGAGTGTCCTCTTATTACAAAAGCAGATAAATTTGTAGTATAGTTAATATATTTTTATTTCTTTCTTGCAGTTATTCTTTCCCATTATCTAAATGGCATTATAGAGCAGGAGGTTGTGTTCACGTTTGCTCATCATTTTCAATGTCTCGTTGAGACTTTTACGAAATATACCATAACTGACCTCAGTGGAAAAGTTCATCAGGTATCCGTAACTGACTGTTATTTAGGGAGAACTTAAGATGTACACTATATGTTTTTACTTACAACGATTCTACAGTTTTACTAAGATTAAAACCATCTGATTTCATTATTATTAGATGATAGAAACATTTTATGTTAAAGTGATTATCTTTTCTACAGGCTAATGGTGCTTTAACGAAAGGAGAAAATTTTAGGGACATATTAGCCTTAAGAGTCACATATAATGTAAGTAGCTTGGCAATATCGCATAAAGGTTAAAACATCAAAAGCAAATATATCTTATTTTAATACGGTTATCATAAGTTTCAATGAAATTTTTAAAATACTCAGTATATTCTTTAAACTGTTTCAGTCTTACAAATCAAACAGCTGGAAAGACAAATATATGCTTCCTGCTTTACAACTCACGGAGAATCAATTATTTTTTGTGGCTTATACACAGGTAAAACTTAAGACTGCACATATATGTTTTAATGAAATTTAAACGTTATAAAATAGGAGCGGAGCAAACAGAGACCTCCAAAAAATCAGAGGTGGGATCAGGTGCCAAGAAGGAGTGGATATACCTTGCCGAACTGTCACACCCGTCGTTTGCTATTAAGGTCATTATCGACCATAGAACTTACAAAATGATGACTTTAAAAAAACTGCTGATATTCTTGTTTCATCAACTTATTTGTCAATACATGTAATTTATGCAGAGCATGCTCTTGCGAATTGAATAACTGAGGGATATAAACTATTTTTCCCGGTTATAAGTTGACGTATTTTTGTATTCATATGAAGCATAAATTGTCCAAAATCGTATAAGTGAAAAGAAAAAAACCCACTTGGTGTGGGTTTCAACTTGACATTTAGATATATTGACAACGTATTGTCAATTATCAATTGATTGTTCCATTCTTATATCGATACGATATATTCCAGTTGGCTTGAAATAAAAGATACCACAGAGTCTGATACATCTGTTTCATATTTTACTAGCAAAGGACGTCAATGGTAATGTTACAACTAAAACTTTAAAATAAAAGTGATGACCTCAACGTATTAACCGTCTTACGTATGCAGAAAAATATCTTTCGGGACATATGGGGATAATATCTCTCAAATGAATCGATGTGCAAGAACATGCTCCACGTATAAACAATTATAAAACGAGGCAGATTATCGACAGCCGTTGCGGCTTTACATTTTATACTATTTGTTCTGCCATTATTTACACATATAGTCTGGGGATTTTTCCATTTTATCTTGATCATGACAAGGAGCACACGGCGGGTGTGATCGCCTAGAAGCAGATGCTCACTCATCCACGGCACTTGATCCCACCTCTGATGTTTAAGAGGTCCACACATATGTTTGCTTTGTCCCAAAATTTGTAAATTGTATATTTTACTTTTGAGCTTGGAATATGTTCGTTTTTCTCCATATATTTCTCTGCAAATGCACATAAAACAAAAAGATTGTGAGTTGTTTGGAATCTAAAATAAATGTTAAAAATATACTCAAAAATGAAGTTCCTACTTACTTTAAAATTATAATTAAACATTGATGTTTAAGACTATTACCTTTTGATAATTGTGATATTAAATTTGAAAATCAAAACGTACTTTTCTTCTCAGCTTTTCATTCCGTCAGATATTTTTTGAAAATCTATAAGAAGAAAGGAAAGAATAGATGTTCATTTCTTATCCTCTCAATATAAAGAACGGAAAAGGAAATCCACTTTATATTTTAAATAAACTAAAACCTGACAAGAATCCCTCAAAACTTATGAAAATAGAAAATAAAATTGTTTCGAAGGTGCTGGGATCGTTTAAATTTTCCCATATGATTATATTCCTTTTTATATTCGACATAAATGAATACTTACTTTATTTCCTTTTTATGCTACGCAGACTCTGTGTGAAAGAATAAATGCAAGAGGTGTTGAGATGTTTTACATCAACAACAAAAGAACAGTAACTCTACCGAGACGTTTACGGTTTGTTATATAGCCTTAGGAATCTTTATTTCCTGTTAAAATAGTATTCACATTCTTTTTCTTATCACTTGTATTTAATGTTGTTTATTTTTTATTCAATTCATTTAATACATTCATTTCGTGTGTCACATGGAAAAAGATAATACGATCTATGGTTTTGAATGTCTGTTTTTATTATTATTATTTTATTTCATATCTAAAATTTATTTATATATTTAAAATTTATTTTCATGCAGTAAAATAAGACTCAATTGACTATATTTTTTTCTGAATTTAATACTACAGTCTAGTGAACAAAATTTATCGTCTCGAAATTTATCTTAACGTAATGGAAACGACCATGCTTTAAGAAATTATATGTACCTGAATTCTACGTGGAAAAAAATACGATATGCATTTTATATTAAATGCATAAAAATTATTTGCATTGTACGAGGGTTGATCCAAAAGTAATGTCACAACTGCGATAAAATTAAAAATAATCGGAGTAAAGCAACAAAAATAGCAATGATGGAAGCTATTTTTATTTCAAATCAGATCTGGAAATTTCAATTCAACATGATTTATACTTTTAAAAATATTGGATTATATACAAAGTTCATTTGTGGTAGTCGTCGCAACCTCAATAACGTCAAATAACAGATACGCGACGTCACACACCTGAACGTAAAATTATTCCTTTTCAAAGTAACGGCCTTGGTGCTCCACACAAAGCTGATGTCTCCTAACCCATTTCTGGAAAACGGCTGCAAACCATTCTCTGGGTAGTAGAGAAAACACCTCGTTACATGCCTGTCTCAAATGCTGAAGGTCCTCGAAGTGGGTCCCTCGGAGTTGATTTTTCAGGTGCGGAAATAGCGCAAAATCACACGGAGCTAGATCTTGGCTATAAGGGGGGTGAGGCAATTTCTCCATTCCAAGGAGCTCAATTGTTACTACAGTTTCCATCGCCGTGTGCGGTGTTGCATTATCATGATGGATGATGCAGTTACTAAGGTTTTTCACAGATATGTCTCCTTTTCTTTCTCAGTGCAGTCATAAGATCTCTGGATGAAACCTGGAAAACAAATTAAGCGTTAATTTTTTTTTTAAGAAAAGAAAACAATGTTTTTCTAAATTTGAAAATCTGTTTTAAAAATGATTATTTCTATATTGATTTTTATATATATATAATTATTTTTGATAATCGTTTGTGAATTAGATAGATAAATTTTGATTATGTGTTATGGCTTTTAATTTTAATGATAACCATTAATTAATTAGTCAATTACCTTTGAATATTACGAGGCATTGATCGCTTGTCCTTGTGGAACAGCACGGATAAGTACAACATCCATATCAAAGAAAACAACAAACATGTGCTTCTTGGTGGTTCTGGAAACCCGAGCTTTCTTAGGAGGTGGTGAATCTGTGCTTTTCCACTGGCTTGACTGTAATTTAGACTCAGGGTCATAAAGATACACCCAGGTTTCATCCACCGTAATGATGCGCCTGAGGAAAGCTTCTCCTTCTTTTCTCCATCGTCGTAAAAATCTTTCGGATTCACGAACACGTACACTCATTTCATTTTCTTTAAGAAGTCTTGACACCCAACGTGCACTTACTCTTTTCATAGATAAGTCCTCCGTCAAAATCCTCCGCACAGTGCCATAGGACAAACTCAAAGTTTCACTTATCGCTCTTATCGTCACACGCCTGTCTTCTTTCACAACGTCAGAAACAAGTTGAACATTTCCGTCCGATCGTCCATCCTTTGGTATTCCTTATATGTTGATAATTTAATGACCCATTTCCCGAAAACGCTGGAACCACCGATAAACAAGTCTCCTATTAACCTTCTTTTCACTATAAGTCTCATTTATCAAAGAAACGGTCTCTAATGGCGATTTCCCCATTTTGTAACAAAAATACATAACAGCTCGTTGCGGGTTTTTTTTTCCATTTCTGGTATTTCTTTCGTTCAAATCATCGGAATGAAACACAGTGTTAATCATCGAAAATGGCAATGACATCATTTAATTTCTAACTGAAGACTGGAAAATGACGTAAGTTTTTACAATCGAAAAAACGGGCAATTTGGCGCGTTTTAAAAATTTTTTACAATGTGTTTATCTTTTTATTCCTAAGAAAATAAAAATCAAAATTAGACGAAACGTTATGACGTGGCGACACCCCTATGTCTCACCTTTTAAACATCTATAAAAATAGTTCTATTTAATATTATTAAACCAAAATTTCAATTTTAATTAAATTTACAAATGTGCATATTTCGGTATATTTTATTTGACAATATGACGCCGAATGCCAAAGATATGGACACAGTGACATTACTTTTGGATCAACCCTCGTATATAACTTACATTTTATGCCTTCACCACCTTTTAGTGTCATAATGACAAGCCTTTTTAATTCTAAAAGAATTGCAATAATTTGCATGTAATTCTATAAACATATTTCCATATCCCAGTTTTTTTTTATTAGTATGCAGATATAATGCAGATTTCATATTATAATTTTAAAAAATGAATGTAAAATAGTTTTACTAAATAATTTTAACAAGTCCTCTATTTTTCAGGATTAAAGGGATTTTATCCAATTTTGATCAATTTTCAAAAGACTTCAACTGTCCAGTTGGCTCAACAATGAATCCTGTGGATAAGTGTGTTCTCTTTTAGAATGAAATTATTCTAATAAAATGTGTTCTTCCATGGTATGTAGTTCTGTCTCTACTAAAAGACCAACATCAAGCGTGTTTGCTGTGTTTAAGCTAAGAAATTTTAAAGTAGAGTGATTTTATTTTTATTGAAGTCTAAAATAAAAAAATAAATTAATCTCTTTATTCTTTTATCATATTTGAAGGCCAATGAAATATTGTTTTTCAAAAGAAAAGATTTTTTTAATTGTAAAGTAGCTGAAAAGCGGCTATTTAAGTTATTCTCACTTTAATGTAAATCTAACATTTATTCTAGGAGAAATCATGATCTAATAAGGTCCAATAGAAGCAATATATATTTTGTATAAGATATTTATAATAAAGAGGTACATAAACATTTTTTTAAAACTCGCAAAATAGACAGTTGGTTAAGGTATACCTTTACTCAGGATGACTAAAAATTCCACTGATAAGAACGGAAAACCACCTATAGCACATTGTACAACTATCATTCTTGTGTTAAATTTCAATTTCAAATAACTAGGTCAATGACCTACTTTTCATGCTAGTGGCCCCTCAGTATTTCTTGGAAAATACCTAATTTTTTCACACTATGACCATTTTTTCTTTACTAACACAATATTAAAAGCAACACAACTCTTTAAATAATGAAATATAGCAACAACAGATTTGCTTCATATAAAGGGAAAATTAGAGTTTGGGCCATAAACTTAATAATTATTCCCTCTGTCATATTTCTATTTTTCCCCCATTTTGAATTGAATATTTTAAAAATCTGAATGATAAGAACTCTAAATTATTTACAGCCTAATGCTACTTTTGTTGCCCTCATTCTCATGGAATTAATATTATGTGGGGTCAATGATCAAATTATTGAGACATGTTGCCTGGAATGGTTTTTGTTCATATTTTTGAATTTCTTTATCTCATAGAATTCAATTATTTGAAATAATTTATGAGCTTTAACACCTATATTATTTGCAAAATGATGTTAAAAATACATGTAAAATTTACATTGTGATTAATATTGCACGAAAAAAATAAATTTGGACAAAAATGTAAAATTTGAAAATTTAGTCCGAATTTCCTCTGCATTACCATACATTGGTTTTTTATTCCTGTTTATTTTCTTCGAATAATAAAATATTTAATTTTTTAATTGATATTGAGTCAAAACTTGGTTATTTTATCCATTTAGAACAATTTTTGATTTAACATATTATACTTTATGAAATTTCCGTTCTATTTTCTGAAACCTGAGTAAACGTCATCCTTAACAGTGATTAAAAATGTAACAAAAATGTTTTCCCGTAGGAGGAAAGCTCTTTTGAATAAAGTTAAAATAAGAATATTTGTTTTAATATTGTGATTTTAACAAGCCATCCGATCAAATCTTAAAAGGAATGTCCTTTTCCTTTATCTGGAGCTGGAAGTGAAATAAACTGTGCCCAAAATGAAATTTTTTTTTGTATCATCTCTTTATATTTTGTGCCTTTGATTTCAAATCCGAAATTATTCGACTTAGATACTAGCTGCAGACTTGCAGTTCACTTGTCTGAAAAACAACAGGAATGGAAGTCTAGACACATACAATGTACATTATGTACAGTGCCACAGTTTTAAAAATCCTGTTCATTCAATGCGCATATGTACAGTGTAAGTCTCAAATTTTGCTGACCGTGTGTTTCTTATATATTTTTAATGCTTTCAAAATAAAATTATAGGTACAAGTGATGTACAAAGCGTGTTTAATCTAACCATATTGTCACCCACCATGGCAATATAGATAAGCAATATTTTTATGGACTCACAATCAGGCCCAGATCGACTTTTTATAATGGCTAATAGGAATATTATTTTGTGGAAAATGTTGAAAAAAAAATATAAATATATAATTTAGGAACACGCGGCTTGTAGAACTTTGAAATGGCAGTTAAAATATTTAGAGAAAGTCTGAATAAATGGGAGAAATAAATTAAGTTTTTTAAATGAGTATCTCATTAGTTCCCTGTTTGTCCATCCCATATTTTTCAGATCAGCGAACACACTCAGGTTTCCAGCTACTCAGATCATTATTCTCCTACTAGAAATACAGTACTTTGTTTTAACCTTCTTTCACCATCCAATTAAGTCTCTTAAAACCATTTTAAGTAGTGTTATTGCTTAAATGGATAACGGGGAAAAATTGAAATACGGTGGTTACTTGTAATTTGTAGAAAGTAAATACCCGTCAACACACTTTTCTTCACCATAATTTTTGATAACATGATCATTTTCCATGATTTCAAAATTTCTTTTATAAACTGAACGACGTATTTTTAATTCTTGTTTCCCTTTCAATGAACGTTCGAAGAAAATATGCGATATAAATTGTTCAGGATTCAAAATATCAAAAGATATTTTGAAGGTAACTACTTTCAGATTGTTGTCTTTACTTTCCAGACATTTTTGTATGCACTTTATTTACAAAACTTTCAATATACCGTCTGCATCATATTAAAACATTTAAATTAAGACTCATAATTAATGAATTTCTATCTTCGTAATATACAAAGATGACCATTTGGTGAATGTTCTTGAATTTTATACCAATGAAAAACACTATATTTTAACAACAGTGTAATATAAAAACAAATATTTTTTTTAATTGGTGAGATAGTTTAATAACTACTAATCAATAACCACTTTTTTCAATATATCACAGAAATGTTACGGTGCACCCAGCAGTAAATTATAAAACAACTATAAAACTCACATTCTTCTATTCATTAATATTATGCTAAAACAAGAAATGAAACCAAAATTGATATAAAAATGCTTCTTCACCGGATATAAAGAAAAAAATCATAAAAAGCAGAGTGTAAAAATGAAAACAAATGCATATAAATCATTGCATAATTAAAATAATAATAATAATAAAGTGGATTTTCTAACAGTTAGATGAGACAACTCCTGAGAACTCCCTCGTCTTGACATAGCAAGTAATAAAACGATATAAATAAATGATCACGTGTTTATCAAGGGAATTAACTCCAAATTGTGATCACAGTTACTGCCCTTGACTTCGTCGATTTCTTTAAATTGGATTTGTTTAAGCAGTCTTGGAGAAGGCATATTTGAGCTTCTATGTTTAAAACTGGAAATTCTGTGTGTAGTAAGTGGAAATTGTGAAGGCACATTCCCGTTCGCGTTAGAGGTATCGTTTAAAGAATGTCTTCGAAGGAAAGAGCGACTAATTCTGTTGTCGATGCACAGTGAGTCTGTTTTCTCACAGTTACAGATTGTCTGATTCTGGTTGTTGTTTCCTGATAAAGTGGGACTAGTCGGAGGGGACAGAACTCTTGATATTCTCTTCTTTCTAAATGATTTGTCTTCTCCTGTTAGCCAGTAAGTCAATACATCACCCTTCCCCTGCAATATCAGTGTTTTTAAATTAATAATTTTATGACGAATAGTTAAGTTGTGCTTAATTTTAAGATTGATGTATATTTTGATATTTACAAATTACAAATTAAAAGTGGTATATAATGGACAAAGACAAATTCAATAACGCAATTCTATATATATAAAAAAGAAACGGACAAATCTTTTGGTGTACTTTCAATGACATTTTCTCTGTTTGAACTATTCAATTTATATTGAAAAACTAAAACATACTTTTAAGTTTAAAACATTAAATCTTAGAAAGTAAAAAATGAATTATTGCAATATAGCCTACCTTCATTGAAACCAAGCCTCTTTCCTCTGTTTGATAACCCCCGAGCTCATCCAGTATCGTTTTACATTGACTTGAACAATGCACTTGTAGAGCTATAAAATTGAATTTAAATTCTCAATGTTTGCTTGTATGCTTTTATGAAAATGTTTTCAGGAACTTTGTTTCTTTTTGTACGTTAATATATTAAAAGCAAACTATTAATGAATAGACAGACAGCTAGACAAACAGGTATACAGAGTGCATACTTCTTTAATGATTACAATAAGGCACTAACAGTATAATACAGAGCCCTAAAAGACATACGTTCTCCATTTGATTCCATCCTTGATGCCGTATTGACAGTATCTCCAAATAAACAATATCTCGGCATCTTCAGTCCAACTACCCCCGCTACACAAGACCCTGAATGAATTCCAATCCTTAGTTTTATCGTTTCGTTTTCTCGATGACGGATCTTAAAACTTCCTATGACCTCCAGAAGATGAAGTGACATCGAGGCTATTTCGCCTGCATGCATGTTTCCATTCCTTTTTGGTAGGCCGCTTACAACCATATACGCGTCCCCGATTGTCTCTACTTTGTACACGTCATAATGCTCAATGATAGAGTCAAACAAAGTGTAAAGGTCATTCAACAGATTTACAACCTGTAAGATAAAAAACAGTCAAAAGAACTTATACTACTTACAAATGTATTTAGGCTCAGAATAGCTCGTTCTTTGGATAACTGAGAAGCACGAATATATACAGCAAAAGGATGGATTTAATTTTTTTCCATACATCAAAATAAAATATTTCATTTTAAAATATTTGTCAGACTACCTGACAGGTCGAATGCTTTGTTTAAGTAGAAAGAGGTCAGAAAAGACAACAAATAAAGGATAAATAACTAAAGCGTGTTAAAAAGTCTTAAACTTCGTACTTGGTATTAGTTTTTATGAGATTCACTAAGTGTCCACATCGGTATAGTATATTTATTAAGCTTTGCTTTACCTAGATCGACCTACCATACTGCTGTACTCTATGCACAGTCATAAAAACTTTTAAATCTTTTTTTTTTTTTTTTACTTTGTGAGAAAAATTGATTGACGCACCTGAATAGGTGTACTTTCAGACGACAAAGCCGTAAAGCCACAAATGTCACTGAAATAAATGGTCACTGAATCAAACGACTCTGCCTCTACTTCTTTTCCCATCTTCAACTGCTCTGCAACTGACCTATGGTGACAAAAGTCAGATCATGCAACCAAATTACTAGCCAGATATGAAACCAAAGTAGATTTATTATAAGTTTCTCAATCATTCCAAAGATTGAAATTAAAACAGAATCAGAGACTTTCTGTGTTTGTTTAAAAATTCTTCTAGTGTGTAGGATTTCGTCTGGATTTTTTTTCCCTACCAAACAATGCTGAAAATAACTTTTTATTAACTATTTTTCGTACAATTATGCTATTAATCTTGCATATAAAAAGACAAAATTATTCATGTCTTCTGTCAGGAAAATTTATCGGTAAACTTTATTTAGGCACGTAAAATCAGAACCTGGGGTTAAAATTTCTAATAATAGTCTCCTAAAAATGTCGACCGAGTTTCAAAGAAGTTACTTGTTTATCATTTTAGGGGGATCTTTTTACTACCCCCACACACATACTTTGGCAGCATTTGATGGAGAAGTTCCTCTGTCTTTTTCTTCTCTTCAATCAGCTGTTCCGTTCTTTCGTCAACCACAGCCTCCAGATTGTTGGCATATTTCTCCATGATGGATATCATATTGTCTAGAATGTTTGGCTTCCTTTGAAAGAGAGATACATACGTATATAAATCAAATAATTCATATTGCTGCTTCACATGAAAAGAGTAAATTTTTCATTGAATAAAATAGACGTTTAAAGTTGAACTAGGTATGTTTAATGATACATGAAATTTGCATTGAGAGAAAAATCACTTTAACATTCTCCTACTCATCCTCAATTTTAATACTCCAAGCTATTAGGTCTCCAAAGTACCGAGTAAATGTCTAAAACCGAAGCCCTTCGAGGATATCTACTAACTTTTGAAATGAGTGAAGTAATTTTGCAAGGGGTGTAAAATTACAATCAAAGGCCTGAAGGGCCTGCGAGTTGACTCGCTCGAGTCAATTGAGCTTTTTCATACATCTGGGCACCATACCTTAATATATTCAGTTTATTTTGCATCTTAAGAGATTGAATATTATATGTCTGATCCATGTTCGGTTCATAAATAAAGTGTATATTGCTTTTCCTTTATAAATACAGGTTGGAACTAATGGGCTTCCGTATTATTTTGACTGGATTCTATAATGAATTTCAGCACACTAGCTGAAGTGGTCAGTGTTATGGAATAATTAGTTTAAAGATTCCCACAGCAAATCTGGATTCTAAAAATAGATTTTCAACAACAACTAGCTGCAGCAAATGAGAGCAGCAGGTGTTTGTGTTAGGGATTATTCTAGGTCAATTATAAATAAACTTCAGATGGGAAGATTAGATCCGCCTAACATGCTTGAACATATATTCATACGCAGTAATTGTACATCGTACAGATATTGAATCAAAAATTTCTTTAAAAGCATGAAGGCATAAATAATGTTACAGTACAAAATTTTATACAGTTTTCACCTCTTAAGTTTATACAATCACTCAAACCAAAGCATTTTTTGCTAGAACTATAACACCGTATACAACGGGTAACGCGGGGGAGTCGCTAAAAAGTATGGGGGAGTCGTTTTCAACGTATGGGGGAGTAGATTTTCACCGCTTCGGAGTCGGAAGAGATGTGGGTCACGTCTTTTTTCGGTATTTATAAGATGTATTTACAAAAAACAAATATCCCACGGAAGATGGCAATAGTTAAGCTTTATTTTGGTCATTTGTCCGGCTGTCATATACGTCTAGTTTTCTCAAACACTTCGAAACTATTTGACAGTTTTCATATTTACGTTGATCGGATGGTAAAAACATGCATGATTTGTACAATCTACGGCTTGTGTAGGGATTTTCACAGTTAAAACAGCGAGAGAAAACGTTTATCTTTTAAATGCAACAACTTAAACTTGACTAGACTTTATAAAAAACAATAATTAAGACATTTTCTCCTCAGACAGTGACGGTTACGTAGGGGGGAGTCGTTTATGGGAAAGCACATCGCAGGGGGAGTCGCAAAATAAAGTCAAATGCATTGTTTGTGTTGTTTTCATCTCTTTTATACTGCCAATACCTTTTTATTTACTCGTAGATATCTATAAATCTGTGTTTGGTTATTTACTTTATAATTTGATGTTACGAAAAGAGATTTATTCTGTGGCTTTATCAGTTCCAGAAAAAAATCAACAATATAGATTGCATGAACAATTGGATTAAATATCATCGGAGCACATGTGCTTGAAGACAGGACTGTCCCCCTCAATATGTAATATGTAATCGAAGATGTGTATCACAAAAATTCAATCCACGAATTCAGGAACCCTAACTTTCGACAATGAAAGCCTTTCCATAAAAAAAAGAACAACCCGATTTATAATTTGGAAAATTTCTTGATAATATCAACAATTTTTTTAATTAGAAAAAGGCAAATCTCTGACGCGTCTGCACGCGCCATTTGACTTTTTCTTTGGGAAGGGGGTTAAATTTAACTGGTATATTCTCTCGATTAGGTTCACAAATAACATTGATAATTATTTTTTTTTTATTTATTTATCATATAAACACATCTTCAGATACAAACGAACAAGTATGTCAAATTGAGAAGATTTTGGATTTTGGATAATCTGAGGATAATACACATAGGTAAATATACAGGATGAATACTGAAGAAGGGACTGAATTGCATATTACCAAATACGCTGGAAATGTATGTCTATGATATATAAAATGAGAAGTGACAATGCAAAAATAATTAATCAGAAACTTTGAAAAGAGGAAATACGAAAATATTTCTTCTCTGTATACATTTCATTATCATGATATCCTCCCTTTCCTTTCCCCAGCTATATATACAGTTCCTCAGAATATGATACCCCCTTTACCCCTCCCTCTTTCGGAGTTCCGTGAACACATGGTTGTACCAGAATAAGTCTGAGGCAACCAGTATATTATACATTCATAGACAGGGTTCGAGGGCAACATGCGTTTTCGGACCCAAGAACCAAACTGTTTGCAGGAGACTGTTAGGCCGAAGGCAAAATGTTTTGTTCGAGGGTTCGACGAAACACATTTTGCCAGATCAGGAGAACACATTCGATCAATGTTTTGTTATACATTTTACTGTTTATTATGGTACTATTTTGATGAAATTTTTGTTAATCCTCACTGCATTTAAAGACTGTCAATTCCGTAAAGTTCTGACAGCTGACCCCGCCCACACTTTGACATAAACGGTACATTATCTCATCGAAAGGTCCAACATCTCGCTCCTCGGTCAAACAGCTTTTTATTTGACTGAAGAAAACGGTAGAAAGGTTATTCTTTTTAGTATAAATTTATATAACAATTTTTAAAAGTATAACAAAAATTACAAACAACTCACCTAAAAAATTTTGAATTTTAACAAGCAAAAAATGGGTTGTTGAAAGGAGGTAACAACAGTTTGACAATCAAATTTTATATTTTATTAACACAAATTAGCAAGTAATAGTCACTATGATTTTGGTTTATACAATGTTATATAAGCCTTATAGTTTTTTGGTAATAGACCTGCACTCATAACTTTTACCTGGTCTATTATCTGAAAAAATGTATGTTAAATTCAGCATCCGAAGGAGGTCCATTAATGTGCATCCTAAGATTTATCATCCATGCAAGTTTGCTCATTATAGGGCTCATAGTTAATTGGAAATGAAACATCATCAAAAACTAACATTTTCACTCATTCACAAAATGTAGGTCAGATTCAGCATCCGAAGCAAGCCCGTTAGTATGCATCCTTAGATGTATCATCCATGCAAGTTTGGTCATTAAAGATCTCATAAATGTAGTTACTTGGAAATGAATCATGCACCAAAAACTTTAACCTATTCACGCAACCGGAAAATGTAGGTCATAATTCATCATCTGAAACAAGCCTGGTAGTAGTATGCATCCTTAGATGTATCATCCATGCAAGTTTGGTCATCATAGGGCTTATAGTTACTTGGAAATAAAACCTACACCAAAAACTTTAACCTGTTCACTTACATGTAACCGCAAAATGCAGGTCAGAATCTGTATCAGAAGCAAGCCTGGTAGTATGCATCCTTAGATGTATCATCCATGCAAGTTGGTCAACGTAGGGCTTATAGTTACTTGGAAATGAAACCTACACCAAAAACTACACCAAAAATGTTAACTTGCTCCAAAAACATTAACCTGGTCATTCCTTGGCTGAAATTACAGCATCTGAAACTTTGAGTGGTACAATGAAACACACTAGAACCATCTTCTATTCATGACTAAACAATAAAGGACATAGAAGTACAAAGAAAACTGCTCCAAAAAACTTAACCTCTACCTGGGACGCCGACGCCGACACCGACATTGACGCCGAGATATTACATAAGTTCCCCCAACTTCGTTGAGGTGAGCTAAAAAGGTATTGGCAGTATAAAAGAGATGAAAACAACACAAACTATGCATTTGACTTTATTTTGCGACTCCCCCTGCGATGTGCTTTCCCATAAACGACTCCCCCCTACGTAACCGTCACTGTCTGAGGAGAAAATGTCTTAATTAATAATTTTTATAAAGTCTAATCAAGTTTAAGTTGTTGCATTTAAAAGATAAACGCTTTCTCTCGCTGTTTTAACTGTGAAAATCCATACACAAGCCGTAGATTGTACAAATCATGCATGTTTTTACCATCCGATCAACGTAAATATGAAAACTGTCAAATAGTTTCGAAGTGTTTGAGAAAACTAGACGTATATGACAGCCGGACAAATGACCAAAATAAAGCTTAACTATTGCCATCTTCCGTGGGATATTTGTTTTTTGTAAATACATCTTATAAATACCGAAAAAAGACGTGACCCACATCTCTTCCGACTCCGAAGCGGTGAAAATCTACTCCCCCATACGTTGAAAACGACTCCCCCATACTTTTTAGCGACTCCCCCGCGTTACCCGTTGTATACGGTGTATAATATTTGGCGTATGGATCACCTTGATGAATGCGTGATAAATTTTACAGCTCTGAAACGGCTATGTCAACAGGGAGTAGCTCGCTACGCGAGCCAACTCAAAAAATGAATCACATTTATACTAAAGCCCTACATCTTGTTCAAACTATATACATTTAAGTTATGCATATTATTGACATAAACTTATTATAACACCGTCCTACCTCTGCAACTGGTATATTTCTCATTTATCCAGCAACTACCCCTTGCATTGATCAAGAAAGGTAACCTACTAAACTAAAGATTTATTCGGTCAATGTCCTAATAAAGCCTCGTGCATGTATTCCGAAGACGTTCTAAAAGCATTGTGAGTTCAGTATATTACACTGTTTACGCAATGGCGTCTTAGTTTCCTCTGCAGAGATGTGTCTAAATTTGGGTTGAAAATAGTTCATTTTGGAGGTCAGATGTAAATTATATTTTGCAGGATAAACAAAATACATGGATGGTCATTGTCTTGAAATATAAACAACTGGTATATTTCTCATATATTAGCCACACCCTTTGACCTGATAACAACTACGTGACAAAGATCATAACCTGTTATGAAAGAAAGCATAACTCTAGATTTTACCAGCAAGGTAATCATCAACAAAACAATTGATAACTTTAAAGATTTACTACGAACTATGTTAAATGAACATTTTCAATTATGATTAAATAAATATTGATTTTCCACTCAATCCAAAGCAATAAATTTTGTCCTTTGCAACATACTTTAAGTTTGAGAAAGTAATCTTTAATATTTCAGCAACTAATCAATTATGAATTACAATTTAACACTTCTCTAGATAACAATTCTTACATTCCTCTTTGCAGTTCTTTTAGTTTTGTGCGAACTGTCTTGAAGTCAGGTCTTTTTTCAGGGTCCTGTTCCCAGCATTCTTTGATAACATCCGTCACAAACTTTGGAGTTGTGTCCAACTCTGCCAGCCGAGGGCGAAACTCTTCGTGTGTGTAATTCATTACTCTCTCAATGATTTCTTTGGAATAAAGTACTTTTGGTTTCATTCTTCATTTTCATGTAAATTATCCACAAAAAAATTCAAAGAGTAGCCATAATTACAAGAACAACGTTTTAAATATAGATTATTTGATCAAAGTTACATATTAACTAAATGTTTCTGCTCTCAAGGACTAACGAATACTATTTATCCAATCACAATGCCAAAAACCTTAATTGGAAAGACTTAATCACAAGAACAAACCTTTGGGACTTAGGTTACAATTTCCATAGGGTCCCTTCCTTCCATTTATTTCATATAAAATGATTGCAAAGGAATAGACATCGCCACTTTGCGTACCCCTTCCTTTATTTTTTAAGGGAAGTAATTCAGGTGCCGTCCACAAGAGATCTAAAACGGTCAAATAATACTTTAAAGGGGTTATCTTTCTTTTACAAACTGGAAGATTAGTTAATTTCCGACTGGATTAAAGTGAAGCAAAGATATTAATATTGAAAACGATAAATACTTCTGTAATAGGCATATTCCTCGGTTGATTCTTCTGTTCCCGCCAAAAATTCTGTTAGACCAAAGTCTGTGATTTTCACAACCCACCTACTATCTACGACGCAGTTACTTGATTTTAATTTCCCATGAGACTTAATTTCGCTCTCATGAAGATACACCATGCCCTGCAAAAATTGATTTTTTAACAGATTTATGGTACAAAAATCTCTAATCTGAATTCAAAATTAATTTCTCTGTCTGAAAATTTCCATAAAATTCCCTTCTGACACGAAAGTTATTTTCTATGTTTAATCAAATTAAGATACTAGAATATGAATTTTATAAAAGATAAATTTTCCATTCCTTGGTCCCAAATGAGCAACATATCATTCTTTAGTCTCAGTGAAAAATTATTAGAAAATTTCTTCATTTTTTCCCAATTAAGACACATTTAGAAAACTGCACGCTTCGCAATAAGTTAACTTATCCGAAATTTGTTTATGAGATAGACGATAAAAAAATATCGGAATTCCAGATAAATCGTCAAATGGATCAGTATCTTAACGTGCATCATGCACACTCAGCAAAGAACATGAGAGTTATTCGACGTATATCTAGCATTAAAAATGGCATACCCTGATAATGTCGAAGACAATAGATGCTATAAACATCAAATCCAGTTGAATGTCATCATTTTCAAGAATATCCTGTCCAATAAAAAATATGGGGAAAAAACTTAATCTTTGAAATTTTCAAGTTAGAATTAGAGTTAAAATTTGAGAAGTCTGGTTCGAAACCACTTAAAAGCCCACAAGTAAAAATACACATATCTGATACAAGGACTTCTAATTTTGCTAATTTACAAACCTGTCGACAAACAGTGTTAATTCTAATATTCTAATACACGTATACTGATGACATTAACTTAGCTCTTTTTTATCATTCCATGCTAAATCAAAGAATTTTCTTAAGCTTCTTGAAATATACCTGTAGACTTCCTTTTGGGCAGTAAGCAGTGACTATTAAAATGTATGGCGCATCAATACAGGAACCAATAAAAGGGTTAACGTTATCGTGACGAAGTTCCCTCATCTACAAAAATGGTATTGAAGTTTTAACTCTACACATTTGTGAACCAAGAGTTTTTCTATGTTCGTTAAAATGGTCAAGCAACACTAAGGAAATATTTTCTTGTATCAAATTTATATTTTGCATATTTAACGTTTACAAAAAAAAAATATTATTTTAGAATGTAGTTTGTTTTATGCTTTCCGTTTGAACTGGTATCCCCCATCAGAGAACAAACAAGTTTTATAAACATAAACGGCTTTCAAGGGTTTTGTTTATTATATTACAATTCAATTTTAAATTCATACCACTTTTAATTCCTTTTTAATGCTTCTTGTAAGTTCTACGTTTTTCTTGTTTACTTTTCTGATCGCAACAAGATTTCCCTTGTATGTCCCAACACACGTGAACAACTGTCTCGTGTCAATGTCAGACTGTGAGGTCAAAGACATAGTACTCGAAGTTCTTGTTATGTTATTCAAGCACATCTGCAAATAAAATAGCATCGTTTCTTCAGATGGTCTGGATGCTATCGTCAAAAAATTAAGAAAATTCAAAAGAAACATTAAGAAAAGAAACCTCTTATGGGAATATGGGAGAGTATTTTTTATTCGGTGAAGTTCTAAGAAAAACAACTTGACACAAAGATCAACACTAGATTGACACATTTACGACGCATCCGCTTGATTCACACGCTTCGACTTCAGATAATGGTTATTATTGATATTCCTTCAGCATTCTTCACATTGTTAGTGAACTGTCAATTCCATGCACTCAAGACTTGACTTAAAAGGCTTCCTTGATTACAGACACTTTCACGCTATCCAAGTCTCCAATCAAGGCTATATTTAAATACAATGTAACAAGATGGAAATTCGCTTCCTGATACGGGCTATATTGCATTTCTTTCATTTTATATAAATAATGCATGTTGTTCAGGTCTTGAGGGTAAATTTAGTATTGAATTTTTTTTTCGAAAAGAAAATCATCGTTATAAGCAAGGAGCAGCCGAGTTTGACATGGTTTTGGAGTGATAAAAATGTTCAGTTATCCTCAACCATATTGTGCTTGTATTGAATGACTATTTACTTTTTTCGGTATTTGAGGGGTTTTTTTATCAAGATCCTCCAAATATTTTTGGTCAGCAAAATGCATGTCATGTGATAATTTATACATCAAAAATCGTCAAGTTATGTTTACCATGGATTGGTACTATTGCTCTAAATCATATGGTTTCATATTCAAACTATACTGTCAAACGTACATGTTATTATATATATAACTGCAATGTACTTTTGGAGGTATTTACCATCAACCCCGGGTCTGCATAGTCTATTGTCAAATCTTTGTAGTCAATCTTCCACAGAAGGCTGGCTAATTCTTGTTCATACCTCCAATTTCTGTAATATGTACAATATTCAGATATTATTACTATTTTATTATAGTATTGCATATATTGATGACATAAAATATCAATATTATCTTTCCATCCCCAGTTATCCTTGTACTAAATTATCAATATCCTCACATAAAACAATTGAAGTTCCGGGTAATCTTTATTTCATTTGTTTCACTCAGGTTTTTGAAGTTGAATATTGTTTCATTATATACTCACAAATATCGTCATATTCTAATAAGCCATGCTCATTGTAATTTTAAAAGATTTAACTTACGGTATATTTAGCTGTCAACTATCATTGAAAAAAATCATATATTTTAGTTTTAAAATTTTATCATTTTGTATATCTTTATAGAGCTCTCCTTTTAAAGGAGATTGAAATAGTCTAAAAATGTACCCCCAAGCCTCGTTAAAAGTACATTATATTGTATAATAAAGATAAGATTATGTATCATGTAAACTGGCTTATACTTTCTTATAGTTTCAGACCTCTTCTTTAGCTTCAAAGTGAATATCTATATTTTTGATTTTCTTTAATTATACACAATAACTAACTTAAATTCTTAATACATGTATCACTAAAACATGTATTCAATACAGTGATATTTGTTTTTGTTACGTTATACATATGATACATTACATAAATATACATGTAATACTAAACCTTGACTTGGATTTTGAATTTTTTTCATGTCTAAAATCATAAAATGTTGTATGACGCCATGTGAAGATGGGTGATTTTTTTTCTCTTATATGTTATACATAAAACAAGAAGCTGCTTTACAATTAAAAGTTCCTATGACCCAAGACTTCTTCCAAGCAAATTTTTTATTGTGTTATCAAAATTCCACGTTATATTTTGTATTAGCAAATCATTTGAACAACTTTTTCTATCGTTTTTCGGTCAACTTTTGTTCAGCATTTATAGAAGTGAATACAAGCAATGTCGAACTAAAATTATTGATTTTAAAACTTGTGAAGGATAAAGACACTGACCTATAAAAAAGCGTCCCGATAATGATAACTATTAACAGAATACCTCCAGTTACACCAACTCCAATTTCTAATGTATAATCTGAAAGAAGACATAACTTTTACGATTACAATTTTGCAATTATAAATGTTGCACTAATTTTTAATATTTCTAAGCAGAAAAATTAATTAGCGTTCCATAAAAGTCAATGAAAGAGAAAAAGAAACGTCTTTTATTAAAAAAAAATGTTTTGAAAAGGCAGAACTGAATAAATGGCTGTGACCTACTTTTGGGTTCTATACAATATTCACCACTGTAACCACATGCGGGCTCGTCCACTGGAATCTGTCCGCCTGGCCATGCAATGCTTCTACCCTCGTATAATTCGAAGTCCTAAATCAGACAAAACGATTTAAATATATGCATATACATCGAAATTTATTTAATTAATCTGTTTGATAAAGTTTTATTTGAAAAAATGAGATTTAAAAAAAAATCTTTATATGAAATGGCCTGTGAAGGACACAGTTTTGGCCATTTGAGTTTTTTCCAGTAATTCAGCTTTCAAAATTCAGTCGATATACTCTATGCATATAATCTGTTAATTTAGAAACATTTCACAAATACTTCCATTCAAATCTAAAAGATTAAGAAAACAAAGTTTTAAGTTGCAGGCTTATATTTTTTACATTTCGAGCAAAATTTACTTACAGTGTATTTGACCCAAAATAGTCAAGTTACACATGAGTATACTGAATTAGAGAAATGTATTTGGATCCAATTTATTCTAGTAATTTATAATATTCGTGTACATACTGGCATTTCATCGGAGGTCTGTCTGAAAACCCCCACAGGGTAGAGTCCCCAGATGGATTTTTCGCTTCTGAGGGCTAGAAGTGTAAAATTCCCCTCAGAGTCTCCTCGCTGGTTTATTTTCGTTGTAAAACCCATGGCACCTAAGAAAAATTTCGATTTTATATGTACACTTACAAAGCATATTCAATTAATTTGAATTTCGCATCAAATATGGCAATTAATCATTGCATTCCTCATCTCCGTGATTATTTGGCTAGTATTTTTCTCATTTATTACTCTATTCTATTCTGGTGTTTTTAGAGCTATATTCTCAAATATAAAAAAAAATTCTGATAATAACCATAAATCACCAAGGCAAAACAAGGAGAAGAAATATTCTTCTAGAAATGTGGTCTCTTAAGGGACAGTTATGGACAATCATATCAATTTTCATGTCTCACACCTAAATAAGTGAGTATTCCATTTACAGGGAGATGAATAGCGCGTATTTGCATATCTGTCGAAATTGAATTCGCCACAGATTTAAGGAACACACACACACGTATTATGGCAATGAAGGCACAGGGAAAGAAATATCAAACTTAAAGATATAACTTACAGCTTTAAGATTTATATGATGTACATAACTTTGTAAATTGCCAAGGCAGTTTTGATTACATTATAATAAAGTCAGGCACTTTGACTTAAAATTTAAACGAAAGTTAAATGCTGTGTAATAAATTTCAATTACAGGAAATGATAAATTATTTGAAACTTCCAATTACTTAATATCAATTACGTGAGTTAAACCAATTTAATATGTCTTCATACATGAAAATTGTCGGGAAAGATAGTCAGAAAAAAAAACATTTGTCTCTTTTTCTTGTAGAAATTTGATATTTATTGATATTATATATTGCATAACACCAGGAACATCAGGGAATTTAAATCGGTTTTAAAACAATAACTTTTTTATCATTGAGTTTCGTTAAGAATTTTTTTTTAGATGGTTCCTATTACATGAAATGATTATTACGAAAGAGTAAAAAAAAATACGTTTATTTTCCAATATTTGATCAAATCAACATGTACATGTATTTATATCAAATAGCAAATGATGTACTTGTATTTTACTTTTTGTATTTTACTTATTGTATTATTAATTAATTGTCATTTGAAACATATTTTAATGAGTCAATCCTAACGCTCTCAAAATTTTAAAAAAATCCATTTATTAATAATTTTTCATTTTCAAACAATTTACATTTTGTTTACATCTGTGTAAAAATTTTACAGTTTACGAAGAGATTTATTATATTCTTAATTTATTTGGCTTTAAGCTTTACTTTTATAGGTGGTGTTGATGAGATTTTCTATTATCTTTGTTCCGTTTCTGATGTCTCCTCCTTGTTCTAGAATTTTATGTGCAGATCTTGCATAGAGCCAAACCGCATCGTACAGGTAGGCTGCTTCTGTTCTTAGCTGCAATAAATGCAGAAAAGTGTAATACATTCTTTAATGAAAAGTTATCAGATTGTTGACACAGTAATTTAGTATAACTTCTTTACTAATTGTAATGATTAATAATATTATGCTGTATAGTTGGCCTTCATTATCTCGAACAAGGATATCTCGAATACTGTGGATATATCGAAATCACTTGGAATTCCCAAGTATAATCTCTTCCTTAATGTATTTTAAATTTTGGGGGACTCGAATCCATGGATTTCTCAAAGATTTTCCCTCGATTGCATCCATTTCGAGATAAGGAAGTATATCCGTTTGTTCTAGATAATCTTATTCTCTCAACCGACCAAAAAGAAGTATATCTTGTAGCATTCTTCGTATTATTAAACTTACCCGTTTTTCAATTGTCATGTTGAACTTGAAAGGGGTCTGAAAACTGAATGGCGGTCTTTCAAGGTATTTATTAACTATTTTTTTGAATTCTTCATATTCGTCATAAATTGGTGGAGATTCTACGATGCCTATGAAATACTTGAATGCCTCCAGTCGATCTTTTGTATGATCCTTCCCTCTGTCCGTATCTATTAATTCTGCAGAAACATAATGGAACACGTTTATTTGCATTCATGCCGATACAGAAATATTTACGGGATGTTGAACCAATTTAATGTCTAATAAAAACACCAATGGTCCATCACATTTGCATAACAACCACATATATTTTCTGTCCAAGACCACTTATCTTAAAACTAAAGAGGAAATGCGGATTAGAGAGTAAAGGTAAATTGAGGATCCTGTCAGACATGTGATTTACATTTTAGATGGTTGTTGGTATTGTTACAAGACGATATTTGATGTTTCTAAACACATTATCTCCCTGGGAAAATGTTCTTAGCTTTCATCTCTCTCATTTATAAATTATACTTAAAAATCACTGAACCCGTGAATCTAAAAGAAACTGGAAAGGTTATTTTATGATAGTTTTTCGTGTAGATGTCATTTGATTTGACATTGTGACTGCACACCAGTAGATTGTATTATGATACTCGATTTCAACTACTCTGCTTGAAAGAATTAAACCAAAATATTCAAGATGCATTAGCTGAGAGCATTTTCAGGGAAATCGTTTGATTAGATTTGCATTTTTAGAGACATTTTCTTCATCCAAAGAAAATGTCAGCAAACTGCAATACTACTTTTCCACATGATAATGCCTCACGTGATTATTGGTCTGTTTGGTGCCACTCTTACGATTTTATATTCTGTATACATTGCAATTTTCAACCCGTTTTATTTTCATCCCTTTCGCTCTCATAACATGTGGACGATTTCAAATGCGGCGAATACAAGGAAGATGATATTATCTTTTTCATGCAAGTATGTTCAGGCTAATAATATTGTTTGAAAAAGTGAAAGGGTGAAAATAAACCTGTATTCTTCTTATGTATTATAATTTTATCTCAATTTAGAAATATGAACAATTAATTTCTTATATTTTTATAATATTTTCTGACAAAGAGAAATTAAACAATACAAAAAGGTATTATCACCAAAAAATTACCTTTGATGTATGCATCAGGAGTAATGGTATCACTGTCCGACAAACACACCCCGACAACAAAATATTCTCCCGTGTCCAAAAGTCCAAGTTCATATAAATGGTCCATCAACCCTATAAACTCGTAGTACTGGGCTAGAACTACATAGACTGGAATCAGAGAAAACAATGGCTTAAAAATTCTTATAACATCTGCTGTTTTGATTTTACTAATTGCATCTTCTCGGGCCTTTTCGGCGAAATGGAAAACAGACAACTTGCGTGAAAGGCCCAAGAAGATGCTTTTTTGAACAAAAACAAAATGCAATATATAATTATCATAATTTGACAAACCAAATGCCTCATATTCTGTCTCTCTTCTTTCTTTTCCTTAATAAAATTAAAATACTTATGTGATTTACAGTATTTCAAAAAAGGGAGCTTACTGCGGGTCTTCATTCTTGTTTGCGCTACTATACTGGTAAATGGGTTTTCGGTTTCTCCGTGGAAGTAGGGATATCTATAACTCATCTTGTAGGTGATTTTTATTTTTTCTCTTTTCAACAGCTGTAAAAGAAAGTTTTAAAATATAATTTCTTGGAATAAAGGTACAAATTAAGTCGTAAAGTAATTCTGCACTTCGAAGTAAAGGATGTGTTTGGCGAAAATGGGTAAATTCTAATATCTAGGAAAAGAACGTAAAATGATTTTAAATCAAAAAGTACTTAGCTATCTAAATTTAAATTTTTCTGTCATATTAACCGGCCATTTTCAGCAGGGCTCATTGGTCAATAATCAATACCATTTTTTATAGTTCTGTATTGTTTTAATTGTAAATGGATTACATACACTTTCAATGGTGGCCACGGTGTCAGGTAAACCATTCTCCTGGTTTGCAGTGTGTATGAAAGTTATCTTCTTCCAGTTATATTTCTTCAAAATGCAGACGACACTTGCCGATATTTGTGACGCAGTCGGTTTTGTTCTGGCAAAGGTTGGGTACTTGACCTTGTTACTGACGTCATCTGCTACACAAAACTAAAATAAAGATTAAAAGAAGGATTAAAATGGTTGTGACAGTTAATGAAATATTTTGGGGGGAAATTAATTTACTAAAAGGAATGAAGTTATAAATCAACAAATATTTACACAGATCGGCTAAAAATTGTAAACATTTATCATGTGCAGTATATAGTTTATCGGTTGAAATATTAATGCAAGAGAATCATTAATATACTAGTTTTTTTTATTGTTAAAACACATATTTTTAATACCTGTGTTATAAAATCTTAAGTAGACCTGTAGCAAAAATTTGGTAACATATGTTCTGTGTTTATCCCGTGGGTAAAAATGACATAAAAAATAAAATTGTGACACGCATTAAAAAGTACGTACAGAATTGAAACGTAAATAAAGGATGTGTTCAGATGCAAACAATAAGGTTTTTAAGTCTTCAAAGGGATGACATTGTTAAAAATATACTCGATTGCAATGTTTAAAAATCATTTCTTTCAATGATGTTGAATTTTAAAACAGTGAAGGATTTTAGATTACAAGAAAGAAGAAAGTGTTGTCAAAATTACTTTGCATTTTTTATCTAATACATGAGCTTCATATTGATGGTTGCTGCATGAATTGAAGAAGAATGGTCCATTTTATGAAAAGATCAAAACATAAACATTTTATCTATTAATACATGACAACATTGTTTTAAATTTCACTCTTTTCCGAAGTATGTGAATGCCTGCATATAGCTCTCCCGTAGTTTGATAATCAATGATGCGATAAATGTTGACTTTTTGACATCATAGATGTCGGTAAAGATCAAGTCATTGAATCGATAATTTTTCCTTGGTTATTACTTTCTCTTTATTCATTAATTCTATATACCATCTGATGGGACCTCGTCTTCTAGTATGTGGATACCGGAGACGTCATTTAATATTAAAGTAACAATGTCATCTTCATGTTCTCACACGACAAAGAAACATAAAAACAAGATCCTTAGTCAGCCCCGGAGAATTGCTCGGATCCAAAACAGATTATATGCACTTCTATGACTTCTATGACTTTCTTTCCTCCTAAGAGACGGTCTGAGCGTTTGATCTTATTACAGTATCAGTTCCTCCAGGCCATGTTTTCCTTCACCTTTAAGTAATATTTATGTTTTTTGTCATTTATCTGTGCTAAGGAACTCGTCCGGGTTCTTGTATGAACATATTGTAGCTTGCTGATAATTGCTCAATTTACATTCTTTTTTTTTGAAAATGTAAATTTATTTTTTATTTATTTATTTATCCCAAAAAAATTATAGTTTAAAGACCAGTTCGTTACAATAACATTGTACGTATGTTTGTAATTAAGTAATTGGAAAACATGTATATCTGTGGTTAGTGTTTTATTTTTCACTGTTTTCGCAAAAGCGTTGATGGATTCTTTGAATTCCACTCATGCCTTCATTCCATGACTGTATTTATTTTCTCTTATATTTCATTCTTTTGAAAATATTTTTCTTCAAAAAGTCGATAAACTTTTATTTAGTTTAACCCCCCCCTTTCCTTAAAGAAATTACTGTCCACCTGAATGATAGATGCAAGTTTTTTCAAGTTTTCAATGATAAAGAGAAGAAAAATTCTATAATTTCAATTTTAAATAAAAATTCAATCAATCATTTTTAACTGACAAGTGAAAGAAGAGGGAAAAGCGAGTGCTTTAAAAATAGTTTTTATTTATGATCGTCGAATGATAAGATAATAGCCCACTTAAAATGAATATTAAAAATATATATTCCAAGTACAAAAAGGAAAAATATTTGCCACTAAAAATATAGAGTTCTGATGTTATCTCGAAAAACAACACTCCAAATGATACATGGTGGTCTCTATATTGTCGAAAGAATTTAGCTAATGGCACGTGATGACAGTTAAACGTGTGTTTTTGTCAGCACACAGTTGCAATTTTCTAATTCGTCGACGGAAGTCAATTTTTTTTCTCTCCAATCCAACCAGAGAATGTTCAACCTCTCATTCAGATGTGGTGGTACGCATAGTCGTATCATTCCCACAATGACGGAGTTTGCTTCTACCATTTCCCGTTTTGGGGATTTGTAATCTCTTCACATTAACGACACAATTTTCTACTTTGCAAATTGCTGAAAATCGCTAAAAACTTCAGTAATTTGTAATTTAAGCCACTAATCTAGGATCATTCGTAAGATAATTTACACAAAATTTTATGAGAAATATTACTCCATTCACCAGCTGATGGCGATTGAGCTTCACGCACAAAGCCTTAGAGGTCCTTTCACATGTAGAGACATTGAACGTTGATCCCATCCACCCCATCCCAACCCTTTTGCAGCATCTATTAGATTCTAAAATAGTTTCGAAACAACATTTTGTTTTACGCCATATCTTTTATATATTTTATGATGAAAATTTCCATTACGAGTTTGTTTGTTGTTTAAAATCCCTCTAAAAAAATTTTCATTTATAGGGAGACGTCAATATTTGTCGGTGAAAAAAACTGCAAATTTAAACCTATACTCGGCACTCAGGGCCATCGAACAGTGCAGTAAGGGATCTTTTTTTTGTGCCATCACCTACTGCGACATCGGTTTATACGGTCTCATTCGAAGAACCGGTGTCCATTTATAAAGCTTTCTTCGCGACTCTAGAGCAGACACTCTAGCCACTGCGTCACGCAGACGAAACTTTTTGTAGTACTGAGATTCTCCCTAATTCCATATAATCATACTAAGAGGTAGTAGGGGAATGAAATTCGAAGAAATGTTTACAAGAAAAAAACCTATCTTAGAAATCTTGTAAATCTATACATCTCATAGACAGTATTGATTCATTCAAGTATAATAAAACTGTCATTAATGTTTTTCCATCAGAATTTTTTGTAAATCCTATTTGCGCCAAAAACTGATGAAGTTTCTTGATAACTAATAAGTTCATACACTTTGTCAAAACAATAGCTCTCTAACGAACGTCAAATTTGATGAATGATCATTACATTTCCGCTGCTTAAAGATACGGTAAACCTTATCAAGCTGTTGCTGACGAAAAGTGATCTAGAATATCACTGATGATTACAGTAATTATCCGTTCATATCCGAAAACCAGAATTTGCAACCATTACTCAGGAAATGTGAGTATACAGATGACAATTATTGTATTATATACAGATTTTTTGCTACTTCTCCTGACCTCTAGCTATTTATGCGTAGAGTGTATGTTTTGGCTTCAGGGTTTTTTTTCCTGCTGATTAAATTGAAAAATGTAGTTAAACTGTAAAAACAAGGTGTGAAGGCCAGAAAATTTCATTTAACATCAATGGAAATATACAGTTTGTTGGTGTTTTCAAAGAATTGCTGAAAGCAACATGACAAGCAGAATGTCCAAACCTGTCCATTCGTCTAATATTTAGAATTTCATATGTATAAACCTATTTCTTATCCGCAACTTGTATAACTATTATACCATTGAAAGAAATTTATCGAGATTTTTACAGAATCACTGTTACATGGTGCCAGTGTGTACCTCCTATTTTACTTTTTGATCCGACACAAATTCTTGGTTTCCCATATAGCAATACATTGGTACTGCTATTCTTTCTAAAATATTGAAGGAACCCATCTCTTATTCGCAACTCCTCCTTAACCACTGAATAAAAATGATACTTTCGCAGATTCTTTATTACATAATGCCATTTTGCACCTTCTATTTTACTTTTTGATATGACACTTATTTCGTGTCTCCCAGAGCAATACATGGATTTTGCAATTATTATCACATGGGATACAGGAGTACTAGTAATATTTCGTGAGCAGTGCTCACAATACATCTAGTTTTTTTATCAAATTGTACATGTATTGAGATTGGTGGCCGATAATATACACAGTCTGTATACGCTTATTCGATCGTTGTCAAATATCTATATATTTGGATAGTATTTTTCATTTTCTAACATGCATGTGCACATACAGAATTATTGAATTATTGAATTAAATACAGAGAATGCAAATGATACAATTCTTCCCTTGTTATGATCCTGCTGTATCATTATACATGTACTCCGAAGATACTAGTATTAGAACAGATGCTTTAAACCTGCATGATAAGTGTGAAGTGACATCCATGCACAAAGTACATTCATTGCCTTTCTCATGTTTGCATTGTGTATTCATCAATATATCTACAGATTTCTTTTAGATGTTGATGATGAGTGTAATACCGGTAATAAGGCCACATCAATTTAATTTTTTGTTCCTTGGACATCTGATGAAATAAAGAACGAGGGCACGACAAGAATAAAGGTCGAAGCAAATTGTATTTTTGCTGAGAAACGAGTCTCTTTAAAGAAGTGTTTTATCAGGAAATATTTATTTTGATTAACGTTTACTAAGTATATATCAATTTATAACTTCATAAGCAAGCTATTAAGGACACAAGCATTAACACTGACGCAGGTTTCCTGCTGAAAATTATATTTCACAAAAGAAAAAAATTAAAAATCCACTTGTTTTTCGACCAGCCAGTTGGACTCGAAATGGAAAAATCCATATCTAAACAGGAAACTCAATAAAATAAGGATTTGGCTATTTCATATAAAAATTGCATTTCTTTGGACATCTCCAAATAAAAGATAAATTGGATACTGGATGAAATCTTTGTGGAGTATGGGAAATTTAAGAAGATATAATGTGACAGTCAGGCGGACGGACAAACCGAGCACCAACAACGGAAGTACGCCATGTTGTGACGTTGTACAGAGTCACCTTAACGAAATAAATTCTTTGTAAGGACAAACAGTACGCAGTATGTGATTTGTCTTCGGATTTCTTGTTCTTAATGAAAATGAAATCGAATATAGAATCAGTCAGAGAGAAAAGCTTTGTTGGGGTTAATTAATATTAACTTATTGACGTAGAAAATTTTCTTTTATCCACAGGTTAAATCAATTCCTAGGAAATCAATTCCTAGGAAGGCATAACTTTCTTCATATTAGGCCTTAATCGCTTTGTTTATCAGTGTGGTCTAAAAGAAAGTCTAATTCTCTTTTGTCAAAAATCAAAAAAAAAATAAATAAATAAATAATTCAGCAGCTCATATACATATACCCGCGTTATGTCGAGAAAATTTCCAAGCATTTTTTTTTTTCTTTTTATAACTATTTATCTGGATCCTGGGTAAAATTATTTTCCGCTGGATGCTCGTCGTTTGCTTTGATTACTGAGCTCGATAATGATTTGCTTTCTACTAGTAATTCTTTGAAGCAATTAGACTTTTTTAATGTTTTTTTTTTGACAGAAGTTATATATAATTTTTTTTACTACAGCCCCTCCATTTACTGAAAAGATTGTGTATATGCGTGGAAATGAAGAAAAGTTCGTATAGGTCTTAATGGTGATAGGAAATATGATGATAAAGAAAGGAAGACTTTTTTCCTCTTTTTGTTCTACCTCATCAATAGTTCAAAATATGTCTTTGACAGTAAACGTTTTCTCGTGATTCAGGGGGTTTTATACAAGAAACCCAGAGTTTTTCCTTTACATGCATTTTATACAACGGATTATAACTATTAGCCTTGAAGTTCAAAGCATATCAGCAAGAGAATAACCTAAAAACATGTTACTGAGCAATCTACAGCAGCTTGTAAACGAACATTGGGTCCCCTTTCATTAAAACTAAGAAAGGTTTTATCCCATTGTGTGTTGAAACTTGTGTTTTTAACATATCGATACATATAGACGGAGAGGAAATTCTGACAATTATATGGATGAGATTTTTTATATTCCAAGATTTGATTTTTTGACATAAAAATTGCGTCCAGACTTTAATTTTTAATGGTTTTTTTTAATCTAATTGTATCCAAGCGCGGATGAGTTCGTACCGTTGATTAAGAATAATCTCATTGGGAGAAGTCAATATTAAATGACCGTTTCAGTTTTTTGCAATAAGAAAGATTTTTAAAATCTTTAAAAGACTTTTTAATTTCCTTATTATTTAAAAATAAAATATTTATTAGTTTATGTAGTAGTATATTTTCTCTTCAAAAGTGCCAAAACCTTACCCGTACATTACATGATATATATACGGCATGTAGACTAAAAAAATTCCAGGGAAAACATCGGTAGACCGTACACAACAAAAAAAAATTAACAGATAACTTTCATGTAGTATATGTACACATTAAACTGACGCTATTTATACCCCGTGAAGAAAAATTTACAGACATACGTTATTTTAAGCTGCCTTTTTTCTATTTGAAATGGTATTGTTAATATACTAAAATGTTAAGATGAAATGCAGTCATAAAATATCTAAAGTTATGTTTATGTTTAAAGGAAACTGCTTTTGGCCGAGCCAAATGCACGAAAATACTCCCCGTTAACATGCAATATTGTAATCGTTTAACACTTGCATGAATTTCACAACTGCAATCTTTCCTGTTTGCAACTTTTACATAAATGATATTCCTATTCCGTGAAAAAAATTCTTCCCTAAAAATAAGAAGTACTTATAATGTAATAAACATGCATAAAAATTTTTCTTGAAAATCAAAATGCAAAAATAAAAAAATTGTGAAAACCTATTTGAAACAGATTTTTCTTCATTTTACAAAACTATACACTCTAGTTTAAATTTGATTGTTTGGTTGGTTGATTGCATAATTATTGTTTAATGTCCCTCTCGAGAATTTTCCACTCATATGGAGACGCCGATACTTGCCTATGGAGAGCTACAAATTTTTTCCTATACTCGGCACTCCTGGCGATTGAGCTGTGGAGGATCTTTTTCGTGCCAGCACCTACTGCGACACGGGACCACGGTTTATACGGACTCATCTGAAGGACCGGACTGCACGTTCCACGGTAGAATTTGAACACGCGACGTAAGAATCAACTCCTTACTTCGGGAATCTAGAGCAGACACTCTAACCACTGCGCGAAGCGGGCGACTCTTGAATTAGAATAAGGTTTGACTCAATCCCACACCTTGTCCAACATCCACCTTACCCCGCTCCATAAATGGATTAAAGTCGTAACAATAAAGAAAATTTGATAGTCTTTAATAGGCCTATCCTCTTTTCTTTGAATATGTGGTCGCCCGCGTGGCGCAGAGGTTAGAGCGTCTGCTCTGGAGTCACTAGGTAGGGAGTTGATCCTTACGTCGCGGATTCGAATCCCACTGTGGGACGTGGAGACCGGTCTTTCGGATGAGAATGTATAAACCGAGGTCCTGTGTCGCAGTAAGTGTTACCACGAAAAAGATCCCTCACTGCTCAATGGCCCGTGTGCTGAGCATATGGGACAAGATTGCAGCTTTCCACCGGCAACTGATGGTGTCTCCATAAGAGTGAAAAATTTTCGAGAGGGACGTCAATCAACATATAATCAATTCTTGGATTCTTGAATTCCCCCTACCTCTCCTTGAATATATATAGTATGTACTATCTCTCCCCCCACCATCCCACTCTGAAAAAGCATCCTAAGGTTTCAAACAAAAATAATGAACACTTACGTAAGAGATCATGGGTAAATTAAAGGAAGCCGCTATCCTTCCTTCGTGAACGCACGTCTCCTGCGGACCGATGTAAACCGAAATATTCTGGTCAATCAGCTCCACGGTTTCTTTGATGCTGTAAATTTCTCGTGAGTAGGTTTCAGCCACAACGAATTCCAGGGTATGATTTGGGAGTATGGTCGAGTCATTATTTATCTGATCCTTAGCATAAGTTATCGCCCCTGAAATCCTTTGACCGTGCCGACTACTAAATCTAGAATTGTCTCCCTTCGTTCTGGATCCAGTAATATATCCCATACGGATAACATTTGTAAGATTTGAAGCACTCAGAGCATAAACAAAACATATAAGTAAAAGATGTAAGTATTGTATAGTATACAAATCCATTATTACGCTGTGTAGATTTAAAACATCCTTAATTAAGGAAAAGCTTTATTCTCCAACACAATAAGAATTGACGAAGATCTTAATAGATAAATCCCAATGTCAATAAGGCGAATAACATTTTGATACAGGCACTTACGATGAATTTCGTGCACAACTGGAAATGTTGAACACCGTGTCTGTAATTTTACACCGGTTAAAGTAGTTGAGGTGATTTAGTCGGGACATCTCGTCTGGAAAGATAAACAAAATAACTATTTTGCAGAAAAAATATTTGAACCCTTTAAGCCCGAGAAAACTTATACAAAGTGGCACACATAAACAAGATTAAAGCCGGGGACACAAGTAGGTAAGAAAATTTCCATAACAATGCAAGAAAACAATTACATATGCACAGTTAAAGGATGCAAGTATGTAACAAAAGAAAAGGTGAGGGTCATTCATAAACCGACGAGGAAGTACAAGTGTGTAAAACTGGCTAAAATACCGGAAAGAACGTGTCGCTGAAATTGTAATACGAATCGCAGTTATATTAAGAAGTTCTGAACAACAGGGGGAAGTGTATAATATATTATAGGGATTGGAGGAGGGGGGTCTCCTGTTTACCACCCCCAGGCAGCCCACTGACTAAAATGACCCGAATGAAACCTTTTTTAATTCAATTCGAAAATTTCTCACCCAGACAGTTTCAATCTAAGTCGGGAGGGAGAGGGCAAACAAATCTTCTTTTTAGCTCTACTGGTCAGAGACCAGAAGAGCTTATGCAATAGTAATGCGTCCGTCGTCCGTCCGTCTGTCCGTCTGTCTGTCCGTCTGTCAACAATTTTTCAAAATGCTACTCCTACTACAGTTTTGGTCCGATTTCAATGTAACTTGGCACACAAGTAGACTACACTAAGATACATAATTCTGTGCATCGGTTTTTGATTTCGATGAACGGTGTTGCCGTGGTTACTAAAAATAGAAATTTCTGTGAAATTCTTTCAAAATGCTACTCCTCCTACAGTTTTGGTCCGATTTCAATATAACTTGGCACACAAGTAGACTACACTAAGATACATAATTCTGTGCATCGGTTTTTGATTCCGATAAACGGTGTTGCCGTGGTTACTAAAAATAGAAATTTCTGTGAAATTCTTTCAAAATGCTACTCCTTCTACAGATTTGGTCCGATTTCAATATAACTTGGCACACAAGTAGACTACTCTAAGATACATAATTCTGTGCATCGGTTTTTGATTTCGATAAACGGTGTTGCCGTGGTTACTAAAAATAGAAATTTCTGTGAAATTCTTTCAAAATGCTACTCCTCCTACAGTTTTGGTCCGATTTCAATATAACTTGGCAAACAAGTAGACTACACTAAGATACATAATTCTGTGCATCGGTTTTTGATTTCAATGAACGGTGTTGCCATGGTTACTAAAAATAGAAATTTTTGTGAAATTCTTTCAAAATGCTACTCCTCCTGCAGTTTTGGTCCGATTTCAGTATTACTTGGCACACAAGTAGACTATACTAAGATACATAATTCTGTGCATCGGTTTTTATTTTGATGAGTGGCAAGGATCATTTTTATATTTATTGCTGATTTAAAGTCTCAAGTCCCAACTGCTTATTTTCTCTTCCTTTGTTTTAAGTATAAACCAGTAGAGCTACAGTCTCAACAGAGACTTCTGGTTTAAAGTTTGTCCTCATCAATATACAGGTTTGTGTGAATTGTGCCTATGCATTCTGTTTGCTGGAATAGACTGAAGAGAGAAAAAAACCATGAATTGTGTCCTTTCTGACAATTTTTAGCTCTACTGGTCAGAGACCAGAAGAGCTTATTCATAGGAGGCGGGGGTATCATTTAGTGAGTCCGTCCGTCTGTCTGTTTTTACTATCCGTCTGTCTGTCTGTAAACAATTTTTCAAAACGCTACTCCTCCTACAATTTTAGTCTGATTTCAATATAACTTGGCACACAAGTAGATTACACTAAGATACATAGAATAGTGCATGGGTTTTTAATTTCGATGAACGGTGTTGCCATGGTTACTAAAAATAGAATTTTCTGTGAAATTCCTTTAAAATGCTACTCCTTCCACAGTTTTGGTCTGATTTCAATATACTTTGGCACACAAGTAGACTACACAAAGATACATAGAATAGTGCATCGGTTTTCGATTTCGATAACACACGGTGTTGCCATGGTTACTAAAAATAGAATTTTCTGTGAAATTCCTTCAAAACGCTACTCCTTCCACAGTTTTGGTCTGATTTCAATATAACTTGGCACACTAGTAGTATATTCCCTATTCCTACACTAAGATACATAGAATAGTGCATCGGTTTTTGATTTCGATGAACGGTGTTGCCATGGTTACTAAAAATAGAATTTTCTGTGAAATTCTTTAAAAACGCTACTCCTTCTACAGTTTTGGTCTGATTTCAATATAACTTGGCACACAAGTAGGCTACACTAAGATACATAGAATAGTGCATCGGTTTTTAATTTCGATGAACGGTGTTGCCATGGTTACTATAAATAGAATTTTCTGATATTTAAATATAAAATAAAATTTATATAAATTCTTTAAAAACGCTACTCCTTCTACAGTTTTGGTCTGATTTCAGTATAACTTGGCACACAAGTAGACTACACTAAGATACATAGAATAGTGCATCGGTTTTTAATTTCGATGAACGGTGTTGCCATGGTTACTATAAATAGAATTTTCTGTGAAATTCCTTAAAAACGCTACTCCTTCTACAGTTCTAGTTTGATTTCAATATAACTTGGCACACAAGTAGGCTACACTAAGATACATAGAATAGTGCATCGGTTTTTAATTTCGATGAACGATGTTGCCATGGTTACTAAAAATAGAATTTTCTGTGAAATTCCTTAAAAACGCTACTCCTTCTACAGTTTTTGTCTGATTTCAATATAACTTGGCACACAAGTAGACTACACTAAGATACATAGAATAGTGCATCGGTTTTTAATTTCGATGAACGATGTTGCCATGGTTACTAAAAATAGAATTTTCTGTGAAATTCTTTAAAAACGCTACTCCTTCTACAGTTTTGGTCTGATTTCAGTATAACTTGGCACACAAGTAGACTACCCTAAGATACATAGAATAGTGCATCGGTTTCTGATTTCGATGAACGGTGTTACCATGGTTACTAAAAATAGAATTTTCTGTGAAATTCCTTAAAAACGCTACTCCTTCTACAGTTCTAGTTTGATTTCAAAATAAGTTGGCACACAAGTAGACTACACAAAGATACATAAAATAGTGCAATGAACAAATATCTAATTTGTCCGAACAAATAACTTATTTGTCCGAACAAATTTCTCCGAACGAATTTCTAATTTGTCCAAATTTGATAAGTACATACCAGTAGAGCTACAGTCTCGACAGAGACTTCTGGTTTATTTTATCAAATAAAATCTGCAACATGACTAGTATTAGTGTGATGCTGTATGTTACATATTATTACATATAAGTGCTGCGCCTGTTGTGGTTGTTGTTTTGTTTTTTGTCCTGACTTAATATCGAATATTTGAATGCCATTTTAGAACAACATTTTTAGCTCTACTGGTCAGAGACCAGAAGAGCTTATGCGATAGTAATGCGTCCGGCGTCCGTCCGTCTGTCTGTCTGTCTGTAAACAATTTTTCAAAATGCTACTCCTCCTACAGTTTTGGTCTGATTTCAATATAACTTGGCATACAAGTAGACTAAACTAAGATACATAATTCTGTATATCGGTTTTTAATTTCGATGAACGGTGTTGCCGTGGTTACTAAAAATAGAAATTTCTGTGAAATTCTTTCAAAATGCTACTCCTCCTACAGTTTTGGTCTGATTTCAATATACCTTGACACACAAGTAGACTACACTAAGATACATAATTCTGTGTATCGGTTTTTGATTTCGATGAGCGTTGTTGCCGTGGTTACTAAAAATAGAAATTTCTGTGAAATTCTTTCAAAATGCTATTCCTCCTACAGTTTTGGTCTGATTTCAATATAACTTGACACACAAGTAGACTACACTAAGATACATGATTCTTTTTATCGGTTTTTGATTTCGATGAGCGGTGTTGCCGTGGTTACTAAAAATAGAAATTTCTGTGAAATTCTTTCAAAATGCAACTCCTCCTACAGTTTTGGTCTGATTTCAATATAACTTGGCACACAGGTAGACTACACTAAGATACACAATTCTGCATATCAGTTTTTGACTTTGATGAACATTTTTGCTTTGGTTACTAAAAACAGAAATTTCTGTTAAATACTCTCAAAATGCTACTCCAAATACAGTTTAAGTCTGATTTTAATATAATGTGGCATGCACACAAGTAGACTACACTAAGAACATAAAGAGACTTAATCAAGGATGACTGTTTTTTTATTGCTGTGGTAATGTTTCAATTCCCAACTGCTTGGAGAGAGAACTTTTCTCTTCCTTTGCTATAAGTAAAACAAACCAGTGTGAGAGCTTCAGTCTGTTGTGGTTGTTGTTTTGTTTTTTGTCCTGACTTAATATCGAATATTTGAATGCCATTTTAGAACAACATTTTTCCTTTATCTAATGGTAAATGGTCAGTTTATAAAGAATTAATTACAACGTTAACAAAGTTCCGCTCATTAAACCTGAGTTGCAGGAGTCTATTTGGTTTTTTTAACCGCTTCTCTGTACGGTATACAAAACCGTTAACTGACCCAACCCATGTTTATACATGTACATGCAACCATTTTTAACATTAATTCCTTAGAAAACTATATAAGTAATGCATACTCTTCTTTTAATTTGTCGGAATGGCACAGTAACTTAATTTCCAACAACTGAATTTTGTTTTTGTTTCAGGAAATGCTATTGTAACTCTATATATTCTATTCAATACAGCAAAGTAGAACTTTTATCAATGATTGCAAGAAAATTGATATGCAACTTTTAACAGTTGTCATTCGATGAAATCCGCATTGGTGCATTTAATGTTTTTGGCGACAATACGATTTGTGGGATGAAACCTAGAATTTAATTCATTTGATGGAATTTTATTGCTAAGGTCGCATTTTCAATATGGTTTTCTACTCTATTAGGTAACATGACTAGGAAATAATTAAGAGATGTTTTACTGCTTAGAATTTAAACCTCGTGGCCTTTTAAAATGTGTTTATATGGATTTATGGGGAAAATCATAAATATTTCATTAAAAACATTCAATTTTCCCTTTTGGCTTTGCGGAAGTGCTTCAACACTGTTAAATTGGAAATGGCCTCCTTGGCTCCTGGCGTTAGCAAATGGATGCATTATTTATATCAATGTAAAATAATTTGCAAAATAGTTTATTGTGTGGAAAAAAACAGGTTTCTGCATGGTGATCAAAACAAAAGCATCGAAAGTAATGTGTACTTAGTATTTTAAAACAATTAGTTAAATAAAAAAATTGTCAGCTTTAATTTTCAAAATTTTAAGTGTCCCATTTTATCCGACACTGGTTATGGAAAAGTTTGATTGTTTGTAGTTTAACATCCCTCTCTCGAGAATTTTTCATTCAAATGGAGACGCCACCACTTGCTGGTGGCATGGAGAGATGCAAAATGTGACCCCTACTCTGCACTCAGGGCCATACAACAGTGAGAGATCTTTTTCGTGCCAGCATCTGCTGCGACACGGGACCTCGGATTATACGGACTCATCAGAAGAAATGGTCTCCATGCACGTTCTACAGTGGGATTCGAACCCGGGATGTAAGGATCAACTCAGCGACCATGAGCAGACGGTCTAATTATAAGCACTGCACCACGCGGGCGACGTTACGGAAATTTTGAGAGCCAAATCATCTTAAACAGTTTCTTCAGACGTTAAAATATAGCAGGGTCTACGCAATAGGGCCATTTATAAAATTTCGTCACCTGATTTGCGAGCTGTTTTGATTACATTAACTTCCGAATACTTATAAGCATCGGCTTTTTCCTCATTCCGCCATCACCTGCATATTATATTTACCTCTCCCAATTTAATTTGCTACGGTGACCCAAATGCATGCTGCGAGTGCTATCAACTTTATAACCGAAAGAAGCTAATCATACATAAGTTGATGTTACAGGAATTTCAACAACCTCGTTTAAACCTAGCATTTCGTAATATTCTATGGTCGTTATAATAACCTTTTTAGCAAAATATATGCTCTTCACTATCAGTCGTATTTTGGCAGACATAATTCATACAAATTGTCACTTCTTGTTTTTATATTAATTTTGACTACGGAATGTTCTGTCTTCTTTTATCAATTCATAGGACTCGCAACGGGTGTGTCCGGACAACAGGGGATGCTTACTCCTCCTTAGCAGATGATTCCACCTGAAAATTCCGGGGAGGGGATCCATGTTTGTGCCCTGTTCACAGATTTGTATACATGTATACTAGTAGTTTGTATAAGATTGTACACTGCTCGTTGTCTTTACCTTTCTCATTTCAGTATATGTGTAACCAAAAGACTGCAAGTTACCTTCTAAATGGTTCAGATGCTGAAGACAGAAAGAAAAAATTAAAAGTCTTGGATAAATAGAGACCCGTATTTTGTTAGTCTACATTTGATTGATATTGTAAACCTTGAGATTGTTATACAATGATAAAGTGTTCGTGCTCTTTGAGTAAATTTTTAATTAAATACTTATTACCGATTTTTATGAAACAAAAACTTCAATAGCATTGCAGCTGTGCCTAGTTGGTTAAACAGATATATATTTACGACAATAGGAAGGGTGCCTATGATTTTTATGCACTTTTTCTCTTAGTATTGAAGCGTTTCCTTAAAACACAGAATTCCGTCGTGCGTTTTGCACAGCTGCACAAGTGTTTTCTGTAATAAAATTGCTTTTTTGAAGTCTAACTCGTGGATATATCGCAGAAGGGGTACATTTTTATTACCAAATTCCAACATGCACTTTACACTTACTCCATAATGCAGATTCCTAAAGCAACAGATATAGCTAACTTTGAATACTCTTGTGGTGCTATATCTAAAATAAATTTATGAAATTACATATGCCATAAATAATGCATAATACAGGTACAGTACATACATATGATAAGTCTAGACATCATTTATAACCATTATAATCAAATGGGAAATAAAAAATATAAAATATTAAAGTAAAACATAATAAGTAATAGTGATGCTTTAACTCTCGAATCTATAAGAAAGTTCGCCATTTGAGACAATGCAAGAGAGGACCGTAGCAAACCATGGCTGAAATATACGATCCTCTCTCATTCTGAAGGAGAGAGATGTTTGTGCGGACTCCAGACCGCGGCTTGAGACGATGGAGCCAGAAATGATGGGGAAACCTCACTCTACATCGGTTAAGAAAATAAACCACGAAGACAATTCATGATAAAATCACAATAGGAAGATAATGTTTTAAATATTTACCTACAAACAACGGGTACACTCAACTGGTTTCCTGTGGACAAAAACATGGCTTCAAAACAATGTTTTTCTTTTACACTGTATTATATAGCCTCACGTGGTCATTTATTAAATGCCCGTCGTCTCCCTCGAGTATTCCTGAACTATTCCTATACCTGAAATAATTAGCCGCGATTCGAGGTCGATATGTATATTTTTGTAAACTATCAGAGTTCTTTTGTTTTTTTTGTGTTGCATAAGAATTGTTGATCGATTGACAGCACTACGTAATTAAATTTTGATTAATTATATGTGGTTATTAAGAAGGTGCCTTGCCTGCAGTATATCAACATGTCATAGAATTTTCCTACATGTAAAACTTCCTGTTTTAATGAAAACTTTTGTTTTCAGATATTTTTATATTCTTTCACAATCTTCATCATTATTTGAGTATTTGACCTAAATCTAGTATATAATTCGATCCTTTCTTTCTGCATATCAGTCGCCCGCGTGGCGCAGTGGTCAGAGCGTCTTCTCTAGAGTTGCGAAGCAAGGAGTTGATCATTACGTCGTGGAACGTGGTGACCGTTCCTTCGGATTAGACCATATAAACCTAGGTCCCGTGTCGCAGTAGGTGCCAGCACGAAAAAGATCCCTCACTAGTAAATGGCCCTGAGTGCCAAGCATAGGACAAAATTTGCAGCTCTCCACCGGCAAGTGGTGGCGTTTCCATACGAGTGAAAAATTCTCCAGAGTGGTGTTAAACAACATACAATCAATCAATCATTGTAACGTTGTACTAATATCAACAGTTTGGCTACTACATTTTAAACAAAAAATCTTTAAATTTGGTTAGCTGGGGAATGTTTTTTTCTCATGTTCAAGCCCCTAGAAGTATGTCAAAAGAGTTATCGATTAATTCATTGTCGCATATATTTGATGCGAATAAAATTTTACACATCATTACCCCTACCACCAGCTGACCCCCAACCCCTTATAAGGTAAAACACTAATGTCCTATCAATTTTCATATACATCTACTTGTTCAATCCCTTCATTAGGCGAATCGGAAATATTTGTCAAAATATTTGTACATTTATATAATATGTTCGCTCAACTAAAATTAATTTACTTACATTAAGCGACTGAAGTGCTGTCTTTCAATGTAGATATATACGCCAGGCTAAGAATATTTTGAATAGATGACCCCATTTTCTCTCAAATTTGTACCAAACTAAAGTGTAACACATAGTTCAGGGTTATGCTAATGAAGACGTCCTTGCAGTTAGATGGTTAAACTATAAGGGCGTGATATTAATTAAACATGTTTAATCAAAGGTGAAGCAGAGCATTATACATTGTATGAAAGTCTCTTTAACAATCTACATTGTACGTAGCTATATAATTATACGCTTATATACGTATGTACCTCAAACGGTTATATTCTCAAAGGCAAATTCATAGGCTCGTACACATCTGGCGCATTCCACCCCCTCTTTTTTGATAGAGTCAAAATAAAAAGTTTTCGTGAGATGTAAATTAAGCACGTTTCATTGGAAGAAGAAGAGACGGTGAGGTTGAAATGAAACATATTCAGCATATGATTCCGTATTTTAAAAAAAGGAATTTAATTTTTTTTCAAAATATTTTTATGTATATAAAAAGGGGATAACAAATGTTATTATAAATTTCATCTGAGTCGTACATGTATTATAAATGTGACTACCAAACAGTAGCAAGCAGACGAAATGATTAGAGATTGAAGAGATAACAAGAATAGATATGGGTTACCCCATATCCAAAGATATTCGACTGTTAGATTTAATATGTTTAACAGTGTTTATAATGACCTTAATAAAAAAAAAACTGCACTGTCTATTATGGAACTGTTGTAAATATCGTGATTCCATAGCATTACGGTCACCTAGTCTCCTAACAAACAGTACACATAGGCCTACATGTACCTGTAGCCTTGGTCTACACACGTGCAATGGAGCTGTCACACGCATCCAGCGAGCTCGGAGAAACACGTTTTGTTTTGCCGAGAAGTTACGGTGTCAGACAAAACTTTTCTTTTCTTAATTAGATCATATAAATACGAATTCTGATTAATAAAAATTATACAATCCCTGTTGAACTTTATATAGTTTGTTCTAACATTTGCATCTGCAACAACTTGTGTTTAAAATGGCCGGGTTGGGAAAATCAAGACTGAAAACATGGAAAACCTTTTTTGTTTTGAAAATAACTGAAATATACTAATATATTTGTCGCAGAAATTACTTACATTATTCAAGTTCTATATATAATGTATGCTGAACTTCAACACGAACCCGAATCTCCAACCCATGCAGTTCTCGTTTTGCCACACATACCCTTCAGTTTACAAAGTGTACACACGAGCAGGCCATCTCGTCATTTAATAATACACACACAGAATGATTAATTTTTTCTTTAAGAACAAATTGTATGATAATTAACGGACTATAAACATGTACTTAATACAATTGTTGATATAGTATTATATATGAAAAGATATGAATCGAAGAATGACCTAAATATTCTCTGTTATCAAACACGTAAAAAAAAAGGCTAGCGTAGGAATATTGATATTTTTTATTTGCATTTCGGGGGGAAAGTGACTTTCTAATGATATTTTGACGTTATTTTTGATTTCTTTAACGTATGACATACACAACTTTACTTTTATCATGAACAATAATGTTGTATCTACTTATCATGATGGAATTATTTTGGTCGGACCAATATGTGTGAGCTGCCGCTGAATACAGTTATATATCTTGCAAAGATAGTATGCATTGATCGAATATATAGAAAATGTGTATGGTTTCATTCTTCCTCGAATAGAGAACTATGAATCTATACAGCAATGTTTTGTTTCAATTAGAGTTGAAGCAGATTGCAGTATCACATTGTCATCTGATACCTATACCGACTTAAAATCAGAAATTAGATTACTTTTAATCAGTTTTAAAATATTCTAAACACGATGTTATAAGCATCGATTACAGTTTGTACAACCCGACCCGAAGGGCTTTAGTGTAATGCTAATTAACTCTTTGACACGTGAATCGATAAACAATGAATGACCCTATAGTATGGTTGTTCAGCCTCCACAGAGTATAAAATATACAGCAAAAGTATATGTACATCTCTCTCTCTCTCTCTCTCTCTCTCTCTCTCTCTCTCTCTCTCTCTCTCTCTCTCTCTCTCTCTCTCTCTCTCTCTCTGTAAAAACTTGCTATTGATGTAGACTAAAATTAAAAGGGAAAAAATTGAAACTTGTAAAAAATAAATCTTCAACATTTCTTGGACAAAAATATGACTGTCAGATTCTGAATATTTTAAAAAGCCTTGCAGAAATTAAGCATAGTTGATCCATCAATGTCACGAAAAATTTTTAAGTTTTTTATTAAAACTTTTTAACCAATTTAAAACTCGAGACTTGATAAACAGAAGCAGTCTATTTATATTTCATTTAGGAATTTATCGAGAGAGGGGGGAAAGTCTAAAAATTAATGCTAAAAATAATTTTTGGTCAGTGATCAATATAGTGCATTAATGAAAGCCAGAAGAATAAACTGGTCGACAAGAAAGGACAGCCATTATCTTAATCGACACATCTTTCCGATAATTTTCTCTCTTTAGCCTACATTTCTTGGTTCTCCGGCAACTATTTCTATGCATCAACTGACATGTCTCTATCACTTCATTTGTAATTCACTATTGGACAAATTTAGGCACTCACTCGTATCAATATTTTATAAACAATATTCTATATTAATCTTACCTTCTTCTTCAGAAAAATTCCGATCACAGAAGAAAAACTTATCAAGGTTTCAATATTGATTTCCTCCAAATCATAAAAACACGAAAACCTAAAATCGTATGCTAACCGGATGTTACAGTTAAGTAAAATAAATGGTTGGTGGGAGAAATCTCACTCGGAAGCAATATACACGAGTGGTCAATCGCGTCTCACTTTGAATTATTTATTAACTGAATGCAGCCTTGATTCTGTAAAAGCAAACTTAGTGTCTGCTAAGGTATTGTATGGCAGAGTATAGTCGATTATCGTCCATCATTCATTGAAACAATAGGGAGCTGCACCTGTCGCAGTTTATAACAATAATATTACATATTTGACGGCAAACAATGAAATTTTTGAAAAATTTTCCGCTTTAAAGCAGCTTATATCGAGGCAATGTAACATTTTGCTCTCAATGATTTATTGCTGCTAGTCATTAACTAGTTCTGTCATGATTCGTTCAAGCAACGTTGAGAATTACACTGAATTATTCAAATCATTCTTTTAAATGGTGTTTCGCTTACTGCATTTATCACAAAATATCAAATGCGATCGACAAATAAAAAAAGCTTAAAACAGCTAAAAACACAAGTAGATGTCTTTTTTATCGGGGAAAACACAAGGAATTTCAAATATTAATCAACTTTTTAAAAGCTTCTCTAAGCAAAAAAGAAAAAAATGGTTTTACGGAAAGAAAGACAAAGATATAATACGTGTTGCATTCAAAAACAAAACAATTAGTAAAAGGTAAAAAATTCAAACAGAATCAAAAGACATAAAAATAGACTCGTATATAATTTATTATAGATAGAACATGTTCTTTGAAAATAACGCGTCATCATAGCTAGGTATAAAATTCATTGGTGAAAGTGCAATTAATTAAGGGCGATGCTCATCAGTAAATGTGAGAAAAATTATTTTGCAGAAGCTGATAAAAAAAATCATATCCTTTAAGTTAGACATTGCCTTCAATTCGATTTATCCTTTCACTCTGTAAAACAACAAAGAGAAAATACAATAACAATATCAAACAAACACGGTGCAAGCGTGTACAGTTTACATCCTGAATTTATTATTTTCTTATCATTGGTTGATTCAGGTCAGTTTATTCTCATGCATCCCATTAAATGGAACAGGAGGCACAAAGAAACATATTAAACATAAAACAATGCAAGTTGACAATAATTCTGAAGCAAGTTGAAATTTTTCGTCGTCAATTATTTCCAAAATAATTTTCATATTTAAATCCTTACCTAAACATACTCCACTTCAATCAAATGTCACCTAAATAATCCTTTTCAGAGATGAAAAATTACCTCAATTCAAAGCGATTTTCGAACTTCATTTTCATCCAGCACAGATAAATATAACTTCACATAATATTTCTGCAGCGACAGATTCTTAGACTACAAGTATATATGTCAAGTGTTTTTGCCAATACGTTTCTACACTGACACCAGTACTAGCTAAAGCAAGCCCTTCTCTTAATGCCCTTCATCAATATTTCCTTTTCATAGTCGTACTAAGTTTGTGTTCTTTTCTTAATGCTATACTGGAAATTGTTTTCGCTCACTGAACTCCTCTTGTGAATTTTACGACTTCTCTTAGCGTTTGGAGTCTTTAAAAACATAACAATTATAGATTCGTTAAAAGAAAAATATTATTTTTACATTAGGAGAAAAATGTTTGGACGATGATATAATAATTGTTGCGCGCTGCTCTCATAAAAGATTTCTCTTATTCAAATATGTTGGATTATTGACAGGACACACAAGATAAACTTTTCGGCAAACATTTCCGTTCTTGTGCGATCGCTAATTTTGATATTCATTACTGTTTCAACAAAATTCTTAAATCCAGAACTAGTAGGCCAAAATAAACACTTTCAGAGAAGGCAAAGATGAAAGATCATAGTTTAGATAAGTTGTTCTTGACCACTAATTACCTATTTGCTGCAAAAGCTTGAAAATTGATAGAAAATGTTTATACAACTGTATTGAATACAATGTGAAAACGCCGCTATCACCAGGTTTAAGGTCGATGAGCGATGTTAGTATTTTGACAGCCGTTTTAAAAACAGCTAAAATGATATCCCACAGAAAGAAGTATATTTTTGTGTAAAAAATGATTTTAAGAAGGATATAGACATATATTGTATATCACTAGTAAGATGAGATAATAAAAGTTAATAAAATTAAGTTAACATTCATTCGATAAAGCATAACTGTTAATTTTAATTATACTAGAAAGCATGGAAGGACCTATTTGTTCCGGGACCATGCTAAAATCAATGTAGATGTTATTTTTTCCTAGTAAGATTTTATAAAAATATACTCAAGTGATAAAAAGATCTGCTAGGCGCGAGTGATTTCCTTTAAATTCAAGTTGTAAGCCTATGATTATAAGACAGTATACTCTCTAGAAACCTTAAACTATAGCGTTATATGTATGTCTTTTTCAGCACTTTTCGTTATTTTTATTCCAGGTCTATTTGTTTCTTACGAATAATGGCATAACCCATGGCTGTCAATATATTTTATGTGTTTATTTAGTAACATGGATTAGAGGGACAGTAAATTTCTCCCATTTTTTCCTTCATCAGGCAAGATAGGAAAGTAGAGACATTAAATACACATTATTAGTTCTTTTGAATATTACTTTTATACAAAAAAGTATAGGTAATACAAAAATTACTCAGATTATATTGTATATGTCTATAAATTTCTGTATTTAAGGAAGAACAGTATGTAATACACTAAATAAAGGCATGCAGTAATTCTTGCTGAATGATACAAATGGTATTTACGAGTACACCGCATATTTATATATTTTTATACAAACTAAACAAGACTTACACATTTTACATGTACTCACTTCCTTTGGTTTTTACATCTTCCTGCTCTTGAACATTCACTTTAAACCACTATCTTTAACAACAATTCATCAAGTTTTTTAGAGAGATTTTCTCCATGCTTTAGTTTAATGAATTTGTAATTATGTTCTTGTGTTGATGGTATGTAAACAGTGCTTGTCTTTTAAATGTGTTATACCCAATGAGTTCGGAATTTATCACTGAAGTCAATATAGTTCACTCGATTGACCAAGGCATGAACTATGCGTTTGCATATCAAAAGCACACGCAAACGCTCATGTCTTGGTCAATCTAGAGAATTTTATCAAGCTTATTGATAAAATTTCAAACTTCTGTGCATGGTTGCACATATTGTATAAAAAATATACAAATTTGGCATTTATGTAACACTATTAAGCAAACATCCAGTCTTTGTGAATGCTGGGAAAACAAGATCAGTTCAGTTCTTATGTGATTTTCTCTCTACATCTTTAAGAGGTTATCAATTATTTCATCTAGTAACCACAAACGATCTTTTTACCGTATTCTCTACGTCAATTTCAAAAATGGATTTCTCATGTTTGTGTATAAATTTCCTTGTATGTCTTTAATTCCAGCGTGTACAATGGCAAGTTAATTTCCTCTGATTTCGGTGCAGTATTGATGCCCTAATAAAAACACTTAAGTTCCTAACAAGGCGCTGTCTTACTTACCAGCTGGTACACTCTATGCCTCGTTTATCGGCCACTAAAGTTTGCTTTGGAAAGAGAAAAAAAAAACGTTACATTGCAAAATTGACATGTTTAATTTATAAGCGGATATTCTATGACAGTTTCTATTGATCCGTTATAAAAAAAAAAATAAGTATAATTTGAATGGTATCATCAAATATTTTATACCAGCTGTAATTACAACGGCTTTGTTAGTATAAAAAAACCGTTAAAATTTGTAGGACCAACTAAAGATAAAGTTTCGTTTTTCGGTCTCAGGCTTTAAATAACAACGGCCTGGGTTGGTAGGTCATGAAAATATTTAAATTTTTCATCTCAATATTCAGATGCATTCTTATTGTTATCACAAGTTCAAACTCGTTGGAAATTTTCACATTTAATTATAATTTACCATGTACTTGTCACCACAAAATGCATTTTCTGTAACAGTCATTTTTTTTTTCAATTTATATGTCAAACATTGCACACAACATTCGTATTTTGTAACGGATCAATCATCAACATACTTTATGCTTCTGAAGGAATAATAAATCAAAGCATCTGAATGACCTCAGACAAGTTATATTTTTTAATCGATGGTAAGAGAAATTTACAAATCTACAAAACTGTAGCTCTACTTGTGTCAAGATCTACTTACGATAAAGATGCGCCTTGGTCTACTTCTGTACCAAGTCTAATTGAAATCCGACCAAATTAAAACTAAAAGGGCGAAGTTTTAATTGAATCGTTATAGCTCTACTCGTCAAAGGACAGAAGAGCTTAAGCAAAAGTAAGGCTCCGTCTAAGCTGTCTGTCTGCCATTGAACATATATTTTCCCCGAATTTTTACTTGTGATATATAGTTGTTTTCAGCTGAGAAAAAATATTTTGTAAATTCTTTTCAAAAACAACCTTTATAAAAGTCATAATAATATGGAATATAAATTCATGAGTAAAATCTGTTACTGAAGAACAGCTGCGCCAATTTCTTAGGTGAGTGTTATTGTTCATTCAAATTATATACCTGAAAATAGAAATGACATATTTTGAAAATGGCTAATTTCGTGGATTGACTTAGAACAAAAGAGCAATTAGATATATTACTTTTTTATATCTCCAACTCCTTCTCAAGAACCACTGGTCAAATATCAACCAAACTTGACAGAAAGGAATCTTGTGTAAAGAAGATGCAAGTTTGTTTTACAGAAGAGCCATGTCCTATTTCAAGAATTCAGATAATTAAGAAATGGTAAAAATTTTAGGGCAGCATTTAAAAATCTTGTCAAGAGCCACTGAACTAGAAATGAAAACTTCTCTTACTTATGAGCAATATACAGCATCAATTACAATATACAGTATATCATAATTAATGTTTAATTTTATTTTTTTCCAGAAAACTGATTGTATTCACAATGAAATTCCAGAAATGATAAAACTTATAAATGATTTTTTTGAAAATAAAAATGATGAAAACTGCTTTTTACGCGCATATTTGAGATATGATTTCTTTGTAGAAAAAAAAAGTTATCTTTAATGCTGTAACCTTTCTTCTCTAATTATGAAGCAATATTGCCCTTGTTATACTAAATTTCACCTGCATACGGGGTTATACAATATCATCTAGCATTTTGTTGAAACGAAAAAAAAATAACGCTATAAAGAACATGCTTTGCATAGGTACTATTTCTAAAACGAGAAAATGTGTTATTGAGAAAGAAAAGACAAACATGTTTTTTGATAGAGAGAAAGAGATATATATGAAATAGTTTTGTAAAGTTAAGGTGCAAGGGTAATCCAAATTTGTGAAGTAACTGTTGCATCTAAGATTTTGAAGAAAATAAAGTGAACAGAACTTTTCCACCGGTCATATAAGATGAATCTAAGACATTGTGAGATCTTTTTATTCCCAAAAACACATGGAAACAGCAAAAACAATGTATCCATTAAGTCAAATGCTGGATACAAAGACATAATAGATGTTTCCAAGGAATGCTATGAAACTAGAATAATTGTTGACATGTTGCCATTATTCACACACATACGGGGTTAATATCTGATTTGTCTACATAGGTACTATTTCTAAAACGAGTAAAGTTATTGACATTGACAAACAAGTTGACGAAAGAGAACCAATAGTATTCATCCCTATCATAACAAAGAGCACACGACGGGTGTGACCACTCGGAAGGAGATGTTCTCTCCATCTTGGCACCTGATCCCACCTCTGATATTTCAGAGGTCCGTGTTTGCTCTGCTCCTGATTTGTATTATATGAATTGACTAATGAGCTTGAAAACTGTTCGTTATCTCAATATTTCATAAATAAAATGTTTTTTTGATTAATCGCAATACGCTTTAAGAATTCTATCCCAAATTAGACAAAACACTGTCTTGACTGGTACTCTTGTTAGAGCAAGTGGAATTAACATAAACTTTCCCTGATTCTTGCGTTGAATCCCCGCAGTTCCAGAGGGTGTATTATATTCTATATTTGAGTGGTTTATTTTCCAGTCTGTAGTTCGTATTCCTCTCTCTTTATCGTAAATATAAGATAGTCCGAACTGTCATCAGTTTATGTTGTGTTTGCTTAAATGCGTAATGATATCAACGAAATCACGAGATTTTTTGTAGCAAAGAATAAAGAAAACGTAAATTACAATTAAATAAATAAAATCATAGCATTACTTTAAAGATACAAATACTTTTTATACTATCATGTTAATAGATACACTGTAGCATACATGATAGATATTATGCATTGCGGGGCTAAGACAGGTTTGTTATTGAGGTCCAGTGTCACAGGCTTCATGATATGTTTGCTCAAAATTTCTTCGACGTGGGAAGTGGTTCAACAGGTTTGGCTTCCGCCTAAAGCTTAAGGAATTTATTATTTTTTATTCTAACTTTTTCTCATATTTATTGTCTTTTCATACATAAATATATTTTTTTTATAGTTTTATCAAATGTTATGCCATTATTTCCAGCCCACGCACACATTATGATTATGTGAAGTAAAAATTAATGTTACCAGCCTTTACTGTGAAATTTATTTTATTAAAGTCAACTGTACATACAAATATAAGAACAAGAACATAATTCAAAATGAATAATAGGTAAAAAAGTGAAATGGTAGCAATACTGAAAAAAATAGAATAAGAAAATAATCAAATTTCCTTTGCAAAGTCTTATTAAAGAAATTTACTTTTTTTCTCATTTTACATCAAGTGAGAAAATGTATTTAATATTTTTTTTCATAAAACACGATAGAGATGCTTAAATAATACTTCTTAAAATATTCAAAACAATTGAATGAAATAACATGTAATTTTAAAAGAAGAACTAGATATTCCAGCACGTCTCTTTCCCCAAGTCAAATCATATACAAATAAATCTATGATAGAGGCAAACAAAAACATGCAGGAAAACGCTTCATTCAATTCTTTACCCCGAGGTAAATTTTTCGAGTTTTAAATGGCAAAATTGTGATAACAATAGGATTTATAATTTTAATTCTTGGATACAAATATTTACACAACTGGACAAATACAGCTTTACGTGAAGATTTTGTAATTTTTGTAACTCAAAAACTTCGATAGAGGATGCAGTGCACGTATTCAATAGAGTATCGTTTTAACTCAACTTGAATTTCACTGGTCCTATACCTCAACAATATGTACCGGTCATGGTAGCCTAGTTTGTTTGTTTAGCGCCTCTTTCACTCATTTTCGTCTTGTGACGTAGCACGGCAAACGAGAATCTAACCCATGCCTGCTGATCACGAAAGAAGCGCCCTACCGCTACTCCGCTAGGCTGCTGGTCACCCACGGGAAGAAGGGGTTAGAGCGTTTTCTCGAGAGTCAATGAGTAAGGAGTTGATCCTTGAGTCACTGGTTCGAATCCCAGCGCGAGACGTGGAGAACGGTCCTTCGGATGAGACCATTCTTCCCGAGTCGCTGTAGGTGCTTGCACGATATATTCCCCATTGCTTAATGGTCCTTCGTGCCGAGTACTGGTTCCATATTCGCAGCTCTACACCGGCAACAGGTGGTACAGTCAGGAGTTGTTCCTTTGCCAAGCGGCACCCGGTATAAGAAATGAAGCATGGACCTTTGCAGACCGAGGTCCGGTATCACAGAAGGCGTTCGCATTTTAGAACTCGCGTTTCTTAATGGTCCCTAGTGCCAAGTGTAAGCCCATCACGGTACATGATGGCATCTTTATATAGGTGTGAAAATTCTCGAATTGCATGGACGTTTAACAACAGACGACCAATCAATCAAACAAGGAATCAATCATCTGTATGTCGAACGAGAGAAAACCTCTTCAACAAGGGCATCGTGAGGTGTGATATCCCCTCGCAAAAGAGTACATCAATTCCTCATAAGATTAATATTGCTTGCGTAAAATACACTCACTTAGCCATGCAAACGCGTTACAGTATCCCAAAACTCCAACTTTATTATTCGGACTTAAAAGCACACTGTGTATACCTTTTGAGTCTTGATTTGAACCAAAGTCATTCGAAACAATCTAATAATTCGGTTATCATTAATATATAAATAAGCCTTTCCCAATTTTTTATTGCAATGTTAGTGTATCTTTAAGGCATTTACATACTGTTCTAGACAAACAAGTAATAAAACTCCCTAATTCTCTTATTTTATAGCGCATTTCTAGAATGAACTCGAGAAAGCAATCATTTAGTTCATTACCGACTTATTTCTTGTAATGATCTTATTTTGTTAGAATTGCTTTGAATTCTATGGAGGCTTCAGTCATTTACTCAAAATACAATTTTCTTCCCCCGAGACTGACCTTTCGTGCAAAAAGTTTCTGTATAAGATGAGTTAGGCTCTCTTTCTCTCTCTCTCTCTCTCTGAAGCAAATTATGATAATCCCAAATACACACAGAGCTACAAAGTTAAGATCATCAATCAGATTCCGTCAACATCTTAAAATTGAGAAATATTTATAGCGTATCTTTTGGAGTACTTAAGTTTTATGGCTCCATGTCGCAACCAAAACAGTTTTAAGCCACTTATTGAGAAAAATCTGCCTCTGAATCGTGTTTTTACATTAATGAACAGAATAAAACCAAAAGACGAATGGTTAAATTGATGAGCAACATTTGTTATGTTTTGTTTACTGTTTTATCCCTTTTTTGTGATATGCTTTTTCATAAAACACATTTTTTTATCTCTTTCTTTGACTTCATCCCCAAATACACACAGAGCTACAAAGTTTGTATCATCAATCGGTAATGAGACACTCTTCCCCATCTCTCTCTATCTCAATGAATAGCACAGCTTCATGAGCTTGTTTTAATAGTTAATTTAAATTAAGATTCATTGGAAGTTCATGTTCACCAATTGCTTTTTATAATAATTAAGGTAAAATATCTCATTCCCCAGAAACAAGATGAGATAGCGACATATCCGTTCTTTCTAATGACATGTGTAAGTTTCACTTCCCAATGATACCAGTATCGACCAGATACCTTGCGTTATAATAATGATATTTTTATGTACGATTGGATTCCCTTCCTATTGTTCTGATGAAATTGAGCATTCAGTGTGATAACCCTACGACCTGATGCCGTGTTTAATGTGTGTTTTGTTCTATACAAGATTAATGTCGCAATATTGCTTGATTTCATAAATTCTGAATTACAAGTATGTGCTTTGTATCTGCGTGACCTAGTGATGTCAATATACTAGCATATCCAACATCAGGCGTGCGGAAAGAACAATTGGCTAAAAAATCAAGTAGCATATGTATCATTTGTACACTGAATATGTTTGAAGTATATAGATACCTAATCGTCTGTCTCGACGAACACTCGGGAATAGGTTCTTCTTGGAACAAACACTGAAAAATCCGCATTATCATTGTCATCCGCATGGCATTTGTGTAAGATTCGCGAAATAAGGAGTTGATCAAAACGTTACGGGTTCAAATGCAACTGCGGTTCGTGGAGACCGTTTTTTCAAAGGATTGATTGATTGATTGTATATGGAGACGCCATCATTTGCTGGTGGACAGCTACAAATTTTTTCTTATAGTCGGCACTTAGGGCCATTGAGCAGTGAGGGATCTTTTTCGTGCCAGCACCTACTGCGACACGAGACCTCGGTTTATACGGTCTCATCCGAAGGACCGGTCTCCACGTCCCACACTGGGATTCGAACCCGCGACATAAGGATCAACTCCTTACTTCGTAACTCTTAAGCAGATTCTCTCACCACTGCGCTACGCGAACGATGTTTTTCAAAGGAGACCGTATATACCGCAGAAGGTACTGGCACGAATTCTAAATGGTCACAGATTCTTAGTGTCCAAAACATGTCTTACGGCAAGTGCTGGCATCTCAATATTGAGTGAAAAATTGTCTCAGGGACGTTATTTATTAAACAAACGTGTTACTCTTCACGTCAATTCAATTCATACCTTTTTAATGGTTTTTTTTTTTCAACTAGATTGTTATCTCGAAGTATGCAAAATTCTGATTCTTTAAAATGATTTCATAAAGATGTATTATTATACAATTCTATACAAAACATGAAATCATCTGAAGAAAAAAAAAAGACGGGTTACATGATCAAGAAAAATGCTTTTACTTAAACTCAACATTTAATTGTAGGTAACAGGACTTTGGTGATTAACTGGCATGAATTTGGACAGTTAGAACTTCTATATACAATTTCCAGCACAACACACATGTTTGGACTTTGGAGTAAAGTTTACAAAACATGTTCGTGAGGCTGTGTTTTTGAATGTATCTCGTAATTTCTATCAATTTTTAAAAGCTACTGGCTGGAAGAAAAATTGAACATAAATAAAGATATAGCTAATTGGGCGTTAAAGAAAGTTAAATTACACATTAATGCTATTTTTCATCAAAATTGAGTAGATTTATGAGGCATCAAAATTGCCCAAAGGAAAGAAAAAAAATTGAAATAACCTCTCAAATGGAACATGCTGCCTTGTTTCTTAACTCCTAAAATCAAACAATCAACATGACATGAATCTCCACTGCATAAATCAACAATTTGTTGATAATTAATTATCTTCTGGGAAGTATGTTTAGTTGGTCCTTTTTTCTGTGCTGTATGTGTGGATCATGGGAAAGATTTCAAAAATGTTCATAACGACTCGTTTTCTTTTTTTATCTCAGTTTTTAACTGAGGTCTTTCAAATAAGGAATTGTTTTTGATTCATCGGTTGACAGGGGATATTTACTCCTCCATGACATCTGATCCCATCTCTGATGTGTTCGTGGGTCCTTGCTTGGTCTGTATTTAATTTGTATTGTTAGGCTACTTTCTTTATTTTCATATTTCGTTAAAAAAAATTAATATGTTCACAAAAAAGAAGAACAATTTTTAGGGTTCTACGAATCAATGCTAAATATCTGTTCTTTTTTTTTTCAGAACTCCCATCAAACAATTTTGATGAAAGGTGAAATTGTTAAACGGCAGAAATAGTAACAATAGCCCCTCGGAATGAGCCATACTTGATAGGAAGGAGACCAGAAGTGACATGCGAAGTAATAGTTCGCAAAGCCAATTTCGTTTCATCATTACGATGAAAATTTGATATGTAAATAACACGAAGACCGTCTAATTAACTTACTTTGGTCAGTGAAATGACTGCAGAGCGGACATTTAAGTGTCGTATCGGAGAAGAAGGTCCCTATGTGCATTTCATTGCCGTCACGAAGTCACTCTCGCCTAGATCTTAAAGTTGGCAAATAATTTTCGTGTTCGATTATCGTCTCTCTAATGGTCACCTCCGTATGAAACACGGTAGTCAATAATTTAAAAGTTTATGAGAGAGTAAATGAAGATGGACGATCGTATTTATATGTATTTCACCCTCACACAAACTACATAATGTCCCGACGCCAGCATCATGGACTGTGATCATCAATAATAGCCAATTTAGACATCACCGTTAACGAAGGTTCGATTGATAATATAAGACACTATATTCTGTGGTCCATGAAATGATTTCACTTTTCGTCATTTTATACTCATTAATTAATTACGTTCTCTGATTGGAACTAACGATGATTGTCTGCTATTCTGATAATTCTACGACTGCTACAGAGAGAGAGAGAGAGAGAGAGAGAGATTTTCATGCTTCCGAGGATCGTCATCATATGCCCCGTGTATGTCTGTCTGTAAGTCTTGATCGACTTGACCACGTTCAAAACCCTTTATGTTACATAAATATGGAAACGAACATTTTCAACGATTGATTGATTGATTGTATATTGTTTAACGTCCCTCTCGAGAATTTTTCACTCATATGGAGACGCCACCACTTGCCAATGAAGAGCTGCAAATTTTGTCCTATATTCAGCACTTAGGGCCATTGAGCAGGGAGGGATCTTTTTCGTGCCAACACCTACTGTGAAACGGGACCTCGGTTTATACGGTCTCATCCGAAGGACGGGTCTCCACATCCCACAGTGGGATTCGAACCCGCGACGTAAGGATCAACTCCTTCCTTCGCCACTCTATAGCAGACGCTCTAACCACGCGGGCGACAACATTTTCTACGAAAGTGCAGTATATATCCCGTTATATTTCGATTATCACAATTATTTCAAAAGTTATATTGATTAGATTTTTAACTTAGGTCCTTTCTCAGTTTATGTGGTCTTGGGACCAAGTCTATGATTGAACCTTTCACCAATAATTTGTAGCGTCCTCATGAAAGTGAAAGTTATCATTTCTCGTAGGGACGTATTATATAACGCAAACAATCAACACTAATTATTTTTTTTAATTGGTCAGTATCTATCTCAAACACTCTTCCATTCGGTAACCTAGACAATATGTCTATGTTTAATTTAATTGCATCTTAGTGATACAGAATAATACGTTAATTTTACTAGCTATTAAAGTGACATAGCAGAAACTTTGTAAAAGATGAAACAGTGCACGCACAGGAAAAGATAGCAGAGCTTCGGTGTATAAGTATGGTATGATGCAATAACAAACCAATATGAGGGGAAACGCACAAAAAAATGATTGTTTCAGTATCATGGAATAGAAAAAAAAATCAACAGGGGGAAAACGGGTTGGAAGGACTGCTAGAGAATTGATAGATTTTTGGGATAAGTTTTGTGCAACTGAAATATATACAAAAATAGTAATAAATGTAGAAAGTATGTTTCGGAAGAACTTGATGTCAAAAAAAAAAATGAGGTAAACATGTCGTTTTAGAAGAGATACCATAAATAATATGAATAATCTAAATAGAAAACTGGATAGAATTTAACTCACTTGGTTCTATACCAAGAAAAACATTTCGAACACTCCCTGTAATTTAGATCACGATTATTCATACTAGAATTTCAAATCCATCGTAATTGTATTCAAGCAAGACTTAACTGAAAGCTATGTTATACTACACCACAAGTCGCTGTCCATAGAGAAATAAATTTAGTGTATTAAACAGACAGAGGGAGCAGTGAAAGTGAAACGTGCTATAAAATTAATGGATTTTTCAGCAACATCGCTATGTTCGGGTTTTTATTTCTTTTTTTTTTTGGTGCTCCAGATCTTAACAAATATGTCTTTCAATCTGTCATTCTAATTGTAAATTTTTTAATATTAATCAAATACGAAAATCGCAGACAGTTTAAGTCTGCTTTTACTGTCATATAGAATTGTTTCTTAGCTTGCGATTCTTTTCTATTTTATGTAGATTTCTTATGGTTAGTGGTCGTACGTACCGAATTCTCGACTATTAAATCATATATGAGCTTTTAGGTTCTGTGCTTATATATATAAAACTAAGTATCAATACTGGTACTTCATCATTTTTAATAACACGCTTCGGAAATAGTGTCCGACTTTTTTCTCGCATTTCAGATTAATTAAAAGAAATCAATGAAAGAATGATTTACATTATCGTTTGCTAAAGTGTGAACTGTATTTTTGTACACCCTAATTTGCGATTGTAAAAAACTAAAACCTCGAAGACTTGCAGAACAAAAAAATAAAAAGACAGTTTGGAGAAATGTTTCTACGTAATATTAGCTAATAAGAAGCATGTCAGTAAATCTGTAGATCTATAATGATCGAAATCATGATGAAACACATGACGTGACTAGGAGTGCGCAAGGGTCGCAGTTAAATTATTTTAAATTAGGCGTTAACCACGCAATATTTTTTTCATAAGCGGCTTCTTACGCGATTTAACAGGTAACCACATCACGAATGGCAAGAAACAGACACTTTCTTACGATCAATTATGGATGTGTTTGAATTCCCCATCTGAGTAAAGGTTTTTGGTGAAATTTTTAACTTTTATATTTCTCGTAGAAAAAATATCCTTACATGCAAACAAATATAAACTTTGCTCATTCCATGCATATATATAAAAAAGAATTCTAGATATACACCTCCAAGAGTGCAATGCATTTATGGATAATTCGTCAAAATGTTTTTTATATAAGCACAATGTCCAATCTGATTTCTGTAAAATGCAACCCTATTTAACAAAACCTTTTCAAAGTAATTTTAAAAAGTATATTTCCCGCATCAGACTTTCGTCGCACTATCTTAATATAGAATGCGGAAGGTACCAAGGCAAGAGCAGAAATGATAGAAAATGCGATGTTTGTAATGGTCATCAAATAGAAGAATTTCATTTCATTCTCCAATGCCCTAGATATCTAAATCTAAGAAAGAAATATATAAATGAATATTATTACAAATCGCCAAGTACATTTAAATTAATCCATAATATCACGTAACGAATATTTATCAGGTTGACTTACATGTAATTTCTATCTGTGTAATCTCTCTATCTTATTGTCTGTATATCAAAACAGCGTTGTTCTATATTGTATACTATAACTTGAATTATTATTTACTGTTAAATCCAAAATCGTTATAATTGTATTCTATAAATGAGTGGAACTGTAGGACTGAGGAACACTTGACCTTAGGTTTCATCCCCCCCCACCCCCCAGTTTAGACTCATTGAGTCGATTGTATTATATGTTGTATGTCATATTTGTCATTTTGTAAACTGATGGGCTGTATTGCCCAAAGTTATATCCTGAACAAACTTATACTAAATATAATCCGATTATTTCGCATGGTTTTTGATAGGATATGATTTTTTTATCCGACAGAATGTTATTCTTTTTCCCATGTTTTACGAAATATAACTATTTCGTGTTTTAAAATTAATCTTTTATGTACATGTATGAAATTCAAATCCATGTAATACAGGATCGACTTGATCAAAAATTACGTCATGCAAAAACCATTATGACGTCTACTGACGTCTCATCAGTGGTTATGAAATTCAACTAACCCCTCGGCAAATGGGAAGGAGAATCAATTTTAAAAAAAAGCCACCATTCTGAAAAGCCCTTCTGCTATTTATTCGGAAAATAAAATTTATCTTAAAATTACAAAATTAAGAGAAATGAAGAGATATCTCTCAGCTTATCAAAAAATCTCTCATGTATCTCTCTCAAAATGAGATATACTTTAATATTTAAAGATACAATCAAAGAGATATCTCTTTAAGTTAAAGATATCTTTACTAAAGAGATATCTACAGAGATATCTCTTATTTTCTTTTATTGAAAGAAAATTTTTATTTCACGAGTAAATAATAAAAGGGTTTGCCATACACAATAGTCGCACCAAAATTAAACAACAAAAAAATTCCATGGAGTTAGAACTACAATCAAATCGAAAATACACTATATTATTTTCAATGAGTTGTTGAAAGTTGTTGAATTTTTTTTTTTAATGTATTTTAGTTTTCATGTGTCTAAACAATTACCGGCAGTGATTCCGGGAAACATTGAAAATGTTAGCCCCCACGGGATAAAAATACAATTGCCCTCCACTTCGCGTCGGGCAATATTTCATCCCTCGGGGACTAACGTGATCGATGTTGCCCTGAACCTGGTTATTATTTATACAAAATTTTCATCAAACTTAATAACATCTTAACCTGATTTAAATTATTTCCTTGCATTTCCCAAATTAATCATTTTGTTTAAGTTACCCATCCCTCCCCTATTTAATTTTTTTTTTGGAATGTAAATAAGTATGATAAGCTTTTCAAAAATATTCAAAGACATGTAATGAAAAATATATCATTGCTTCCATAGAATCATGCAAAGAATTTCTTTCCAGTAATGATTGCCTATTTAGATGGCTTCCACCCGGAAGTGATTTGCAGGTCTTATTTGTAAATTCCTGTGTCAATGGTTCTTTCAGAATTGTAAATAAATCACTAAAATGTAAGACAGGAAAAGGTAATAAAATAAGATGGATGGTAATTACGATGTCTACATAAAGAAACAATATTTCGCTTCAAAGCCACAAAATTTCCCAAGTTCCTTCTTATATATTTTTTTTTTCAATCAAATGTAAGAAACAAATTAATTTTGCATTTATATTTTACGTTAAAAGAGACAATAAAGTATCTAAACATCAATCATCCTTATTTTTCTGATCTATCCAGGCAATTTAATTTTACCTTGGTATGCATTTTATAATTAGATTGCTGCCATAACTGTACAGATAAATCAAGTGGGCGGTGGTTATTCAACATCCGGAGATTTTTCCAAGACATTTGCTTTCTAAGCTTCTTTTTGGCATGCGAGTCTTGCCGAGTTGTAGTACCGGTAGTATATAACTTTGTAAGACAAGAATTTTCGGTCTTCCTACAATCCCCTAATTATGTTCCCCAAACGAAGTTGGGGAACATATTGTTTTTACTCTGTTTCTTATTATTATTATTATTTTTCTTCTTCTTCTTCTTCTTCTTCTTCTTCTTCCTGGAACTTTTTTGTCCGGGAATGATCTTGTAAACTGTTCGTCCGATGTAGGTAAAACCTTTTTAGGGTTAGTAGACATGTTATGTAGATTTGCGGAATCAAGGTCATTTTGCGCGCACGTGCTTGCAAGAGCGTGCACGTGCAACACGTGAAATGACCAATATAATAAATATAGCCACAACTTTTCTTTTTTCAGATGAAATGCTTTGAAACTCATAATGTGAGGATATATTAGTAGTATAGACATGGCGACATGGTGAAAATAGCAAGATCTCACGCGCATGCACGTGCACTTCACTCTGATTGGCTGCAACTAAAGTCTCAATATCTTTCTTATTTTTTGACGAAATCCTTTGAAATTTTGAACATAGCCATGTATTAGGATATCCTACAACATGAAATAAAGCAATTATCATGAAAACACGTACATGCACGTGCGCTGCAATCTGATTGGCTGAAACTTTAAACAGCTTTAACTCCCTTGGTTTTCAACCAAACAGGATGGGATTTGGAATATAGATAGATATAACGGAACTTCTACAAGTAGGTATGGTCACCATGCACATGCATACATGTGCGTGTACATGTGCTGCAATCTGATTGGCTGAAACTTTAAACAGCTATAACTCCCTTAGTTTTCACCCAAACGGGGTGGAATTTAGAACATAGATAGATGTAATGGACTTCTACAAGAAGGTATGGTCACCATGCTCATGTATGCACGTGCGTGCACGTGAAATGAGTAAAATCAAACATACACTTGAATGAGCGTATTTTTTAAATAATTTTGGATTAAATACTTTAATATTCAGTGTATTAAAAATATAGATTGTGTAGACAAGATGATATGGTCATGACGCAAATGCATTCACATGTGCACGCGAGCAATGCTAAAGTTTAAATGATTTTTGTACACTTCTTCGTAAATGTTGTTAAAATCTCAGATGCATAGAGTTTGTCTTATTTAATGAAGCTTACAGGGAATATGGCACCAAAAGGGAGTTGGGGAGCGTTTGGGGAACATCTGTAACGGTCCCCGTTACAATTAGCACTAGTTGTTAGATACGTTACTAAAGTTATGTCCGATTTTTCATTCGTTCCAAGCTAGATCTTTGGAACCAATGAAAAATAAAATCAGTTGACATGTGCTATAACGGCATATAGTTATACGAGTGCAATGTACAGGTCTATAAAACCAATTTGCTTATCCTTGCATGTCTTAAATCTTAAAAAAAAAATGTATGCATGCTCATTTCAAAGTCGCTGATAAACCTTTATTACTTGTAGATCAACTATTATTCTTTTTAAAAACGGGCATTTGGTCTCGATTTGATATCAAGTAACAATTGTACGCTCACAGTTTTGATGCGCTGCGCTACGGACCAAAATTCCATGGCATGCGAAGATCCAGATCAAATTTGACGCAAATACGATCTTTGGACTTCAAAGGTAAATCACTTTATTTGGATTACAAAGTGTTATAGAACGCGCAGATACACAAACTAAAGAAATCCTCTCATACTGTTTGTGTTTACATGTATTAATGAATTGTGCCACAAATCCATCAAACTAAACTTTTATTTATTCAGACTAAATGTATTTGGGGAGAGGGGGAGTCCTGCTTCGCACTTTTATCGACAATAAAGAACTCGTCTCCATCTTTGAATGATACTTACATCCTCACTTCTACCATGCATCATTTAAATAACAACAGTGAGTCAGCTGTGATGTAAAATTATAGGATGCATTCAACTAATGGAGGTTTTTGCACTGCTTGATATATCATTTATTCATGGCATATCTAATGCATTCATTCCACTCTAATAACACTCGATTTTAATCATGAAATTAATATCAATCAGATTTAAACGATGCATTAAACATGCATATATATTTCATATCACATGTTCTCCCAGAAGAAATTGATCAAACCTAGATCTGCACAATTCCAATGTATTAAAACAAATATACAAGCGAAAATAAAAGGTACTCACCTACAAAAAAGCTTATATGTAGTGACTATTTCATTTACTCCCACTCCAGCAGAAATCGATATGGCGAAAAGATATATCTGATACAAAAAACCTTGTAAACTTGTAATTCTTTGAAGAGAACTATTTCGGTGTATACTGGAATTGTCCTCAATATTTTGTCAAGATAAGGCTCGTCAAGTAGTTACGGCTTCAAAGTCTTGATTATATTACCTAGGCTTTGATGACACTGCTTCCTTAAAGCTTCTTACGCGCATATTTCTCCATCACCGAACAGGGTATAAGGTTACAGGAGCTTGAAATAGCTCACAATGATTAATCAAATTTATTACAGCACAATCTCTACTGATTGTGTCATTAGGGGGGCTTTAGGAGGATTTCGCATATGATTTAATTTCCAAGTCCTTAATACTCAGAGAAGTGTGTTAGTCTAGATAAACTACGCTTGCCCCGAACTTTCAATGGAGTACAAATCTCGCTCAATTCTGCAAATTAAATATTCTAGTATTTGCAAATATTGGTGTGTTTTTACCTCTCTCTGATCCTGTTTTGCTATCGTTGAATAGCGATAAAAAATATATATACTTTTATTTAATAAGTAGCTACTGATGAAAACCCGAAAATACGCGCACATTGAATCTGCCTAGGACAATATTAATGTCAATGTCATTTCAAAATGATAATTTTATTACTGGCTGCAGACATAGCCTGGTACCCTGTCTCATCTAGTGACGCGGAGTATACGAAGCATAACAGGGACAGGGAACCAGGCTAGCTGCAGACACTGCGTCATAATGCAAAACCTTTATGACGTCACAAATACGAAAAGAATCCCTGCGTCATAATGCAAAAATTTTGTGACCTCACAAACGCCAAAAGGATTTCGGTACAATCCCCCATTCGTTTCCTTATCCTCAGAGAAGTAAAATATAAATGCCACAAACAAGAACACGTTTGTTTTTTTGGTGGTTTTGAGACTTTCATCACTGGCATTACATAACAACTTTCAATGGAGTCAATTCTGCAAATTAAATATTCTAGTATTTGCAAATATTGGTGTGTTTTTACCTCTCTCTATCCTGTTTTGCTATCGTTGAATAGCGATAAAAAATATATATACTTTTATTTAATAAGTAGCTACTGATGAAAACCCGAAAATACGCGCACATTGAATCTGCCAAGGACAATATTAATGTCAATGTCATTTCAAAATATAATTTTATTTGCTGCAGACATAGCCTGGTACCCTGCCTCATCTAGTGACGCGGAATATACGAAGCATAACAGGGACAGGGAACCAGGCTAGCTGCAGACACTGCGTCATAATGCAAAACCTTTATTATAGAAAAGAATTCATAATGCAAAATTTTTGTGACCTCACAAACGCCAAAAGGACAAAATTTTCTCCTCAGAGAAGTAAAATATAAATATGGTGGTTTTGACTTTCATATATAATCCTTACTAATCAACTGGTAAGATCTTTTTACGGACAAAACTGTAGATAACTATATTTTGGCGACACTTTATTTTTGCGACAGAGGTATTATAGGTATTTATAACCGAGACAAAATCTTCGCTAGTTATGGTTTTTGTTTATATAATCCTTACTAATACGTATTTACACGAGAATGTAGTTTTCGCGGGTAGACAGACACGTACTGGTAATTACGTGAAAATGAAGTTCTCGCGAATAAAAACTGATATACTACAGTATCTGAATATATGTTACACGCATTTCATTTTGAATTTTGTGTTCTATTTTATTTACTTTTTAAGGATATCTAATTTAGTTATTACTTATTATTATTACTCCAGCCGAGAACCAGATCCAACATTTTTGGAGAGAATTCTTCAATATTTTGGCTTACTTGAAGTTCCAACTGAAGTTTGTCCATCGTGTTGTGGAATTATACTGGTAAGTTTATACTAAAAAGATGTCAAACATGAATTTCATATAGAATTATAGAAATTTTGATTTTGCTATACCAAATGTCAGGTTTTGTTAATAAGTTTATTTGAGTGTCAGGATTTTAAAAAAAGCATGCTGTATACCTATTAATGTAATGTTTTGCCATCATACATTTTATACAATGAATACCCTTATTTGCTGTAGGTCGTCATTGGGTGGATTGTTATTCAGGTCGTGGTTGTTATAGTCTACAGATACTGCTCCAGTTATGGTAAAAGATCGGTACGTACATGTATAATTTACAAAAAAAATGAATGAGAAAATGTTTCTGAAGTGAACAAATCTTAACATACTGAAGTAAATTATCCATCAAAACAATGCAAAATATAGTCCCTTAGGTTAATTATATCGTAATTAAATGTATGTAATAAGTATTAATTTAATTATTTAAATATTAATTTTTTGCGAAATCTTTTTCTCATTCGAGACGGAATGTTAACAAGCTAATTTAGAAATTAAAGTAAAAGTATTGTTAATTTCATTGCAAAAGCTTAACATCTTCTTGAGATATTGCCCGGAAAAGAAAGTTTATGTACATGTATGAACCATGTTGTTTGACCTTAATTTTAATCTCAAAACAAGATGTGTTTGTGAAACACTATGTGCCCAGCGGCAACAAAGTTCAAAAAAAGCTATTTTTAGCATATAGGTCACAGTTAAGGTCATTGACCAAGGTGTCATTTGAAAGGATTTGATTGGTGAAGTATGCATATCAAATATGAAGTCTCTATCTTTCATGGTTCAAAAGTTATGGCGAAGGTTAAAGTTTGCAGAAAAAAGCTATTTTCAGCATATAGGCCACAGTCAAGGTCACAAGGTCATTGACCTTGGTGTCATTTGAAAGAGCTTAATTAGTGAAGTATGCATACAAAATATGAAGTCTCTGTCTTTCATGGTTCAAAAGTTATGGCGAAGGTTAAGGTTTGCAGACAAACAAACAGACAAAGAGACAGACAGGACAACAAGCAAATTCAAAGAATTGTGGTCCCCCGCTTTCGGTGTCTTTGTGGGTGAGATGTCATTTTTTTATGACATATCGTCTCAAATATGAATGCCCAATCATATGTCAATTAGAAATTTAAAAATCAATCCTGAAGGTCAAGGTCAGTAGGTCACATATCATAGGATGCATGGAAATATTTTGTCACAGGTAATGTGCATGTACATGTTCAAATATGAAAGCCATATCTCTTCTCAATATAAGGAACAATATGTGTTTCTGAAACACTGAGGACCCCTAATGGCAACATAGCGAAGATTAAACTTTTCTGAAATGCAAATTAAATATATCATTACCCAAAGATTGTTTTAATTAAAAGTAGGTCAAACTCCAAGGTCAAGGTCATTTTTGAAATCCAATGAAAGTTCCTGTCACAAGGATTAAATATGTGAAACATGAAAGCCTTAGCCCTAACCCTTTAAAAGCTATGGTCAAGGTTTGTTTTTTAAAATTAAGTTAAACTCCAAGGTCAAGGGCAAAGGATCGGACTTCTTTGTATCCAATGAAGGGTCTTCTTACAAGAATTACATATGTGAAGTATGAAAGCCCTATCCATTACTGTTCAAAAGTTATGGCCAATGTTAAAGTTTTTTCACAAGTACAGAAATCTCCAAGGTCAAGGTCAATAGGTCAAGGTTATGGGTATCCAATGAAAGGCCTTGCCACAAGAAATACATGTGTGAAATATGAAAGTCCTAGTTTTTACCATTCAAAAGTTATGGCCAAAGTAAAAGTTTGGAATTTTTGTGTAAAAGTGGGTCAAACTCCAAGGTCAAGGTCACAAGGTCAAATTTGGTGGTATCCAAAGAAAGGTCTTGTCACAAGGAATGCACATGTGAAATATGAAAGTCATAGCTCTACTTAATCAAAAGTTGTGGGCAAGGATCAAGTTTTTGTGACGGATGGACAGACTGACGGAGAGACGGACAAACGGAGAGACGGACAGACGAATGAGATTTAATGTCCCCTCGCTTTTGCGAAAGAGGGGAACAAAACAACATACGCCCCGGATCTATCGATTCGGGTGCATAAAACCGATAAAAAGGGATCTTCATGGGCCATAGTACGATATGGTAAAACAATTCACTGCAAAGCTCAAAGACTTCTCCAGATATCGCGCGGAAACAAAAAATAATATATAAAACAGACAGAATTTATGACCTTGACCTCTTGATTTTAAAACCGATATAAGCGTCTTTCTTAGGCAATAAGGTTTATAAAAGTGTGTACAATTTCAACGGAAAATCTCAAAAGGTTCTCGAAATATCGTGTGGAAACGAAATTAAAGTGTTACAGACAATCAGAAATACAGACGGACGAACAGACAGGCAAACCGAAATAATATTTTTGAAATTTTGAACATATTTTATTGTTTAAGTCATACAAAGGATTGGTTACAAGTACTTAGAAAAAAACCTTTCCCGTAATGTATACATTTATAACTATAGTAATTGTCAAACGGACAAAGGTACCGGTATTAACAATTGTATTGAAAATGTAAAGTTATACATGAAAAATATAATCTATTTCTTAGACACTTATTAACTGTTAGAGTCATTACTATGTGCAAGTCTGTCATGATGCATGCAAATGATAATACATAATGACAACAATACTTGCTACAAAAATTATATGATAATGATAAGCATAATAAACATAAACACAAACAAAATTCTTATGTTATAATGGAAAACCGAAATCGATGTAAAATAATTGCAGGGCAACTTAAATAATTTGCATTGCATACTGACAAAAATTGCATCTAGCATAACGGAAGTGACATGTTGGCGATATTTAATATTTAATGCCGCATACTGACATATTCTCTATAGATATTATATGCTATAGCATGTCAATATTATCTATAGAAAAACATAAAGGCAGAAATTATTTAAAGCCATTTTATATGCCATTCTTCTGTTCAAAAGTTAAATTTCTTGCATGTCACCGTATTCATATTGCATTTGGACATACAGATTTTTCATGTCGACATTATCTATTAAAAATAATATGATACCTTGGGGAGGGAGGATATACAACAATTTATACACATTATTTTTTGTTTTTAAAATGTCTATTTATATTTTAGGTGGCACATTGCCAGGGTTTGCAACAATTCGTCAATAATACCACGTCTACTTGCCGAAACGCTACAGTAACTCCTGAAAATGCCATTTCTAAAATTTCTAATGCCGCTTTGGTGGGAAATGTTGAAGAACAAAATCACAATGTGCACGAATCGTCAAGGCCAAAATAAAATTATAGTTTGTTTTGAATTGCCTCCCGCCCCATTGAAATGCCACCTCCTGAAAAAAAATTATTGACCAAAAGTAGGAAGATTTTTTTTAATTTAATTAATTTTTTTTGCCCATTACATGTATCACATGCACCATACAAAACACTGAAATACAGCCTCAGATCTATGTAAAATGAGGTTTTTTGTTGATGATAGATGCTTTTTTTTTTAAGTCAGAAAAAATGTTTTTATTGTTTACTGAGATTTTTATCAAAAATTTAAAATTTATCTTCAGTAAAAAAAAAATAATTTCCCTCCCTCCTGTGTCTGAAACCCTTCAGGCGGCAATTCCAAACAAACAATTTTTTAAGGATGGCCCAACTGATGATAAAAGCTCAGTCTCTGTCGGGGTTTGCTTGCCAGATGAAACCACAGTTGTGGAATGTTATGAAGACATCGATGAAAGAAATGTCACCGATGATGATTTCTCAGATTCATCTGATGGCACAGATAGGTATGCTTCTGATGGCTACAGCAGCGACAAGATCCGGAAGTTGAAGCTCTATGGTTGGAATCCATAAAAGAAAATTCCAGAAATTCCAATGTATCAGACTTTGATGTATTTATGAATGAAGAAATCAAGGCTACCGATGGTACAAGCATTGCCGAGGATCATTCAGTTAAGGGAATGGTTAACACTCAAAAAGAGGATTTCTCTGATGTCACAAAGCCCAATAAAGCAAACAATTTGCCAAATGCACTGGAGAACGAATCCGTTGCTAAATCAGAAGATGCAGAGGACCCAGCCAGCTATGTTGAATTGTTCAATGGATCTGACTCTACCTCGGACTCTATCTTACAATCCGAGGACAGTGATGGTTATTTATCAGATTCCTCTGATACTACGGTCTGTGGTTATTTGTCAGAGGATGACAGTGATAGCGATGTGGATATTTGCTTTAAAGAAAGCATACAGGATGACCCCGAAAAAAACAAGTTCCAAGGAGAACTCAGTAGAAAAGCCAGTGATGCAATACAAAAGCATTTTGAATCTGAATTCTCAGAAGTCGATTTTTCCCAGCAAACAGCTATTAAATCATTTTCAGCTGATGCCAAGGGCATGGGACCATTCCATAAATCTGTAAATGCAAAGAAAGCATCCTGTAAGAGCAGCACATTTGGATGTTTCGGAGATTCAGCTTTTGTGCTCGCTTTTGAGAATACAAAATTCACGGAAAGGAAGAAAGATAAACAATATATATCTAATCATCATATCTCAGATGATACTACTTGGGCTATTGAAAAGAAAGGGAAAGGAATTCCGCGGATGCTGAATATTCTGATGATGATAAAGATGATATGTTTGAACATGCTGAAGATGACCGAGTTAATGATACAGACTCAGAAGTAGGGATTTTGCAACAATCTGTCGATAATACAACGTCTACTTGCCAAAACACTTCTCCCGAAATAGCCATTTCAAATATATCAAAAGCTGCTTTGGTAGGAAATGATGAACATGAAAACAATGTGCAGAATTGCTATGATCAAAATTTTAATTCAGCAAGTTTATTCCACTATCCAGAAAATTCCAAAAGCAGTACTCTTAAACAAGAAGTGTCGGAAAACATGTGTGAATCGCCACCCGATGATAAAAGCTCAATACCTGTCAGGGTTTGATTGTCAGATAGAGTCCAAGTTGTGGAATGTAATAAAGACATCGATGAAAGAAATTTCACCAATGATGATTTGTCAGAGTCGTCTGATGATACAAATAGTTATGCTTCTGATGGCTACAGCAGCGTCACCGATCTGGAAGTTGAAACTCAATGGTTGGAATCCATAGAAGAAAATTCCAATGTACCAGACGTGGATGTATTTATGAAAGAAGAAACCAAGGCTACCGATGGCGCAAACATTGCTGAGGATTATTCGGTTAAGGGATTAGTTAAAACGAAAATAAAGGATTTCTCTGATTCTACTAAGCTCAATAAAGCAAACGATTTGCCAAATGCACTGGAGAACGAATCCGTTACCAACTCGGAAGACGCAATGGACCAAGTAAACGATGTTGCTTTGCCCGATAGATCTGACCCTACATTGGAACCTGTGTTAGGATTCGAGGAGAGCGATGGATATTTATCCGATTCCTCAGAGGCTACAATTTGCGAATATTTGTCAGAAGATGACAGTGATAGCGATGTGGGTACTTGCTGTATGCAATTCAATTCATTTGAGGATGTTTCCTCAAAGAACAAGTTCGATGGAGATATCAGAAGGAACGACAAAGATGCAATACAAGAGAAGTTTGAAACTAAACTCCCAGAAGTCGGTTTTTCTCAGCAAATATTAAGTCACTTTCAGATAATATCAAAAGCATAAAAGAGATCCAAACAATTGAAAATGCTCAAAAGAAAGCAGCATCATGTAAGGGCAACGCCTTTGGATGTTTTAGAAATTTAATTATTGTGGTCGCTTTTGAGAGTGGAAAATCACTTGAATGGAAGGAAAAAAAACAAGATATTTCTGTAGAACTTAAAGATGAACAACATTCTCGTAAATATTCTTTTGATGCGGCATCAGTAACACTTATGTCTAAGTCTTATATCATAGGTGACACTACTCGGGTTATCGAAAATAAAGTCGATGCGGGAGATAATTTCAGTGATGATGAATATTCTGATGATGATAATATAGAGGAATATGCTGTAAATGACAAAAATAGTTCAGATGATTCAGAACCAGAAATTAAAGCTCTAGGGTTGGCTGCAATGGAAGAAAATTCAGGAAATTCCAAAGTATCATACAAGTATATGGATGCCTATATAAGTCAAGAAAACAAGGCTTCCATTGATACAAACATTGCTAAGGATCTTTCATTTAAGGAAGTGGTTAAATCTCAAGTACATGATTCCTTTTGATTCAATGAAGCATAGTAAAAAGGATTTGGTTATAAAATCAGGGTACAAATCTGTTGACAAATCGGAAGACACAGAGGTGCCAGCAAGAAATGTTGAATTGTCCGATAAATATAACACTTCATCGAAATATGTGGTAAAATCCGAGGACAGTGATAGTTATTTATCCAATTCCTCTGAAGCAATGATTTCCAGATATCCGCCTGGTGATGACATTGATAGCAGTGTGGATTCATGCTCAAATAGCACTACTAGTATGCAACTAATCTTATTTGAAAACGTTCCCGGAAAGATCAGGTTCGATGGAGAACTCAGTGGGAAAGGCATAGATGCAACACAAAAGAATTTCAAAAACCTCATGTCTTAGAAGTCGGTTTTTCCCATCACACGGCTGTTAAGTTCTCTACAGCTGATACCAAGGGCACGGGGACCGATCCGGAAAATTAAAAATACAAAGAAAAAAGAATCGTTTAAGAGAAGCAGCACCTCTGGCTGTGTTGGGGATTTCATTTTTGTGGCCGATTGGGAGAGTGAAAAATCCCTAAAATGGTAGGACGAGAAACAAGATATTCCTGTAAAACCTAGAGATCACCAACTTTCTAGAGGATATGCTTTTGAAGAGGCATCAGCAAAACCCTTATCTGAGCCTCATATCACAGAAAACACTACTCTAGTTATCGACAATAGAGTCAACACAAAGGAGAATTTCAGTGATGATGAATATTCTGATGATAATGATGATGATATGGCTGAATGTGCTGCAGATGACAATTGTAGTGATAAAGACCATGAATTCGAGGCTCTATGGTCAGAATTAATTGCTACAGAAGAAAGTCCAAACTTGTCCAAAAGTGAATATACATGCATTACAAATGATGCAGCCACTTAGTTACTATTTCTTAAAAGGGAATATTGTTTTGTTTAAAGAATCTATGCAGATAAAAGCTGGCAATGATGCAAAGTAAAAGCTTTGGATGGTGGCTCACAAATATCCTTACAAAAATGTGATAAGTAGAAATGTTTCTAACTTTGATCCATCATCCTTTATTGGTTCATTCTTGATATATATGTACTTGAATGCATGAGCCGACAGTGAGTACCTTTAAAGTTTAAGTCATAATATGGGATCACAATTTTCCATTGGAAAATATTCAGTCTGATAATAAAACAACAGACTGAAAATATTCAGTCTGAAAATAAAACAACAGTGCTCAAGTTACTCAAGTGAGATTTAATGCTCATGAGCTTCCTGATTTATTTAGAAATTATTTTTCCATCTTTTTTCTTCCGTTTCTTTCATCCTCTTCTGCTGATTTTCTGGGTTTTTTTTAATAATGACACCTAGATTGAGTACTAGTAGATTGTGTATGTGCGTAATAGTCAATTTTAAAGTAGAAAAAAATTACTGGGGAAAATTTCATCCTCAATTCAAAACTGGATTTTAGTTTATTTTTAATTTTGAAGTTACCAGTAAACTTGTAACTCTCACTTGCTCCACAAAATTCATTTTTCAGTAACGATATTATAAAGTGGTGTGTTTTTCTAAATGCAAACTGAGTAAATAATCCCCCTAGCCACCCAACATGAACATGCATTTCCATTTATTTCAAATACCAAATATATCACATCATTCAGGTTAAGTCCATGAAGCAAAATACAAAGGACAGTGAACAAAACTGAGGCTTATACATGTATAGGGACTGGAGAAGATCATCCTGAGATGACAAATATGGCAGACATAGAAAACTCTCTTTTAGAAATGTTTTTCAAAATCCTCTTACAAGACTGATATCTTTTACTGGAATAAATAAAAATTATCTTAGATTTTCTAAGTTCAAATTCCTTTTCTGTCAGAAATTCAAACTGCAATGTAAGATGGTATTGTGTGCATTTTAATAAAGATTTAATTTCTCATGGTATATAAAAAGCTCTAAAACAATTTTTAAAAGTGATGATCTTTCAAAAACAACAAAAATACACTTCTTAATATATAAAATATAAATAAATATTTATTAACCCAAAAAAGTTGATATAAAAACACTTGTGTCAAGGTTTAAGGTACCATGCCACCATCTATCTGGGAAGTAGATTATCTGTAAATGGAATTAAAAGAAAAAACTTAGAAAGTGCCAAAAGATTTTGTATTTCCTAATTTTTATATTATTTGAAGTATTGCTTCTTTAACAAGATTTCTCACAAAAATTTGAGGCACATTATCAGTCATTTATGCAAGATTCCAAAGGATGGTGTTTCTGCTAAACTTTTATAATCATAGATATTTAATGAGGTAAAATTCTGTCATTATTATCTTTGTTTACACTCTGTGGTGTATATGGTAGCAGGAAAAATTCTGTGATTTCCATGTAGTTAAGCAATTTATTGTCAAGGAACTTGTTAACTAATGGATTGAAGACTATGGGTTAAGTTTACTAACCTCTCCTTGATTGATTGTACCGTCTAATGGATAGAAGCCTACATAACAATCTATTAACCATGAACTTAATAACTAATGGACAGTAGCCTACAGGATAATTCTACTGACCTTTCCTTTGTTGATTATATAGTCTAATAGATAGAAGACTACAGGATAATCGGATAATCTGTTAACCATGGACTTGATCAACTAATGGATAGAAGCCTACAGGATAATTCTACTGACCTCTTCTCCTTGGTTGATTATACAGTCTAATGGATAGAAGCCTACAGGATAATTGGATAATCTATTAACCAATTATCCTTGATCAACTAATGGATAGAAGCCTACAAGATAAATCTACTGACCTGTTATTGGTTGATTATACAGTCTAATGGTTAAAGCCTATAGGATAAATCTACTGACCTCTCCTTGATTGATTGTACAGTCTAATGGATAGTCTTCAGGGTGAAGCTTTGGATAGTCTTCTATCAACCACTGTAAGGTGGTTCTGTTTGGATGGAATGAGGGAGTCTTCTCTGGGGGGTAAAGGAACCATCTCTTTAAATAAAACAGTAATTACACATGTACAGTAAATAAGACTAAAAAAAAATCTTAAATGAAAACAACCTGTGAAAAATTCGATTTGGAAACCCCTTTCTTACTTTTCTGCCAAAAATAACTTCTCCAAATCCAGGACCATGAAAATGGAAGGGTACACCAGTACCAGCTCCTGTTTAAATACATGTATGTAAAATACATCAAAAAACATTTATATCATTTAAATTGTCTTGTAATCTTTTTCATCTCCTAAATGGATTCTACAATCAAATAAGAAAATGATTAATGTCTTGCAAAATTTCTTGATTTACAATTCCTTGTCCTAAAGCTCCACTAAAGTTTTGCAGCTTTGCTGTAGTAAGTAATGCCTTTATATATACAATTTCTAAAATGCATGATTTACAGGTACATGTAATTACTTTCTATATAAATTCTAAGATGGATCTCCTACCTGCCACCCCAAAGCTGTAAGCACCAGTCATCCTGGGAAGCTGGTAAGGGGGAGGGTTGTACTGACTGAACAACTCCTTCCACTCTGTGTAATTGTTATCCCCAAACCAGTAAAATGTCTCTAGAATGCAATCAAGAAATAAACGTTTCTTTTTTCTCTACAGAGTTTTAATTAATTGTTTCCTTTTCAGATTTCCTAATTAAGAACCCTCTCTACACTGCACACTAAAGAGTTCTGATTCAAAGGTATTTTTCTGCAGTTAGAGTGATCTGCCCTTAGATCTAAATTCTAAAAAATAGAAATTTACAATATATTACTCAATTTGTAATTAATTCAAGTATTCTTAACATTTCAAAAGACCAAGATAAATTAACTGAACATGTAATTTACATGTATTTTCTCTATTGAAGTAAGTAAAAGTGTTTTCTATTCACTGATACTGTCTTGTCTTTGAACATTTTTCCTGGGGGCAAATGCCACGCACCATATAGTGAAAATTAAATAAATAAGCTCATTATTAACTCCTTTATACAATACATTTTTCTCAATGTCCAAAAAAATATTTGCACTTGTGTAGATAGGGTCCTTAAATCTTAATGTTGTCCTCTTCAAAATGATATTTCTAGGCATAACAGAAAAGTTTTACAAGTTGATTTATCTTACCGTTTCCTAACATTTCCAGTGTCTGGGGCTTCATAACATTCTCTACATAATACTTAAGAGTTACATCCCCTGAAAGCAATTAAACACAGCTGTAGATTGTAATAAATAAGAAATAAAAGCAGATATCTCATACTTATTTTGTAAATCATCTTTCTTAAAGCAGCAATACAGCTGCAAATCGTGTGCTTTTTCATTCAAATTTACCCAATATATCATTAAGGAATAAGGTAAACAGTTGAAGTAAGCATTTTGAGGAAAATAAATATTCTCTCCTCATACAATATTATCGTAATTAGAATCTGCCGGAAAATCAAGGGTCGTACAACTTAGATCTGTTTACTTGTACCACGTGAGTTCTAAAATGGCACGTGCATACAATGTAGGTTTACAATTATAATGGAATATTAGGTAAAAGCAATTCTCAGAATCAAAATATCTTAACTCTCCGGTAAATTAATGATAGTTAACATTTTAGTCTGCATTTAGACGAATTTAACATGATTAAGTACAAATGTTGACGTTTTGTGTATTGGGTGCAGGAGAGTCCCCCTCCCCCAAGAAAATTTTGTTTTTAATGGAAAATCCACCAAATCATCACAATTTTTTTAATAAAATGTTTTCAATTTAATTTACTTTTAACACAAAATGTCAAACAAAATATCTTTCTGCAGATCAAATACAATTTGCACTTCATATTGCAATAATTTTTATATGTCATAGGTGCATTTTTATGTTGTTTACACTGATTTTTTTTTTCTTTGAAAGCCATGGAGATACGAGAAATGATAGCATGTATCAACAATCCTGTAGGGTAGAATCTTCGCGAGCACGTGAATGTTGCCGAGATCCCGTTTCTTCTTCATCCAATGATTATATTAATCTCCCAACTAAATTTTTGTCAGGAAAGTTGCTTTTTAATTTCAAGCCCTATTTTTGGTTTTGTTTTTCGTTTTGGTCGACTTTGTCAATGTAGCAGGCCTACCGGGCTTCCCTCTCTTACCATGCTGTTTTGTTTATGAAAACTATACGCATGCGTGTGTAGCATGGAATGTGGAACCTCGAACACGTTGCGATGTATATATTTATGTACCATAAATAATTATTAATTTTAATGAAATAATCAGAATTATTTACTTATGAAATTTGTAATTTTCCGAAAGTGTATACATTTATGAGTATGAACAAAATTCCAAATCCTACAGGAACATTTTAACAAGTCTGTTTTTCAAGAGATGCATCATATTGTCACTTTAATTGAATCTTTAAATTGATAACTGACATAAAATACTTTGGTCTTGCTAAAAGTTACATTGCAATTTGATCTTTTAAAAAACATGGCTACAGTAACAATGGATAAATTTCCAACAGAATCAAGGACCTGTCCAAGACACAGTTATATTACTCAAGCTATAAGTCAACAGCAATGCAAAAAAGTGAAATTGACAACTATGATGTTTACAACTTACTTTTGTCATAGGAGTGTGTATTTGCAGAACTTAATCTAATCTTTTTAGATCCATACTTTTCCAACATTAGCTCTTTCTCACATATTCCATAAAATTTCTGCAATGAAAATACACAATATTTATAAATCATATTTTTCAAATTAAGATGGCAAATGGTGATTCAATACCACAGAATCAGCTAAGTTAAACTTTGCTGCCTCTTTTAGTATAAAAATTATAGGTTTACTTTTATTTACCCCCAGAATTTAGAATTGCATGAGTAATCTAGTTTACAGATAAGCTTGTGTTTCATCATTGTACAAAGTAGAAACCTGTCATGACTATAAACAGAAAATTCCCCTCACTGTTGTTTCTCTTTGTTAATTATTATTTGATGAAACAACATTTATATGGTAATTAACACTGTCACATATATTTACATGAACCAGCAAGGATCTGAATTACCTGGTTGTCACTGTATGCTGAAATTTATGTATACTTACTGAATTGTCTGTTGCATGTTGAATAATTACTGGCTTTGTATAGGCATATCTGGGGAAAAATCAAACATTACGTAACATGTTTCAATATTCAGAATGTTAAAATACCTGCACGATAAAAACATTCTAAAAATTAAGGTTAGATGAATCAGGGACCTATATACTATATAGTATATATAGGTCCCTGGATGAATGCAGATTTTAGATTCATCTGAGAAGTTAGAACGTACAAATCCAAAATCATACCACCTTTGTATAAATTCTTCTTGTGATAATGAAGAAGCTTTTCTAACTTCAACTGTGCAGGGCCCTGGATTAGCTAATAAAAAGTAGTCTGTGCTCCTGAAAGAAAATAATAACTGAGGAAATTCGAATTACAATACGTATACAAAACCAGTGCAAGCAATTAATCCACTACTATTTAACTTATTGCGATATAATACGAGAAATATCTTTTTAAAAATAATAAATTACCAGCCCCCGTTTTCCCTTGAAGCTACATATTTGTTGATTAAAAGGAAAATTGAAGACACCAGACAAAATAGCGTACGACTTGATGTTTTCATATCCTTGCTGGGGTGGGTAAAACTAGTCCTATCACTTTAAAGCACTCCCGGGTTTTGCTAATAATAGATGATAGTTAATCATCACCCTTTTACCTTGACCTTTCCTTTGACGTGACCTTACTTTTCTCTGCGCCGTTTCAAAGATTCAAAGAAACTATTCAAAATATATCAATTTTTAATCCAACCACAAGGGCTTGTGTAGAGAAAATAAGTCAGTTAATGGCTATTGTGGGATCCAGTTTGATGTTGATATCTATTTCTCAAATATTATTAAATAATGAAATGCTTTCTTTGGTTGATAGTACGGGAATTAATGTCGCAGATGTTGTAGGAAAAAATGCATAACCCTCACATGAAGAGACTCCGTACATGACAGGACTTCAGTCTAACATATTTAAGAGATCGGACATTTATTTAAGCTTTAAAAATGAGACCGCTATAAGGTATTATATATATATGGGGTCAATCAAACGCTACATTGCATGCTACAAATATATCAGTACTAAATGTATCAGTTCTGTATATGGAACATTATATTTTCAGTTTGGGGCACTATCAACAACCAACTACCAATACTATATGTCGGTAAATGATTGTATTATTGGGGGAGGGGGGTCGACATGCTCCCATGCACCCCCTCCTGTTACTACGGACATGCACAATAAAATGATTCCTTCTAAAATCATCATTTCATAATAAAATTGTACCTTTCCATTTTAATTACATATATAAAACGGTAACACGAGTTAAGCTACCAAGTATCTCAGACAATATAATACATAAAGTCGTACAAAGTTGGAAAAGCCAAGATTAAAGTTGGAATTGGAATTTCCAACTTTAAAGTTGGAATTACCAACTTTGAAAAAAATATTGTGTGGCACTAGTACGCTTCCATAGATATTAACATTTATTCAATGACATCAACATTTTTGACCTTTATCTTTTGACCTTGATCGAACATTTTTTTTAAAAATTTGTATTTAGCTAAGCTTCAAAGAAACAAATCAAAGTTTGTTTTTTTTTTTCATCAAACTAAATATGTCCTGATACAGACTGCGGAAAGCTATTCAAATTCAACATTTCTTTAACCTTTCCTAATTAACTTTTCTCAAATTTGGTACACTTACATTTAATAACGAAAATATTGTTGTATGTGATCTCAATTTAAAAGAAACTAGTGAGTATGATCTCAGATATATTTGAAAACAATGACAATCTGGTTCAATGTATTTGCACAATTGTTAGCAAACTAGGTATCAAGTGTTATGGGTATGTTTTTATAAATGAAAAAAACGCTACAAACTGTGGATGACATTAAAAAGCAGAGTAATTTTGAGAAACTTTCTGAACGTTGTTTTTGACGTTACAATGTTAGTTGACCGTGCTCCGTAGTAACAAAACATGTTGCTTAAAAAATTGGCTACCATGAATTCAATATAATCAAATGGAATGAAACTTCACATATCGACAAAATAAATGTTTTTATTTACGAAAATGTGTTGATATCTAATCTTGTAATAACATTATGATGATGAGGAACATTGTCTACGTATTTTTTGAATGACCCTCGTATGATATGTTCATATTACACACAATATGTTATTACAAAAAAAAAAAAAAAAAACATCTGATCCCAATTCTTTGAATTTGCTTGTTTTTTCATCAAACTAAATATGTCCTGATACAGACTGCGGAAAGCTATTCAAATTCAACATTTCTTTAACCTTTCCTAATTAACTTTTCTCAAATTTATGTTGATCTCAATTTAAAAGAAACTAGTGAGTATTCCAGATATCTTTTATCAGATATCTGTCCTGACACATTAATTAGTAAGAATTTATCTGTATCCATTTTTTAATGGATTTTTTGACCTTCTCAATTGGCTTTACTACTTATTGTGTATAAAACTCAGTTTGAAAGAAACTATTTCATGTCTAATATCCTTTTATAAGACACCTCAAAATATAGCAACATATTTATCCACTGTTAGAATTGTAATGGGAAATTTGTCCCCCGCTTTCGCGAAAGCGAGGGGACATTAAATCTCATTCGTCTGTCCGTCTGTCCGTCTGTCCGTCAGTCTGTCAGTCTGTCCGTCACAAAAACTTTAACCTTGCCCATAACTTTTGATTTAGTGGAGCTATGACTTTCATATTTCACACGTTTATTCCTTGTGACAAGACCTTTCTTTGGGTACCACCAAATTTGACCTTTTGACCTTGATCTTGGAGTTTGACCCACTTTTACACAGAAATTTCAAACTTTTACTTTGGCCATAACTTTTAAATGGAAGGTACTAGGACTTTCATATTTCACAAATGTATTGTTTGTGGCAAGATCTTTCATTGGATACCAACAACCTTGACCTTTTGACCTTGACCTTGGAGATTTACGTACTTATGAAAAAACGTTAACCTTGACCATAAGTTTTGAACGGTGAGGACTAAGGCTTTCTTACTTCACATATGTAATCTTTTTGAGAAGACCTTTCATTGGATACGAACAACTTTTACCCTTTGACCATGACATATGTAATCTTGGAGTTTTGACCAACTTGCTTTTAAAAAAAACTTTAACTTTGGTCACAACTTTTGAACGGTAGATACTAGGACTTTTATATTTCACATATGTATTCTTTGTGGCAAGTCCTTTCATTGGATATCAACAACTTTGACCTTTTGACCTTGACCTTAAAGATTTACGTAATTATGTAAAAACTTTAACCTTGACCACAACTTTTGAACAGTAAGGGCTAGGGCTTTCATACTTCACATATGTAATCCTTGTGAGAAAACCTTTCATCAACAACTTTGACCCTTTGATCTTGACCTTGGAGTTGACCTACTTTTAAAAAACGTTAACTTTGGCCATAACTTTTTAACGGTCAGGATAAGGGTTTTCATCCTTCAAAAAAATCAACTTCAATGATAATTTCTATGAAATGACATATGATAGAATGTTCATATTAGACACAATATGTCATAAAAAATAACATCTCACCAACAAAGACACCGAAAGCGGGGGACCACAATTCTTTGAATTTGCTTGGTTTTTTTTTTGTTTTTTTTTAATTTTTTATTAATCTTGTTAAGAATACGAGTATTGAACAAGTAAAATGATTGTCATGTAACAAACTTGCAACTATGAAAATATAACACTGGTCCACAAATGATTACATACATGTAGTTTGATTTTGAATATTCAATATTGAAAAGGTACCTGTATCTAAAAATAGAAACAGGTGATTTCCATTTAAATACTTGAGTAGGTCGAGTCGTCGGTAAGGCAGCTATGGCTCTTTTAGAATTTTTTTTTTAATTATTATTATTATTACATGTCAATATTAAATTATTGTTATATAATGTTAGTTTATTCATATATGGTAATAAAGTTGCGAGGACCGTTCACAACTCCTCCTGCATCCAGCGGCACCTGGCAACGGTCACAGGTTTTCTAGAGCTTTTATGCCCCCGTAAACGAAGTTTCGGGGGTATATAGTTTTTGCCGTGTCCGTTTGTCTGTCTTTCTCTCTGTCTGTCTCTCTGTCTCTCTGTTTGTCTGTTTGTCCGCAAAAACTTTAACCTTGCCCATAACTTTTGATTTAGTGGAGCTATGACTTTCATATTTCACAAGTGTATTTCTTGTGACAAGGCCTTTCTTTGGGTACCACCAAATTTGACCTTTTGACCTTGACCTTGGAGTTTGACCCACTTTAACATGAAAATTTTAAACTTTTACTTTGGCCATATCTTTTGAACAGTATATACCAGGACATTTATACTTCACATATGTAATCTTTGTTGAAAGTCCTTTCATTGGATACCAACAACGTTGACCCTTTGACCTTGACCTTGTAGATTTCCTTACTTGTGAAAAAACTTTAACCTTGGCCATAACTTTTGAACGCTAAGGAATAGGACTTTCATACTTCATATGTGTAATCCTTGTGAGAAGACCCTTTATTGGATACCAAGAATTTTGACCCTTTGATCTTGACCTTTGAGACTGGCCTACTTTAAAAAAGCAAACATTGACCATAATTTTTAAATAGTTAGGGCTATTGCTTTCATACTTTACATATTTAACTCTTGTGACAAGACCTTTCATTTGATAAAAAAGAACTTTGACCCTATGACCTTGACCTTGGAGTTTGACCTACTTTTTAAAAAAATTAACCTTGGCCATAACTTCTGAACGGTAAGGTATGGCACGCCAAATTCACAAAAATGAGATAAACCTAGTTTCACATTTGATAAACTAGGTTTATCGACTGTAAACTATAGTTAACGATTCGTTAAGTATAGTTAACGATTCGTTAATTATTGTTATCATCTGTAAAACTATATTTAACGGTTGTTAACTATAGTTTACGAATGATAATCTAAGTTTATCTGTCTGTAATAAAGCGTTAACAATAGATTTTGTTGATAAACATAGATTCACGTTTGTAAACTATAGTTTACAATCGTAAACTCATAGTTAACAGTTGTTAATCATAGTTTTACAAATCGTGAAACTGTATTTATCAGATAATCTATGTTTTACATTCGTTAATTATAGTTTTCGGTGGTATACTATAGTTAACTATCATTTATACTCATAAACTATATTTAACAGACGTAAACTATAATTCACGATCGTAAACCATAGTTTTGAGAGATAATCTATAATTCACATTTGTCAATCATAGTTTATCATCATAAACTATAATTCACATTCGTTAACTATAGTTTACAGACGTTAAATATAGTTAACAATAGTTTTCAATTTGAATTCTCGAGGAACCAATCAAGAGAAGTAATACAAAATGTGCGCCATTGTAGAAAATGGCTCTTCAAAGGGAAGCACGAGCAAATTTGCCATCCGTACAAAACTGCATAGGAAGAATTAATTCTCTCTTGGATAATCTTAGAAGTCAAGCCACCAGCGAATCATTTGATGCTAACACTGTGCGATCATCTTTATCTGACCTACGACGTAACATAGAGAGGCTGGAGTCGGCAGAAGTAGATGTCAGTGATTTATTCGAATGTCTAGAAAACTTAACTACAAATTTCCCAGATCCTGTTACCGACCCAGATGTACAAGATACCCAACCTTGTCTTTCTGATGATAACAGTAAGTTTACCATGCTTACTGTAAATATATATATATATATATGTTTTTATTTTTTAACATTTAGTATGAAAACGTAAGTTGTATGTATCATGTGTACCCCCGTGACTGCTGGCAGATTTATCCCCCTTAAATAAACTGAGAAATATTAGTACGCCCTTCGTCTTACATACCCTTAATTTATTAACAATCGAATTCATATTATATTGGACTTGCATGTTTTCACTACTGAGCAGAAAATTCAAATATAATTTGTACGTCAAATAAGATTCAAATATTTATTGAGACCGATATTTTGAGACATATATTTTTTTTTTAGGTTTACAAACCCGCCGATTAAGTTTTAGAATTTTCAGAATAAAAAAGAATAATCATTAATAATAATTAATTTTTTTCTTTCCGATGTCAAATTTTAATTTAAAGTGGGGATCGAGATTTCAAATTTACGAATTCGTACTTCCGGTTTTAAGATGACCATGAATTAATAAAAAGTCAAAGATATATCTGCAAGTGCATAGCAGCACCATAGCTTGGTTTAGTGTGAAATTTATCAATAAGACTTAGGAGTTTCATTCAAAACATTTCACCCGCTCAGAGGACAAATAAAAATGCTGACGACTTTGTTGCAAAATAACATGCTGGTGAGATAATTATGCATTCGTATATTCACGGGCACTGAAAGTTAATGTACTAGGCCCATGTTCGTATTCAAAAGTATCTGTAAATTATTTTTCATGCAGTTGTCAAAGGTTATAACTGTCCATAGTAGCCGCCAATGATATTGTTTAGGTCTCTGTTATACTAGCTAACAGTCTAAGCAGAGACATGTCTCTGGTCTAAGCAAATATTCTTCAGAAAAAGATCATGAATGCATCAGGTGTAATGAATAAAACGTTCTTATGAGGAAGAAATTAAACAATATCCTGAAGAAATAAAATTGATTTGACATATTTTTTTGATTTTCCAGAGCAGAACATGAACACTGCCATTAATATATTCATATGGGAGGTGGGGGGTATCATTTAGTGAGCTCATTGCTCACAGTACCTCTAGTTATTTTATTAAAACATTTTACTGGCAAGCACACTGCCATCTTCCCCCAGGGAAATCCTTTTCAAAATATTTCTGATTTTTGTGAGTATGATATGCATTTTCTCAAACAGGAAAGTGATCCAGATTGGAATAGTTTACTCCCGGAAAGATACTGTCAGAAAAAATGTTCAGGGTCAGCTATTATCAGGGGCTGACAAATAGATTTTTAAAGAACTTGTCCAAGGGCAAGTACATGGTCAGAATTGACTTGCCCTACTTGAATTTTTGCTTGCCCTACCATAAACTAATTCTGTATTTTTAGATATTTCAAAAAAGAGGAAGACAATTAAATGTTGAGTTAATCTTGCAAGCCCCTATGCCCAGCTTTAAATTAATGGCCTACAAATAAAATCTATTTTTGATACGTCACTTGCCCACGGGCAAGTGGTTGATAAAATTTCACTTGCCCACCCCTAAAATTCACTAGCCCCTGGCGTCGGGCAATGGGATTTGTCATCCCCTGTATTATATTATAGGCAATATAAGGTAATACACTTCTAAAGTGTAAATAAAATTTCAGTTTAATTCCTTTGATGTGCAAGTGGTAGATATCATCTAGATAAAACCTATTTAGCAAATCATCATATTCAACCCCAAATAAAAGTTTTCCCCTTTTTATACAAGCAGTACAGAGAGAACCAAGTTCTACAGGAAGGGGAAGACATCGCCTGCAAGTTGACATGGACAAGTTGAAGGAGTTGATTGACCTTGGATTTTCAGTTACTGCAATAGCAAAGAATGGACTTTTAGGTGGAAAAATACACCCTAACACCATTTACAACCGTTTAAAGGATGAAGATAAAACTGTGAGGTCAAAATACAGCAATTTGAATGATGATGAGCTAACTACATTGATCAGGACTTATAACAGAGATCATCCAAATGCAGGTAGAATTTTTTACCTGTGCATTTATTTTTTAAGACATATATCTTTTGAGTAGAGAAATGTAACTAATACACACACATATTCTATTGATTCTGTTGGTCAAGATTCTTCTTCTTTTTTTTTCTTCTGCTTTCTAGACTTCAACTTTGAGGCCTTATATCTCACTCATTTCTCAACGGATTTTGCTCAAATTTTCAGAGATTATAAACATTTATAAACTCTATCAGAATTTTTACTAAAATTTTAAAATGTCACTTCCGGTTTTGAGTTATTTTCCTTTAAACAAAATAGGCTTTCCTTTTCAGAAAAAGGCTCAGAGACAGCTAAAGCTGGAGCAGAAATTCTACTGATTTTAGATAATAGAAGGATTGAAGTTGTGCACATCGGTTTTTGTTTTTTGATTTATCTATTCAAAATGGCGCTATATAGGGGTAAAAAATTGGAACGCTTGAATGAGCCTATTATTATTTATATTTTGCTTTTTTTTTATCTTCTAAACTAAAAATATTTTGTTAAAATATATAGAACATAATTCGTGCAGAATTAGATCTTTCAAATGATATGTCGAAGAAAGGGCTGACTCCTAAATTAAGGGTTCTAGAGGTGCCAAAAGTTTTTCCAGATATCTCAAAATGTATTGAGAATTTGTTATACATCAAAGAAGCAAAGTTGTTGAAAAAGTCAAGCTTCATCTAATGGAGTCGTATTTTGCCGTTTTTGACAAGTTTTTGGGTAACATGTCTCTGGGAGCTTAAAAATGAATTTTTCATGCGTCGTCATCACTTCCGGTCAAACGGGAAGTAGCCAAAATTGGCATATTTTAGCATTAATTAACATAGCTTTAGAGGATTCAAAGCAGTTTTGGGCGTTATTTCTCATTTTTGTTAAAAATGAAAGCTACTTCTGGTCAAACGCGGACGGTAGACCTACTCATTGCTTTGCAACAAGCTTTGCTCTAGTTACATATATATAATTATATATATTTTAAATATCAAAAAATATTTCATTTAGGTTCAGAGGAAGTTTTAGCTGCCTTGAAAGTTCAGGGAGTTTTGATTCCAAGAAAAAGGTGTCGTGAACTCTTGTCCAATGTTGACCCAGTTGGAACTGCAACTCGTTGGTCCCGCACTATACAGAGAAGGCAATATTGTGTGCCATCTGCCAATTTCCTATGGCATGTTGATACACACCATTCACTGATCAGGTAAATTGATTCAATGGTGTAATGAAATACAGTATTTTGTTACCGCATTTGTTTCTTTCAAGTCCATTACTTGTAAGGCAATCTGAAATTCCATTTTTAAGGCCTCGCCATGAATATGGCAAGGGAATATAGTGTTTGTCATGTCCGTCTTCCGTCACACTTTGCCTTTAGCTCTGTTCGAAGCTAAGTTTCAAAGAAACTATACAAGATATTTTCATAAAACTTCAAATGCTGATAGATATTGATGAGAGCTATTCAACTGCATCAACATTTTTGACCTTCAGCTTTGACATCACTTATCCTAAATCATTGTTTCACTTCATATGCTGATACATACAGATGTAAGCAATTCAACTGCTTCAACAATTTTGACATTGACCTCACTTTTATAAAATTGTGTTTAAGTCAGTTTTAATCAAAATTTTAAAGAAATTCTTTCTTGATATTTTTTTTTTATCAAACTTCATATGTTGATACATATTTGATGAGGGATATGCAATATTGCATAAACTTTTCTGATCTTGACTTTTCTCTTGACCTTGACCTCACTTTTCCTTAATTAGTGTCAAACGTCATAAGCTGATAGATATTGAGGTAAGCATTTCAAGTGTATCATTTTTACCTTGACCTTTCATTTGACCTTGACCTCACTTTCATCCATTTGTGCTTACCGTAAGTCAGTTTTGAATAAACCATTTATAATATTTTTTCAACTTCATATGGTGAAACAGCAGAAACATACTGTAAAATGTTAGTGCTTTAATTTCACATTCTTCAGACGTTATACTTTAAACATTTTATGTTAAAATGCTATGGTAATGACGTTGTCAACAGTACAATGATGTCGCAAAGAATATTCGGGAAACAAGCAAAAGCGTATATGTTGAACATATAAGAAATAAACATACATGTATATGAAATACAAATTCCTGCATACATATGTATATTTAATGTTATATATAGTTAAAATAGGTGCTGTGTGCTATCCTCCATTGTGACTTTTTTGAGATGTTGAGGTTTTGAGTCCTAGCTAGCATTTTTGTTGAGTGCGATCCTACATACAAATTTTCATGTTGCTTTACCTGTATAGCCTTGGAGGGGCATTCATGTCCTATGGACATAGTTCTAGTTGATAGTTTAAAAATTAGAGGTCACATCATCATTGATCGTTCAGCTGCAATCTTTTACAAGATGCATCTTCACAATGGCTAGGTTTTACGATAACAGAAATGGCACACCTTGACACCGTGAAGATGCAAACAATATGTTCAGTCAGGGGCATGATGGAATAAAGTTATTTTTTAAAATAACTTGTTTAGGTTTTTCTCACTGATATATTACTAAACAAAAAAGTAACTAATTTGAGTTAATGCTTAAAAAGTAGAATGCATATCAGTTTTGTCAAAAAACATTTATATTTTGATTTTGCTACTGATTTAAGATGATGTAAGGATGAGAAAGTTGTAAATATATGTACTTCTTTTAATAGTCTCAACAGACTTAATATCTCCTGAGAAGATACAATGATATTAAAAAAAATAATATGATATTTTCAAGGAAAAATAATTCCATTTCATCTTCCGCCAATTTGCCAACATTGCGACTAATTTTCCTAAAATCTTTGGATGTTACTGTACAATCTCTATGTCTTGCATTTTTTGTGCAAAGCTGTACATTTTTGTGCTAGAGTTTTAAAGTGAGGTGGGTTAAGGATGAAATAATTGAAATAAGTTATAATTTGTTGGATTTCAATGTTTTAAGTCTGAAAGATAGATTACTTTTACTGTCATTAGCATCTTTCCTCTACTTAATAACCCAAGCACAGCATGAATAAAGCTGTTTAGATGCCGGTAGGTTTACAATAATGAGTAGTAAAGTATCAATAACAGGAGTAAGTTATTGACGAAAAGCATAATCAGGGAAAGATAACCCAAAATGTTGACATTTAATATTAACTGAAACAAATTATTTCAAAAATAACTGTTTCCATGATGCCCTTGACTGATGTTTATGAGAATTATAATGTACTATTCTACTCATTAAAATTCTTATTACATCATAGATTTGGAACTGTTTGAAGATTGAGAATTACATTTATTCCTAATAATATTACAGCAATAACTTTAGAAAAATATATTTCTTAAAAAAATTAACCTTGAAAATTGATGCTTATAAATTGATGCATATCAATATATTTTATCAAACATTGGTCAAATTGTTTTATCATTCTTAATTTACCATTATTCAAGCCATTATATTAGATTTTATTAAAAACAGGTGAAATATTGAATATATATCTCTTTTAGATGGAACATTGTGGTACATGGTGGCATTGATGGATATAGTAGAATGATAACATATCTTAGAGCATCCTCATGCAATACATCAAAGGGAGCAGCTTGTTTCTTTCTAAAAGGGGTCAATAGGTATGGAATCCCTAGTCGAGTGCGTGCAGATTCTGGAAGAGAATTTGTAGATGTTGGACGTTTTATGACAGCCATAAATGGAACAGATAGGGGAAGTTTCATCACAGGAAAGTCTGTTCACAATCAGAGGATTGAACGACTGTGGAGAGATGTGTACATGAAAGTTCTGGTGATATATTATCGACTCTTTCATTACATGGAAGATAAGCAAGTTTTGGATGTGAACAACCCAGTTCATAGATTTGCTCTTCATTACACCTTCATACCAAGGATTGATGCTGCACTTAAAGACTGGTCCATAGTTCACAACAACCACAGGCTCAGAACAGAAAATAACAAAACACCACAGATGATTTGGCTAGAGTCTTTGGCTTTTAATGCAAACAGTAATTCAACAGCCGTTAAAAATACTCAGGATGACCAGATGGGCCGCCTTCCAGAGAGATGTGAACACTTAAACATATCAAATGATGAAAAATGTTATTTGAAACCAAGGGATGAGTGTCCATTATCTGAAACAGACAGGGAGAGATTGGATGAAGCAGTAAATGTGATGAAAGATTCAGAATCATATGGACTTGACATTTTTGGGGAGGTGATGGATATCCTTTCCAGTCATATCTGAACTTGTACTGATTGATATTAAATGCACCTTTGTACAAATTTTACCTCTATTCAGTTGTCCTCCAAAACATGCAATCAGCATGCAATAAAAACGTTTCATTGAATCTAATTATTCAGTACAATTTTATTAAAATCAGCTCTTTAATTATGATAATTGTTAAATAAACTCTTAAAATTCTTTACACTGTCAGAATGTCCTAGAGTAACAAAGATACGATTTTAATAAGATTGGCATTAGTACAGCATACAGTACCTAGCTTGTGTTTAATTTTTATACAAACTCTTCTTTTCTTTGAAAGACTTCCAAAAGCTGTGCTAATTCTTGAGTAATTCATTTCATCACTCTATCTGAACTGAACTGAATTTATTGATCTCTTTTACAATTGTATAGCGAGATATAAATGTAAACTACAATGATGACAAATAAAAACACATATATGGCATGTGTGAGTATGAGGATAGACAAATAGTACAATTATAGGTTTAGGTCTTTACTAGTTTGGGGAGCAAGTTTTAGTAATTTTTTTTAATAAATATAGTTTTCTTAAAAAGGGCTGTTATCTGAATTCATTTTATCTCTTAATGTAATTGTATTTTTTGAATCGCAATTGTTTTTGTGTTAAACATTTATTTCTTTCACGTGTCATTGACGTACAATTTAAAATGTAATGGAATTCATCTCCTACTTCATTGAATTGACATTTCTTACATAGTCTATTCTAATCTCTCTTGGTTCATTTAACCAACGTCCAGTTTCAATTGGCAAATAATGATTACAAGTACGGAATATGCAGAAATTTATGGCTTCTTTTCGTGATAGAATTTCTAAATATTTTTCACATTTTAGTTCGTCTTTGTATATTCTATAATTTAGGGTCTTTGATAAATTTTGAAAATCCAAATTCCATTTTTGTATAAATTGATCTATTGAAGTTAGTTTTACTTTCGCTTTTAACCAATTTATATTGAAGGCTTTACTGTTCCAAATATTTGAAAGTCCACAATTGTTTCAGATATTCAAGACATTATTTATCCGGGCAATCTTCTTAGTCTTTTGATTTACGATATCACTTAATTTAAACAGCAAACTTGATATTTTTGTTTCTTTTCCAAATTTAAGTTTACACCAATAGGAAATAATACGCGTTTGTATTTCAATTAATGGACATGGGATGTCGACCGAGTTCACCATACACCATACATTGCGGAGTAGATTGTTTTATAAGGTTAAGAAGTAATTTACAAAATTTTAGATGTTCTCTGTCTACAATTGCATTGTTTGAAAATCCCCATACTTCACATCTGTACAACAATTAATATAGACTGAATGATTTTATCGAACAGGTCTGACATCATATTGATAGATTATGTAAGCGGCCTTTCTTAAGAATTTCAAATATTGCTTTATTTGCTTTGTCAACTTGTTTCTGCTTTGCTTCCTTGAAAGAACCTGACGTACTAAATAAAATATCCAAATAATTAATGTCATTTACAACTTCAATCAGCTGTTTGCCATATTTAATTTCAGGCTTTTCTTTTTTCTTTCCTTTACTTATTATCAAAACTTTTGTTAATATTAATCTTCAAATTCCATTTTATGCAATACTTTTCAAAACAATTAATTTTTGCTTGTAAGTGCTCAGCAGATTCAGCTATCAAAGTGTCGTCCGCAAATAATGGTGCAAATAATGTCAAATAACATTTAAATGCTGTTCAAACATAACAGATATAGTAGGTAAACCAATTGATTTAAATGTTATTAAAACATCCATATATAGTAGGAAAGCCAATTGACATATTTTCTTGGAAAAAATTCTGCAGTTCATTTAGAGAAATTGAAAATAAAAAAGATGACAAGTTTTCACCTTGTCTGACTCCAATTTCACAATTAAAAAAATCAGTAACGTTTATGAGAGCACAAAAAGTTCTTTCTTATTTACTTTCAATAATTCTGATATAATATGTATGGAAAATATATAAACAACAGCTGAATATTTGTATTATCTGTAATATGATTAAATTGTCTTAACCTGCTGATGACAATGAATGACTTAATGACACAAGTGCAAAGCCTAAAGTTTTATGTACGGGTGTATTGGGTGTTGTATAGCACATGTTGATCTTCACTGGTAACCTATTGATTACATTGAACAGTGACTAACCAAGTGGCTTTATATAACAGACATAGCGAGAAACTGATCTAATATGGGATACAAACTCCTTTTACTAATAATATTGATTAAAACAATTTTTATTTAGAACACTGAATAGATTGGGGCAAAAGGCAAACCACCTATAAATACCTTTTTATGCAAAGTCAACGTGACAAATACAATGAACTGATTTGAAATATATTGATATTGCAACACAGGAAAACCACATAAATGAAAATCTACAATAAAAAATGACAATTTAAAATTTATTCAATTATACACTGTATTCTTCACATTACATTATACCAAGATTAATATTTGCAGGTATATTCTCAATGTATACAAACAATTATAATTCTGTCAACTAACACATCACTTAGGGACAGGTGATGCAAACTTTTGTCAAAAAAATGAAAATAATATCTTGAGTCATGGTTTATGGGTAAAATGAACAAGTTTAATTAACCACCTATTTTGTCATCCGAGAAATTCTCGGAATTAGCTTGATATTTTTTTTTTACTCTTACATTTATTATTTTAAAAACCAGAAGTCTCTGTTGAAACTGTAGCTCTACTGGTTTGTACTTATCAAAAACCATTGCACTATTTTATGTATTTTTATGTAGTCTACTTGTGTGCCAACTTATTTTGAAATCAAACTAAAACTGTAGAAGGAGTAGTGTTTAAAGGAATTTCACTGAAAATTCTATTTTTAGTATCCATGGCCAGACCGTTCATCGAAATTGAAAACCGATGCACTATTCCATGTATCTTAGTGTAGTCTACTTGTGTGCCAAGTTATATTGAAATCAGACTAAAATTGTAGGAGGAGTAGTGTTTTGAAAAATTGTTTACAGACAGACGGACAGACAGACAGACAAGACAGATGGACGGACGACGGACACCTTACTATCACATAAGCTCTTCTGGTCTCTGACCAGTAGAGCCAATAAAAATGGAATTTAAAATTAAAAATATTTGTATAGATTAAATAAGAATGGCTGCAGAAAGAAAGAATTTTGAACATCACTGAAGCTTTACAATTTCTTAATATTTTGGAAATTTATTTGTTGCATCACTTGCAACCACAATAGGCCCAGAAGTATACCAATCCAGGAAAATTGTACAAAGATAAAAAGGGCAGATGATAAAAAATATGGAAGCATGGATAACTGTTCAAATAAAAATGACATGCTAGTTGACAGAAACACTATGTTGATAATGCATTAAGAATTTACAGTATGTACATTTTAGTATGATATAATTTTCTCATTTTTAATAGTATGAAATAATGTTGTTATTAAAGTCCAAAAAAAAATCATTAGAGTTACGAACTTCCTCAATTGTTTCATAACAAAAAAAGTTGGTCTATACAGACTCTGATGTCTTTGCATGGATGCAAGGAATACTCCATCTTTTATTATTTTTGTTAACTTCTCAATTTTTAAAAACAAGTATAAAATGCCAAATGATTATAATGTCTGGAACATTCATTCTACAGTTTGAAATTTCAGAGACTGAAAACCAAATTATTATTTTGTCTATAAAAAGTATGATAGATAGACATCAAGATTCCAAACTTCATTGTTTGGTATACAATAAACCCAACTTTGTAAATGTACATATGACACAACCAGAAAAATGACATTGATATCTTGACCTTAATCTCTGATGGAGTTACCAGACAAATCTATACCCAGTTGATGTATTACGTAACAAACACAACATGACATCATAATAGGCACAGTATAAGTGTGATAAAGCATGTAGCTTAAAAAACATCATAAACCACAGATAATATGTAAATGTTTCATCGTTGGGGTAAATTTGTTACGTAGTCTTTTAATGACAGAGTATGGGCTGATACCTGGTTAGTAAATTTCATACCTGACTTGGCTCCACCTCACCAGTTATGAAATTTACTAAACAGGTGTCATCCCATACCCTGTCACAAAAAGAGTTTGTAACTTATAATATACATGTGAAGTATTAAAGCCTTTATTAGCTCGATCTGTTTAAAAGAAATGCAATGTTAAAATATACTTCTTTTTCAAAAGTAGATCAATCTCTAAGCCAAGGTCAAATGGTGGTAACAAACACAAACACCAAAGTAAGGTCTTAATTTGTCACAAAGAACACTTGTGAAATATGAAAGCCATAGTCCAACCCCTCAATAGTAATGGGATAGGTTAAAGTTAACAACAGACAAACACCAAAAAACCCGACAAACATGACAAAAACAATATAATCCCAGGATTTTTCGATCCAGGGGCATAATAAAAATTAATCTCACCCAGGCCTTCAGCTCACAGACGCTTGTTTTGGAATTTTAAAAAAAAAACTTTTAACCCATAGTATAATAATAACATATATGCCATATATGGCTGTGTTGATAATTTATTGTAGGAAACAATGGTAAACTAGAAATATGTCCATAGGACATGAATGCCCCACCGAGGATATATAATTAAAGCAACATGAAAATTGGTATGTGTATAAAATTTGATAAGTTTGGTTCAGGTAGGACTAATAGTTACTAGGGAATAAAAATAAAGGTCAGATCCAGCATCAAAAGCAAGTCTGGTAGTGTCCATCCCTTGATGCATCATCCATGCAAGTTTGGTTCAGGCAGGGCTTATAGTTACTAGGGAATGAAAATGTAGGTCAAATCCAGCATCCAAAGCAAGTCTGGTAGTGTCCATCCCTAGATGCATTATCCATGCATGTTTGGTTCAGGCAGGGCTTATAGTTACTAGGGAATGAAAATGTAGGTCAGATCCAGCATCCGAAGCAAGTCTGGTAGTGTCCATCCTTAGATGGATCATCCATACAAGTTTGGTCCAAGTAGGGCTTATAATTCCTTAGGAATGGACCTGCTCCAAAAAGTTTAATCTGGTCATTCATCTGGAAAATGTAGGTCAGATCCAGCATCCGAAGCAAGTCTGGTAGTGTTTATCCCTAGATGCATCATCTCTGCAAGTTTGTATCAACAAGTGAAGTTTGATAACACCATCTTAAATGGTATGTTTAAAACTGAGACAAACACTAATTTAAGAAAAGTGAGGTCAAGGTCAAAGGAAAGTTCAAGGTCAAAAAATGTTGATGTAGTTGCATAGCTCTCATCAATATCTATCAGCATAAGAAGTTTGATGAAAATGTCTTGGATAGTTTCTTTGAAACTTAGCTTTGAACAGAGCTAAACGCAAAGTGTGACGGAAGGACGGACATGACAAACACTATATGCCCCGGACATATTCATGGCGGGGCATAAAAACACTCTGCAATTGTAGTCACTCTAAAATTTTAAATCCATGCAATGAGCAGGGGGGTACTGAGTGTAATTTGGAGTTAGATACCTTGTGTTATTATTCTATACTAGGGGTTAATAGTTTGTTTCCAAAAAAAGTGCATGTGCTTCAGCTTAGGAGAGTTATTAAGTGATGAACAAATCAGATGGATAATTGACAAGAGGCCCATGGGCCACATCGCTCACCTGAGAAGATTTGACCATTCTGTTCTTTACCAGATTTCACCCTTGTTATACATAATGCATCCCCACATTATCCCACTGATCATAATTTAGACATTTTGAAATTTACACCACCCCATGATCCTTCCATTGGCACATATGTTTCAGCTTTTTTGGCTCAGTGGTTCCTGAGAAGAAGATTTTCAAAGATTTGTCCTATATATTTCTATGTAAAACTTTGATTCCCCATTGTGGCCCCACCCTTCCCCCGGGGGTCATGATTTGAACAATTAAGAATCTACACTATATAAGGATGCTTCCCCATAAGTTTCAGCTTTACTGGCCCAGTGGTTCTTGAGAAGAAGATTTTCAAAGATTTTTCCTAATTATTTCTTTATAAAACTTTGATTCCCTATTGTGGCCCCGCCCTTCCCCCGGGGGTCATGATTTGAACAATTTAAAATCTACACTATACTAAGATGCTTCAACATAAGTTTCACTTTTACTGGCCCAGTGGTTCTTGAGAAGAAGATTTTCAAAGATTTTTCCTAATTATTTCTATATAAAACTTTGATTCCCCATTGTGGCCCCGCCCTTCCCCCGGGGGTCATGATTTGAACAATTTAGAATCTACACTACCCCAGGATGCTTCCACATAAGTTTCAGCTTTTCTGGCCCAGTTGTTCTTGAGAAGAAGATTTTCTAATGACCCCACCCTATTTTTGTCTTTTCTTGATTATCTCCCCTTGCGAGGAGATATGTCCCTTCATTTTAACAATTTAAATTCCCCTTTACCCAAAGATGCTTTGTACTAAGTTTGGTCAAAATTGGCCCAGTGGTTTTTGAGAAGGAGTCGTAAATGTGAAAAGTTTACAGACGGACGGACAGACAGACGGACGGACGGACGGACGACGGACAAAATGTGATCAGAAAAGCTCACTTGAGCCTTCGGCTCAGGTGAGCTAATAAAAGGCTCTCATGTGAAATAAAATGTTTAAAACAACAAAAATCCTTCTGTGTTCAAAACAGCAAATTCCATCCTGTTTTTGAATTCTTTGTAGGTTGAATTCTTGATTGGTAAATGCAGGGTATTGGTGCATGTTACTGCCTTGGGCAGTTTTTCTGGCCAAAAGCAAATTGTGGGTTTGGGATTAAACCCAAGTGGTGGTGGCTCCTTTGCTCCTGTTGCAAAATGAAGTATTTTGGCAAAAGTCAATGGTGTATCACCTTCTAAAAAACAAAAAAAAAAAAAACCCATTACAATACATGATGTCATGGATCTGTGAATATATCTACAGTTGAATTTCGGCATCTCTATCTCCGTATCTTAAATACCATGGATATGTCAAAGTGATTTGGAAGTCCCTGCTACAGACCTGTGTACCCTTATCCTGGTCTCTCGGAATTTTTGATCAGATTTTTCCATTTGATTTAACATTTGCCAGTAAGATTTCGCATTCCATTGATTTTAATATAATATGTATATATAATATTAATTGGAGGACAACTGCTTTTTTGATTACTAAAACATGGGATTTTAAATAACATCTTCTTTGAATTGTCATTTTATACCACACATTTTTGGCAACTCCAAAGCACTGATGTGCTTGAAATCTTTTTATTTTATAGTTATTAAAGGGTGTGAAACTGAGACACATCATGTGGTGATAGATTGTATAATGTCTCTCTTATGGTCAAGATCTAGTAAATGAAAGGTGCCTAAAGATTTATCAAATTTGAGAAATAAATTCCTTAATTGGTGCTTTACAACTTGAGCTTGGTCAAAAAAGGTGTTTCAGGCATGATCTGTAGGTATACAAGATGAAAAACTGTATTTTAAACTGTCACTTTCAATGGAAAAATTAAGAAAACCAGTCATGAATATGGAAGTTTTTTCATTTTCAGCAAAGTAAATGTATCCAGATTGCCTAGTCTCTCAGAAAACAGTAATTGGTATGTTCATTGCCTCTTCTTTAAATCAATATTAAATTAATATAGGTATCCAGTTTACTCTTCAAATGATTCAAATTAAATGTCATGAAAATACCAAATTTTCTACATAATTCATCTAAAGCCGTAAAGTACAGGAAAAAGAAAGTTAAAATTGATTATGACATCATAATGGATTTAGCACCAAAAAATTAGTCTAAAGTTATTTACTAGATCTTGACCTTAAGAATTTTTTGCTTATTAAGACGCCACCACCTGCCCGTGGAGAGCTGCAAATTTTGTCCTCTACCCACCATACTCCAAGCCTCAACAAAGTATGTATTAAAATTTCAAGCAACTGTTATGAGTAGTTGCTAAGAAAACTGCGACAAAAATTTGTTAAGATATGAAACGGACAGATGCACTGAAAGGGGGAGATGACATCGGATTTGAACAAAAATTTATCCTACCATATAGCATGCCTCATGAAAGAGTGTGCTAAAATATATGAAGCATCTGTGATGAGTAATTGCTGAGAAAACTATGTCCCACAATTTGGCATCCGCTATGAATAGTTAAAGAGAAAACTGCGACAAAAATTTGTTATTATGCAACAGACAGACACACAGACAAACAGGTAGTTGACATCGGATTTCAATAAAAATGTATCCCAATGTATGGCATGCCTCAGATAAAATTGTAATAAAATTTCAAGCATCTGCAATGAGTAGTTGCTGAGAAAACTTCAACAAAAATTTGTTACGGAAGGACAGACACACAAGGGTAAAACAGTATACCCCCCTCTCCTGTGGAGCAGGGGCATAATAAAATTCAAGTACAGTAGGTGAACTGGGCACTACGCATTTAACAATCTTTGTGGAAATGTAGTTATAAGTTTATGAATTTTAAAGAATACCTTCTACTTCTTCTAAAAAATCTCGCCACCAAGCAAGAACTGCATTCTGTGCAGTTCTGCTGTTGGAGCCTTTATCTGCAAGCTTGTATTCAAAGAGGTTTTCAAAGGATTCTAATGAAAATTTGATGGCCTGGTATACAAACAGCTTATGTAGACTTTGCAAATTTTTTACAATATCCAACCTGTCAAGCCCATCACAAAACCTGAAAGTTGAATGTATAAACGATATAGGTAGCTATTTAATGTCACATTTGAATTGCTCTGGGATGTAAAATATCCAAAGAAGTAATGAAAGTGCTTACATTTTACTAATATTGTTGCCTTGTTTTTTTATTTTAATACTTTTATATTTATTATTGAACAATGTGATATTTCTTTACATTTTTGCATATATATATGATTTCAAAGTTCAATGGTCATACCATAGTTGGATGTTCATGACAAAGTCTTCTAGCTCATTTCCTGTGAGACAATCTGCGCAAAAGTGCAATGGTCTGACACACCAAAGTCTAGTGGTGCAGAGAAACATGCAATCAATGTTCATAATGTCACAATAATCCTAGGGGTAAAATTGTCTATAAAATACGTTGGCACATTGTTGAGAATGCTTAGATTTTTCCTAGAACAATGTATATATTCCTATGAAAAAACTTTGTTCATTGATTGCAGCCCCAGCCTCCCTACCCCTGGGGGACATTAATTGAAGAAACTTGAATCTACATTTCCTAAGGATGCTTCCACAAAAAAATTACCTTTCCTGGCCCAGTGGTTCTTAAAGATTTTTAAAAAATGTCATTAAGTTTTCACTAATTTGTAATTATCTCCCTCTTGGACTGTGGTGTGGCTAACTTCATTTCAACAAACTTGAATTCCCTTCATCCTAGGATACATTGTGGCAAGTTTGGTTGGTCCAGTGATTCTTGAGAAGAAGGTGAAAATGTGAAAAGTTTACAGGTGAACAGACAGACAGACGCTGGACAAAATGTAATTAGAAAAGCTCACTTGAGCCAACGCGAAGTGTTTTTTGCTTATGGTGACAGAGTTTTGGTACTCGTGGATATACTAATTAAATATCTTGGAAGGCTGTTTGGAGCAGTAGTACTATGATATCATAAATGTAGTTTTCTGCACCATCAGACTTTGGCATGTCAAACCATCATGGTTTGGTGCAGACCATTGGACTTTTGCCTGATCATCGAACTTTGGACTCCTACATATATATGCTCATCCCTACTTAAGAACCCTTTGTCGCACATTAAAAAAATAACCTTTTGCATGCCTGTGCAGATCTGTCAAAGAGATACCAGTGGACCACCTTACAAACCATTGCCTCCGTCTCTTCTGAAGTTTGACAGACTGCATCTACACCTGCAAGACTTAATAAGTCTGAAAGTTTTTCTATGGATTTTTCTCTTGAATTTTGGGTTTTTGCTCCAAGGATCTGTAATAAAATCAAAGATGAGCATTTTATGTTGTCAATGATAAAAACAATATACTAGCTTTAAATTTCTGGCAAAATGGTATGTGTAATGACAAGTTGTGCCTGCACCATTTTACATAAAAATGATTTCTTTAATCAGGCAAATCTGTGTTATTACTCAACAATTTGAAAAACAATTTCAAACCTTCTCTAATTTTGATTTTAGTTCCTCATTTGGCATATCTTCTATGGTCACCTTTACTGATTCTGGCCCTCTAAGAAGTGCTTTTACAAATGAAGGATCAAAACATCGGGGTGCTGGACCTCCATGTACTAGAGATAGTCCAACGACTATTCCTGCATAGTAGTAGTCATCATTGTCAAATGCTATCAAAATAAGAAATTTTATTTTAAAATCTTCAGTTTCTACCTTTTATAATAAATAATTCAATGAATCATGTACTAGTACATGTAGAAAATATGGTACTTTTAATTACATTGTATAATAATTAATAGCTCACAAAAAAGAACTTGCACATGAAGTATGTGTATTTATTGATAAAGCAAGGGTTTTGGGTAGATGTAGATGTACCATTTTCCAAGGGCCTTTAGGGGTCATAATTCCACAGAATCTATATATTTCTCTTAAGTCCGCAGATTTCTTGAACTCTCAGTATATTCCTTATACACATATCTTGAGTACGATGGGACACATTTCCTTGGAGATATTGTGACTTTGTCCAAAACGTAAATAATTACCATGTGTAAAAAAGTACTTGTACAGTATTTGATATATTATGAAGGGATTTTAAATAATTTTAAACTACATGTAGTTAAAAAAACATTGCTAGATAACAACAATAAAAGTAAGATGAACCAAATTCACAAGACTCAAAACATACATGGGGACAGTCATTTTGCACTTTAAAAATTTTTGAAGAGTTATCTGCCCTTGATAAAAAGAAGACCATTTTTGATTTCTCAAAATTTCTGCAGTAAATAGTTATTTTATTTCATAGATTAAAAAAGAGGGAGTTTGGGCATATTTTAATGAATAAATTAGTTTAAAATTCAAATTACTTTTTAAAACATCTCATGAACATGCACTTCGGCCTGTCCATAAACTTCAATGTAAAATTCAAGGTGAAATTTAAATTGAACAAAATACATGTATTATATAAATCAAAATTTTGTAAATTCCTTTGGTGGAGTATTTTTATTTGATATTATCTTCAAAATGCTACCATGATTAAAAATATCAGACCATTCATTCATTATGTATACAATATAGTTGTTATACATTGAGTACCTTAATTATGTTCCCCAAACGAAGTTGGGGAACATATTGTTTTTACTCTGTTTCTTATTATTATTATTTTTCTTCTCGGGAAAATTTTGTCCGCGAATGATCTTGTAAAGTACACATCCGATTAAGGGGAAACCTTTTTAGGGTAAGTAGGCATGTTATGTAGATTTGCGGAACGAAGGTCATTTTGCGCGCACGTGCTTGCAAGAGCGCGCACGTGCAACACGTGAAATGACCAATATGCTTGAAATTGCCGTAACTTTTACATTTTTCGATGTAATGCTTTGATATTTAGAATATATAGACATATTATAAATGTAGATAAGATGACATTGTCAACATGCAATTTTGTGTGCACGTGCTTGCAAGAGCGCGCACGAGCAACACGTGAAATGACTGATTTAATTGATATAGGCGTAAATTTTTACCTTTTTTATGAAATGCTTTGAGACTCATAATATAAGGATATAGTAGTAGCATAGACAATATGACATGGTCAAAATAGCAAGATCTCACGCGCATGCACGTGCGCTTCGCTCTGATTGGCTGAAACTAAAGTCTCGATATCTTTCTTGTTTTTTGATGAAATCCTTTGAAATTTTGTACATAGCCATGCATTAGGATATCCTACGACATGATATATAACAATTTTTATGAAAACACGTGCATGCACGTGCGCTGCAATCTGATTGGCTGAAACTTTAATTAGCTATAACTCCCTTTGTTTTCAGTCAAACAGGATGGGATTTGGAACATAGATAGATATAATACACTTCTACAGGAAGGTATGGTCACCATGCACATCCATACACGTGCGTGTACGTGCGCTGCAATCTGATTGGCTGAAATTTTAAATAGCTATAACTCCCTTAGTTTTCAACCAAACAGGATGAGATTTGGAACATAGATAGATATATTGGACTTCTACAAGAAGGTATGGTCACCATGCACATCCATACACGTGCGTGAACGTACTCTGCAATCTGATTGGCTGAAATTTTAATCAGCTATAACTCCCTTGGATTTCAACCAAACGGAGTGAGATTTAGAACATAGATAGATGTAATGAACTTCTACAAGAAGGTATGCCACCATGCTCATGTATGCACTTGCGTGCACGTGAAATGAGTAAAATCAAAAATACACTTGAATGAGCGTATGTTTTAATACTTTTAGATTAAATACTTTAATATTTAGTATATTAAAGTATATAGATTGTGTAGACAAGATGATATGGTCATTACGCACATGCATTCACATGTGCACGCGTGCAAGATGCTAAAATTTGAATGAACTTGGTACCCTTCTGGGTAAACGTTGTTAAACATGTTAAAGTCTCAAATGCATAAAGTTTGTCTTATTTAATGAAGCTTACAGGGAAAATGGCACCAAAAGGGAGATGGGGAGCGTTTGGGGAACATCTGTAACGGTCCCCGTAACAATTAGCACTAGTTTTTACTTTTTCTGAATTTTTTCTTTGTTCTCCGGTACTTTTTTGTCCGCGAGTGTTCTCGTAAACTACTCATCCGATCTAGGTGAAACCTTTTAAGGGTCACTAGGTATGTTATGTAGATGTGCGGAACGAAGGTCATTTTGCGCGCACGTGCGTGCATGTGCGCGCACGTGTAACACGTGAAATTACCAATATAATAGATTTAGCCGTAACTTTTTAAATATTGGATGAAATGCTTTGAAACTCATAATATAAGGATATAATAGTAGTATAGACATGATGACATGGTCAAAATAACAAGATCTCACGCGCATGCAGGTGCCCTTCGCTGCGATTGGCTGAAACTAAAAGTCTAAATATCTATTTTGTTTTCTGACAAAATCCTTTGAAATTTTGAACATAGTCTTACATTATGAAGATCTACAGCATGATATATAAGAATAATCATGAACGCACGCACATGCACGTGTGCTGCAATCTGATTGGCTAAAACTTTAAATGCCTACAACTTTCTTGGTTCTCAATAATACAGGGTGAAATTTCAAATATGAATAGATATAATGATTGCCTACACTATACTACTATCAAAAGTAAATGCATGGACGTGCATGCACATGCGACCGCACACAATGTATTAAAAGACAGTATACTTGAGTGTTTGATGTTCATGCAGAATTAAGAACTTCTAAATGTCAAGACATGTAACATACTGAAGCATGCAGATCTTTTTACCCTTGACCTTGAAACTTAGGTCAAGGTCACTGGTAACCTGAATAAAATGTTGATATTAGCTATTTACCAAAATCACCTTGACCTATGAACTTGAAATCGACCTTAACCTTTGTCCTTGACCCAAGGGTAAAAAGAAACATGAAGTACATGTACATGTATCTAGAAACACCTTTCAGAGTTTATTTCGGTTGACAGGTTAGAAGTTAAAGAGGTGGTGGTTTTTAATGACCTTGACCTTTCATCCAAATGTCACAGTCAATCTTCAGTTCTTGGAATAAGATACAAGATTCAACTCCAACGTTAAATAGGTTAAGAATAAAAATACCCCCCCCCCCCCCCCGCACACACACACAAACAAATCAAATTAATGGCAACGTAGAGAATCACTGTTAAACTCAAATAACACCTCGGACCCACATAAAATTTCAGGAAAAGTGCAGAAAAGAGCTCGAGGAAAGTGTATTAAAATATTTCATTTGAGTTTCCAAAGTATATAGAAATTATTAATTTATACAGAAAAAATTACAAATCCTGTCGTGTTTAAAATTAAAGTGCAGATGACCAAAGTTGGCATATAAGCCTTTTATAGCCTATTTATTCAGATGTCGTTAATAGCATTCAATTCTACTGATTTGAAATAATATTTTAATACCAAGCATCCTTTGTTTAATTTACCTTTGAAATTTATTTGAATTTTTTTCAGAATTACACAATCCCCAGAAATAGCGATTTTCGGTATATTAAAAATCAATATAGATGTACGCTCCTTCGTAAAATAATCAGATATTTGCATTCATGAAAAAATATTAATAAGAAGGTGTTAAACAATATAGGTCACATTAGCTGACACGAATGTCTTTTTAAACATCTCTTGTAAAACCCATAGAGTAGCCCCCTATGCATTGGAAAAAATGAATAGTTCCGGTCAAAAAACCTGTATATATCTATTTACAAAGTATATAAAATTTACCAGGCACAGGTATCAGAGTTGTCAAAATGGCCTGAGAGGAAATATTTAAAAAATTCTGAACAGAAAGGAAAATCCCTTTTCCATGTATGGAACTACTATTGAATAAGTTCATTTTGATTGGTTAGGTATTGGCGTGATACCCTTAGTCGACTTTACCCCTGCCTTGTCGTCGGAATAAAACCAACTTTGAGCCCGAGGTTAAAATAAGTAGAGAAATAAAATGTGAATCGATATATAAAAAATATGACATATGCTTGAAAAATGGTAAATTTATATATGTATTTTTTTCTTTGATTCGCGGGATAGAAAGATATGTTAATCGCTTAATCAACATGCCATAATCATCTTGCATATGCATGTACTTGTACGTGTGCGCGCATGCAAAACGTTAAACAATATATCGTTGATAGTTGATATCATTGTAACTTTTATATTCTTAAATGAAATCCTGAGATACTTATATTAGCATATTTATAAAAGGTCTTAGAGGAATAAGGCACGATAAGGGACATGGGGAGCGTTTGGGGAACATCTGTAACGGTCCCCGTTACAATTAGCACTAGTTGAATTCAAAGTGATTATAATTACATGAAGTTATTGAATACCTATTTCAGCAGAGTTGACCATGTACACAATCTATGCATGAAAATCATGACAAGAATTGCTTGTTTAAAATTTCTGTTAAAATCTCAATGCAGTTAATCTCATACATGCACATATAATTTTAGATTAACCTACCCTTAATGAAGTGTTGGTTTTAATTCAAATGCTAAATGAAAAGAGTAAACAAGAATTTAGTCTGCAAAACTATGTTTGTCAGTCAGTCACAAGTCTCTGAATGAAAGGCAATGTTTTTTTTTATCTACTGTATCAAAATTTTTTATATTTTTAATACCTTTCTTGTTCCATGACAAGTATTTGGATGTCAAAGATCCTTCAAAGAGTGAGGAGTTGAGGGTATACTCCATCAAAAGATCTAAAAATTCCCGCTTGGGACCACCTTGGTCAATCCCTTCTTCCATCTCTCCAAATTGATCCGAAAACTTAATAAGAAGGTCGTTAAATGGCATAAAATCTTTCTTTTTAAGTTTTCTGATGGTGCACTCCCAAACATTTTGTCTGTTGACATTGATGCGCGTGACAGCAGATGTTTGAATTTTGGATGACAATATTGTCAAGGTGAGCAAAGGGTCATTTCTGAAAATAATTGAGTTATCATCAATATCATCTATAATACATTTCTTATTGGTTCATTCATTTTCGAATGTATCTATGTTAGACTTACTCCTCAGGCTCTGTGGTCAATTCAGGATAATTTGTTTTGTCTATTTCTGATTCAGAGGATGAATCGGATGAAATACATGCTACATCAACATAATTCCTATAAAATATAAATTGAAATGGTTAATTAATCTGATAAAGCATAGAAATAATGCCTGTCTCACATCCTAAATTATGCAGCTGACAAGTATGGCACGCTTTCATATAGTTAACAATTTGTTAACTATAGTTTTCAACTGTGAAACTATGTTTAGCTCATTCTTGTGAGCTAAGCGTGCCATAGGTTTTAGTCAATTCCCATTGTATTGATGCTTATAATATTGTATAAAGTATTTCAGTTATTGGACTCTGTTCCAAAGGTGATATTAATGTCCATTTGAAATTTCACTGGAATTACTTAAAGAAATAAACTATGAGCAACAAAGTACATGTAATTAAAGCACAAGTGCATCCGCTAAATCACAGGAAAAAATAAATACCTGTAAGTGTCTGGAATATCTGGAAGGGAGTCATCATCAGAGCTCTCAACAGTCAAAACCCTACTCTTAAAAAGAATGCACTATATTAAGTACAATATCTATTTGAAGTAGTATAAACTTATTAAATGTGGCATGAATATACATGCATGTGCATGAAATGTTCTCGATCTAGCTTACTTGCTGTAAGCTTGACTTTGGAATAAGCCAATCTCTCATTTTTACATTGCAAAGTGCAGCAGCCTGTCTCTGGGGACGAGGAATAGAAGAGGATGTAGAGGGTTGTTGGTCAGTCTCCATCACATTAACTTCCTCAAGGGTAACTTCATCCTGGAACATAATAGAATTAAAGTAGCTATGTAAATGTTTGATTTGACAAATCTTAAATTTTCATGATGATTCAACATGTGGTATTACACTTCTCCCATATGTACCTCCATGAAAGAATTGTAATCATACTTTAACAATTGTATGCTTCCTGAGGGCCCTTGATTGGTGTCAACATAAACATTTAGGGTGAATTCACCATGCATCGGATACTCTTGTACTTCAACAAGTTTTAGTGATATCGCTACAGACAGAATTTTATCAAAATGGAGTTTAACATTTTGAATGTGATTAAAATATAAATTTTGGACACAATTTTATGCCTTTTATTGAGAAAATATCCTCATAAATCGAGGTTTTAAAAATAACTCAGAATTCACCATGGATCAGATACTGTAAACCAATTATTATACGCGTCATTTTTTATTCGCGACTGATCGCTAGAGAACTAATCCGCGACGATTAATATCCGCGAACGAGTGGTCACATTTTTTCATTTCCATGAGTATTTTTGAATCAAATTTAAATTTTATATTCACCCATAAACTAGGTAAAATGATAGCGTGAGGTCGGCTTTCACATTTTTCAAGACATTCTGTGCATTGCGTCCATTTAAAATCTTATATCCGCCCCTAAAGTGGGTAAAATGTTTACCTTGAGTATACTCCATATACACATTTTCACAACGCTCAGACGAAAATCGGGAAAAAATCTAGGAGATTAAAATTGATTTAAAACTCTCAATTGTTAAAGTGCCTCATACTAATTGGGTAATCAACACTTTCCAAGATCTACATAGCCAAGGGGCAATTATTATATATGGTTGGGACAGAGCAGGACTGGGTCATAATTAGCCATAATTAACCAGGCTACCTCGGATCTCGACTCGTCTGTAACAATAAATGAACAATTATAACACAAGCTGAAATGATTTTGACATTCGTTTTTATTTTTTCTGAATGTTTGAAATTAAATTTCAACTGCTTCTTGTACAATAACAGTATAGTCCTTCCTTGATTAATTATTGAACCGTCGGGATCGGTATTGAAAAAAGGGCAAATAACTCTAAATAAAACATAATATAGGAATATAATGAACAACTGGTTCGCGACAATAAATATCCGCGAGCAGAGGATACTCGCGGAACTCGCGGATATTTATCGCACGCGTATAATACTTGGTTTACAGTATTATTTACCATGCATCGGACAGACGGTATTTGGAGCAAAAAAATATCATACCTTTATCATAATGCTTTAAAGTCCTTGATATGGATATATTTTATATTTTATTTAAGAAATCACCCTCAACATAAATTTAATTGACGACTTTGTTGCATAAATGTAGAACCATTCGAGATACCTCACTCTGCCTTAAAAATGCTTTAAAATGCTTGTAATGCGGTAATTTGCGCCATTGTCTCATGGTTTATCATACTCTGGTTTGTAGAGATAAATGGAGTCAAATTCTAGACGTCATATATCGATAATTTGTTTTTTGAATAAAAATATAGAATTTTTATTTTCTATTTCCGCAAAAAACAGCTGTCAATTAGGTTCTGCATAAAAATGGTGGTGCTTATACCTTTGCATCAGAAAGTGTCCGATGCGTGTCCGTACTAGAAAAAACCAGCTCTAGAAAAAATTATACAAGCATTGAAGAGATTTTTTTTTAAAATTATGCAAAATTGCCAATCTTTAACAAAATTCACCAAAGTCTGACTTGTTCCGTTGAAGTCGAATTTAAAGAACGATAACTCTAAAAATTGCTAAATCATAAATTCCTGGTTATTCCCCTTTGATGATGTAAAATATGACATAACTTTAAGGCCATTATCGGGGTATTTTTATCACGGCATGATAATGACAATCGGTGTCATTAGAAAATTTAAATCTTCATCTTTAAGACAGAAACAAATAAATACATGGAACTCTTAAGTTGAAAGAGAGTTTATTGCCTAAAGTTGTCCGAAGCAAGGTATGTGTCCGATGCATGGTGAACTCACCCTACACATTATAGAGAAGTGTAATTTACAAAAGAACCAGAAAAAAACTTCAACCTTTTACTTTTAGAATATTTTTATACATACCTCACTTAGCCAGGTAACTTGTAACACAGAACTTGAGACGAGGCCAACATTCCTCAAACACCCATGATATAAATGAGAATATAAAGGATTCTCCATTCCAGGAATAGCTACTTTAAAAAATTTGGATGAAGATGGCATACTGCCAATAAAATTCATCAAAACCTGCAAATAAAAAAGAATAAAAAGGTAATATCATAATTTTACATCTCACCAGTTACAACACCTCTAATATCAAGCTTTACCATAATATGACCCTCAGAGATCAGCAGAGCTCGATCCAGAAAATTTTTTTCACCCAAAAATGTAACCTATTTACTCCCTGAATTTCAAATTACTATGCAGATTTTTATTTCCAAAAAAATGATAAATTTTAGAGTATTTTGTTCATAGTAAAAAAAAAAACTGCTAAGGACAGTTGCTGCGTGCATTTATTTAGATAAATTTTGAAAATACCAGCAAGACCTTTAGCATTTATTTAGATAAATTTTGAAAATACCAGCAAAACCTTTAGTATAAAACTGAGAAACAATCTTTTTTGACAAAGAAGATGACATACTATAGGTAAAATAACCACATGCTACACTAAAATCTTTTCCTGAACCCACATTTACCATGATATTGTAACGAGAGTATATGAGTGTGAAAAAAATCTTCATTAATAGTATGGCATTTAGTTCAGATAAATCAAAGGAAATTGGCATTGGATCCCTAATAAAATATAAATTTATGCATGTACAAACCCTGTGTAAGCTTCTTACAAAAAGAGAACTATAGAGAATTTAAGAGATTCCATCTATCTGTAAAATGACATATACAAAATCAATTTTATCTAAATCTTCCATTCTTTCACCCGAAATGAAAATTATTGTTGCTTTTACTATCAGTAAGAATATTCCTGGTCATTTAAAAATATGTATTTTCTTTTGTGAAGTATCAAACACTGAGTTAACCTTAATTTATATCAGTAGCTAGGTCATACTTGTATCAATCACCCCCTCGTATGCAGTACTTTAGTGGTGTAATACTTATCTACAGTCGCTAGCTTCTGCGTAACTGTGTGCCCCATTTTTATTATCAATGCGTGTTTTGACAAATTCAATACATGTCATTTCTGCAAATACGCACCTAATATCTTGAGCTCTGGATCCTCAAGTTATTAATTTTTTTTTTACTTTTAATAGATCCTTTGTTAATATGATAAAAGAAGCTACTTAAACTCATACAAATGACACCATGGTCAATGACCTCTTGACCTTGACTGTGACCTTATGCTAAAATTAGCTTTTTCTAATTTTCGCCATGTTTTAACCATAGGAGATAAAGACTACATTTTTCGTATGCTTACTTCACTGATAGTTCTTTCAAATGACAAGATCATTGACCTTTTGACCTTTGACTGTAATCTAAATGCTTAAACTAGCTTTTTTAAACTTTTACCATATCTTTTGAACCATAGCAGATGGAGACTTCATATTTGGTATGCATACTACACTAATAATGTTCTTTTAAATGACAATTAGGATCAAAGACCTTATGACCTTGACTGTGACCTATATGCTAAAAATACCCTATATACTCGCCTATAAGTCGGATTTTTGGGAGTTAATTTCAGGTCCAAAACTCTAGGTCCGACTTATAGGCGAGCTATAAAATGAATGGTATTATATGAAGTCAGTCCCTCTGATTTTTAAGCTTATTAAATACAACCGACTTATAGGCAGACCGACTTAGAGGCGAGTATATACGGTAGTTTTTTTTAAACTTTGTTTCCGCCAGGAGCATAGTGTTTCCAACTGATTTGAATCCAAACCATCTATTACATTCATTACACTTAATCTTAATTATTTGCATGGGTAGAATATAAATCTTACCTCCACTGGTGTGGTTTGCAAAAATCTTCTTGTTACGGTCCATTGCCGACTCTTAATTTTTAGTTCTATACCCTCCTCTGGTTCAGTTGGTATTTTTGATCTTCTTTCCTCTCTCAACTTAAAAATTGTTTAATATGTACAAAGGGTGACATTACATATGTAAGTTCTGTGAGGTTATTTATCAAATTGAACATTAATCATTGTTATCAGTTCACTATATATTGTGTATAATGCTAATTACTCAATCATGATATTAATAGGTACACAGATTTTATGAAACAAGATGATTCTAAAAAGAGTCCTATGGGCAACATCACTCACCTGAATAGCATTTCTTTACCAGATTTCCCCTTTCTTTTACCTTTTGTGACCCCACCCTACCCCCGGGGGTCATAATTTGGACAATACAAAATCAATAGTACCCCACCATGAGCACTTTCAAATAAGTTACAGCTTTTCTGGCCCAGAAGTCCCCCCCCCCCCCCAAAAAAAAAAAAGATTTTTCCTAATATTTATTTCAATGTCAAACTTGGTTTACATATTGTGACCCTGCCCTACCTCCAGGGGTCATGATTTGCACAATTTAAAATCTACACTATCCAAAAATGAATCCAAATAAGTTTCAGCTTTTCTGTGCAAGTTGTTTTTGAGATTTTTTAATGACCCCACCCTATTTTTGTCTTTTCTTGATTATCTCCCCTTGCGAGGGGACATGTCCCTTCATTTTAACAATTTATATTCCCCTTCACCCAAGGTTGCTTTGTACCAAATTTGGTTAACATTGACCCCGTGGTTCTCGAGAAGAAGTTGAAAATGTGAAAAGTTTACAGACAGACGGACGGACGATGGGCAAAATTTGATCATTAAGGCTTACTTGAGCCTTTGACTCAGGTGAGCTAAAAAGTGCTCACTTTCTGCAATTCGGCATCTCTTTGTTCTTGCTCTTTGATCTTTTGAACCTTTAATAAAAGAATTATTTTTAATCTGAAGTTAATATCTCAAATGTGTTATTCAGAAATTCTTGGCAATGTCTTATTATATTCATTTTAAAAAAATATGTCCACAAAACTTCAATATTTTGTTAAAATTCTTAAATTTAAGGTAGTAGACAAATAATTTTTTGGATTAATGTGCAATTAGGTTTGGAATTTCAATGGGGGGGGGGGGGGTCATAAAACTTTTTTTCTTACCAAAAATACCTGGCTCCCTGAACCCATCTCCATTTAATGTAATAGGCTAATAGCCACATTAGTTAAAAGATGTTTGCTAAAATGCATCCTGAATGAGCAATAAAGTTAATTCAGAAGTTTCATTTTTGCCCCACAAGTTAAATGGTGGAAAATAACCTTCTTTTCCTACATCTAGACCTACTTAAAGCTGAACACTTCTCATAAATAGCCACCGTCAGACAGGTATATAAATTGTTCCGATTTCATTACACCAGATTGCACACTCGAAACTTGTGGCCAACATAAGTAGTATTATTCATTTCTTTTTCTTAGATATTTTTTGTTTATTCCTTGTTTTTATGTACATTTCTGTTTGTAAACAATATATTAACAAGATTTTTCATGATGCTTTTGTTTTGAAAAAAATATGTAAAAATTGATGATTTCATCATGACCGAGTAGCATGGCTCTAGACGGTATAAGAAATATGACTAAACTTGTCGGATCTCTACAGCAAAATACAGTGAACTGACAAGCGATCTGCTCTTAAAATAGGGGTTGTAGAGAGCATTGAAAAATGGGAAAGAAATATGGCGGACTATGCTTTTTACAAGTAGTGTTCAGCTTCAATATGAAAACTAACTTTTTCTCTATCTTTACGCAAACTCTCCTGATATTCTATGTCTTGAAGAGCCATTAAATTGCGTCTTTCTTGGATATTTTCCATCTATAAACAAAAAATAAATATGCTAAATATTAATATTAAAATATGAATTAAATAAATAAAAATTAACACCAGGTGAGTACAAAAAATTTTGTGATATGCAACATATATATACATTTATTTTGAAAAAATATTTTGTTTATTTTAATGCAAAATTTTTTTTATAATCAATTGAACAAATCGTTATTTATATTGCATTGTACAAAGCTCAATGCTGACTAAATAAGTATATATATAAAGCATATCCATGTGACTGTCAGATGTCACAATTACGTAGCAAAAATTATTTTCAAAGTAGACGTTGGGACTGATAACCGTGTTTTTATATGGAGAAAGGTTGGCGAAGAGTGGATGCCATGTTGTCTCTTGCAACCTCCAACACCGAAGTTTAGTTTAATGATATGGGGCTGCATCACTTCAACAGTGTAAGGATTGTGACTGTTGTAGATGGTAACATTAATGCTCAAAAATACATTAATATAATTGAAGATCAACTTTTGCCAGATATATCTTTTCCTCGAAAAATATATAACTATATATTTCAAGACGACAACGCTCCTATTCACAGAGCCCAGATAGTTCAAGAATATAAATTACAGAATAATCTGCATTCATTGGTTTGGCCCGCTCAGACTCCTGATTTGAACATTATTGAAAATATCTGGTTGAGACTGAAAACAGAACTGAAAAACGGCAATAAAATATTCTTGCGTAAATATCAGCTGGAGGCAGTCATTCGACGTATCTGGATAAACATGTGACATGTTTTCTATATAAACAAGAGATGTTTGTAACTAAAACACATATATGCCCCCTCTTAGACATATTAAGAACTTTTCTAAGTCCAAGGGACATAACTCTGTCTAAAATGGCTTGATTAGACCTAATTTGCAGAACTTAAATCTTGTGAAAAATGATCATACCCAATACAAAACTTTACCTAGATATTCTTAGGATAAATCTGTATACCAAATTTCATTTCAACTGTATACCAAATTTCATTTCAGTATGTGCAAAAGTTGTGAAGCAAATGAAAGGAAACTAAAAGGTGGACAGACAGACAGACCAACTGGCTGACAGACAGCAGCAAAGCAATATGCCCTCCTTTCTTCTTGGAGGAGTATAAAAAAAAATTGTACTGTAGGTGTTATTTATAGATTACTTACAGTACAATCTGCTTCTGAGACTCTTCTCGCTGGCAGCAGTATCTGTAGAAAGAATAAGTGTTTAAGAATGGAAAGGTACATTTAAATTTTTAAGTGGGTGTAATGTATTATTTTTGTGTCACCAACTTGACTTATTCTTACCTGTGGAAGTGAGACATCATCGTCTTTCTTTAAAGATGTAGAATTTGCTAACCTATTTGGCTAAACAAGAAATAATGTATTCATTACTATACATTCCTTCTGTATGTATATTGACAGGAGAAAATACTTGTTAGTGCATAATGTGTTTTTGTTAAAATAGTTCATGAACTAAATCTATTACATTACCATGGAAACTTGTTCAGGCTGGGGAATGGGCCCAGCACTTAACTGGAAAGGCCTTGTAGTAATGTTTCCGTCCGTTGTTAACCTGGATACTTCCAGCCCATCGATATCCTCTTGGGAATTTATCCGTTCTTTACCCTAAGCAACATGAAATCAGTTATTTTTATATATTTCTGTACATTCTTTTAACATGACTTACATTACGTTATATTTAAAAACAAAGTCTCTGTGCCACAATCTCAACAGAACTTTCCATAAATATACAGCTCCCTCTCCTATAAATGAAAACATTCATCTCTTTTTGTGTATAGTGGCAAATAACTTAGCAAATGGCCATATCATTTTTATTGACAATTAATTGAATACAACAAAATCATTTTCCTGTTAGGCTACAGTACATAAAATGAAATTTTGGTTCTCTGGTCCGTGCGCATCCATTTTGAGGTAGCTGCATTGCTAATTTTATTGTATTTTTTGATAACATAAAAAAATTGATATAGCTGAGCATAATCTGGAAAAAGTTCTTTCCTCATTTTTTCGTAGTTTAGTACTCAAATATCATTCCGGTAGCCATTTGAAGAGATTTTGGCTACTTCGTTTGAAAATACATTCAAAGACATTGCCTCCGATGTTCACATGCTGATAAGCAATGGATTAAGTAAATCTTTTGATTAGACATGGAAAGTATATCTATGAACAAAATAAATTATCTTTACTCAAAGAAAATTGGAAATTTAAAATTAAAGAAAATAACCTCCCTTACTTACTTTATTGCCAATAAAACGATAAATAAAATGCCTCCATCTCGCATTTGGTTTGGAGAAAATTAAATTGGCCTGAGAACCAGAGAATTGAATTCATATAGCCTAAATGATCATGATGCTAGAACATCTGCTTTTAAATCTTAATTTTTTTTTTCATATATATCTGTCATATTTGTTTGTAGTAAAGTGCCTCTCAAGAAATTTTTACTTGCAGTAGGAGTGAAACGGTTCACCGCGGTATTTTTTCTCGATTCGATACACGGTACAAAATCTCTACTTTCAGTTCGGTTCGTTTTTCGGTCGGGATAGTCATTCAGTCCGATTTGGCATAAAGTATAAACCTGTAAACATGTTTTCTATGTAATTAGTTCAGAAACATAAGTTTGTGTGGACTCGAAATTTGTAAAATAATTTTTAACAATCAAATCAATTAAATTGATACTTTCTATCCATTTTGTACATAAATTATTTTACTAGATTAAGTAAAAGGTAGCATAAAAACATTGAATATGTTTCCTTCTATCAAAATGTATTGTATCGAAAATAACCGAACCGAGACCAAATTTTTCGATACGTATCGAACCGTGAAGGATGCGTATCGTTTCACCCCTAACTTGCAATGGAGTGCTGCAAATTTTCTCCTATATTAGCACTTACAGCCATTGAGCATTGAAATGGCATGCCTTCAACCACTGACTTTTCTAAGTCCAAGGAGCATAACTCTGTCAACAATGGCTTGTATATATACAAAAAAGAACTTGATATACATATTCTTAGGATAAATCTGTAAACCAAATTTGACATTTCAACAAGTACAACCTCTGCAAAGAAAATGAAAAGAAACTTAGTGCACTGACAGATAGATCAACTGACCAACCAAAAGACAGCAGCAAAGCAATATGCCCTCCCTTCTTCAAAGAGGGACATCAAAATACTGCACACAAGGAAATTTTCGCCCCATTTTATTTTTGCCCCTTTCGTTCTCGTCAGAAGTGGGCGAATCTAAAATGGGGCGAATTACAAGTACACAGTATAATATCTTAAACATTAATCTTTTTTGGTGATTTTAAAACGGGGCAAACTTGTTGCCAAATGTGAAAGGACAAAAATAACACAGGGCAAATATAGCCCTGTATACAGTTCATTGTACTGTAGGTGTTATTCATAGATTACTTACAGAACAAGTAGATTCTGCTTTTGACACTCTTCTCCTTGGCAGCAGTATCTGTAGAAAGAATAAGCGTTTAAGAGGAATGGAAAGGTACATTTAAATTTTTAAGTGGGTGTAATGTATTATTTTTGTGTCACCAACTTGACTTATTCTTACCTGTGGAAGTGTGACATCATCGTCTTTCTTTAAAGATGTAGAATTTGCCAACCTATTTTGCTAAACAAGAAATAATGTATTCATTACTATATGTTCCTTCCGTACATGTATTGACAGGAGAAAATACTTGTAAGTGCATAATGTGTTTTTATTAAAAAAGTTCATGACCTAAATCTATTACATTACCATGGAAACTTGTTCAGGCTGGGGAATGGGCCCAGCACTTAACTGGAAAGGCCTTGTAGTAATGTTTCCGTCCGTTGTTAACCTGGATACTTCCAGCCCATCGATATCTTCTTGGGAATTTATCCGTTCTTTACCCTAAGCAACATGAAATCAGTTATTTTTATATATTTCTTAGAAAAGAAGAGAAACTTGGTGGACTGACAGACAGATAGATTGACTTAACTGACAGACAGCAGCAAAGTAATATGCCCTCCTTTTTTTTTGGAATGAGAAAGAGAGCATTAATATATACTTTTAATGTCTATTTAATCAATTAAGAGCAATGAGGAGAGGAAGCATACCTAACCAAAGATTACAAAGTTCACCTTGACAAACATAACTGAACTTTATTACAATTACTATAGAAATTATCAATCCTTGACAAGGCAGTATGCAAAAATATCAAATCATCAGATACTTACAGTACTGACCCTGATGATCATGGTCCCCTGATACTTAAGTTTTTTTAATTCCTCTGGAATACAAGGAACGGGAATATAGTTCCTGGCATGGTCTAAGGTGCAGAGGTAGAAATCCTTGCCTTCTAGTGTTGTAGGATATAACTTTCTTATCTTATCTTTGAACTCCTCCTCGTTTTGATTTAAATCAAACTCTACATGACCACCTCTGAAGTTATTATATACGGAAGCTGGATATCCTGCAATTATTTAATAATACCCAAAATAATTTTAATACTAAAATTATCTTTTTAATCCAACCTCTCATTTATTTGATTAATTCAGTAGGAGAGGTGAAACAAATTTATGCATGAATACCCCATTCCTGAATTTTCATATTTCTCCCTTGGTTTTTTTATCAAATGATCAAATCTTTTTAATCAAAATGCCCATTTTGCACAATTTTTAGTAGAGTCAAGAAGAATTATTTTTATGAAGGAACTTGTACTTTGTCAAAACAGCAAGAGTTATCTTTTTTATTATTTAATTGATTGTCCTATTTGTATGCACAGTGATTCATGCAATAAAAAGAGGAAAAAATTACAGAAACTGATATTCTAAAAAAAATGTGTATTAGTTGGATATTCACCAAATCCGTGCTGTTGATGAATGGGGATATTTGGGTCCATCTTTGACAATTTGGGTAGATTTGACCCCTCTGGTAGAAAATACATCTTTACTTTCAATTTCTTTGGTGGAGGGCCTCGTTTTTTTGGAAGGCGTCTCTGTCGCTTTGGCAACTTTGAGCTATCAAAATGCCTGAGAAGATTTAATCCTGTTAGAGCATTTTGAAATCTCTCCCTGTACTCTTCGACATTAGACACTTGGAAGTCATCATCAGAATCTGTAATAATTAAAATATAAATTAATTATCAATTAAGATTATAGTATAGAGCAATTTAATAAGTTAGATACTGGGCTGTAAGCAGACATATGATCAAACTACTGTAAATCATGTTTTATTCGCGAGAACTTAATTTCGCGTAATTACGCGAGACAATGAGCTCGCGAAAATTTCATTCTCGCGTTTAAAAGTATTCCTTAAGATTATATAGAGGAAAAACAACAATTCGTGAAAATTATGTTTTGCTAATAAAGAGTCAATGACTATCTCGCGAAAATAGGTGTTGCGAAAATTTAGTGATCTACAGTATTATGAATTTTCTTGAACACTATACAATTAATATATGTGTCACTAAAATAAAAGTTCTGGAATACAGCATGTGCATATCATATCATTCCTCTTATCATAGTTACCAAATGGCTAAAAAAAAAAATCTTGGGTCGGGTGCATTTTCAGTGGGTCGGTAGGCCACTGCAAACAAACTTAATTTTATTTTAGGCCTAGGAGGAGGAAAAAAAATTTTTTTTTTTTTGGATAAGTTATCGACTTTTGTACATTCATTTTTCTTCTTTTTTATGCTCTCCTCACAGGCTCCATGCCACTGGACACATAAGAATTACAAAGTGGAAAATAGAACCTTTGTTTATTTCATCATCTGCTAGTTAGGGCCAGTGTTATATATATTTTGTTATGTTGGACAAAATACAGATATCTAAAAAGAAAATAAAAACAATCAATTTTTAAAAACTCTTTCAATATATCTTCATTTTTGTTTATAATATGATTTTGGTAAATGTGTAGAAATCGTTCTAAAATATACTTGAAACCTAAAATAATAATTCCTTTCATAAAACAGACAGGGAGTATTGGGAAGCAGAGTGAAAATTTTTTAATTAAGACTAAAATAATTTTTTCTGGCTGCCACAAACGATACTACATACCTGTATATATTTGTACATAATACTTGTTTTTAACAGTTGAAGTATTTTATCAGGTCCAGCACAATACCCTGATAAAGGTTTATAGCTTGATAAAGCGATATAGCTTTATCAAGCTATTAGAAATACCTTGATCAAGGTAATTTATGTCATGAAAATTAAAAAAAATCGTTAAAAATCTGAATACTGAAAGTCGAGTTCGGAGTTGTTGTCAATGTGTCCACTCGTGCATGAAAGCACACTCTGGTTTCAACAAGGAAGCACAAAATAACGTCTCCTCACACAACACATTTTTAAACTGAATTGTTTTTGTTTGAGTACTTTACATGCATGGGTGAATTTACTGACAACAACTCAGAACTCGACTTTCAGTATTTGATTTTTTAAGTTTTTTTTTTTATTTTCAAAACATTAAATTCCTTGATCAAGGTATATCTAATACCTTGATAAAGCTATATAGCTTTATCAAGCTATATACCTTTATCAGGGTATTGTGCTGGACCTGTTTATTTCTTTAGGCTTTTGTTTATTTCTTCCTCAAATTGACTTAACTTCTCCAATAGTTTTATTCATTACATCTGATACATAAGCCACCCTTTTCTGAAGAATGCTGCTTGTAAAACTGTAAGCTATAAGTATAACAGAAACTTAAACAATGTCTTTGACAAAAGCTACCATGGACAGTTTTAAACCTGTGGGAGGAAAATAATTTACAGACAGATACTTGATTATCTCACCAGCATGGCATTGTGCAATAAAGTCGTCAGCATTTTGTTTGTCCTCTGAACTTGTGAAACGTTTTGAATGACACTCATATCGATAAATATTAACATTAAACAAGCTTTTGTGCTGCCATGGACTTGGCAAATCTACATTCATTACCCGCCATGTTTCATCCACAACCGGAAGTACGAGTTCGTAAACTTGAAATCTCATTCCCGACTCAAATTTGACATCGGAAAGAAAAAAATTAATTTTGTATTTCTCAATTTTATTTTTTTTTTTTTTTGAAAATTCAAAAAACTTGAGCGGCAGGTTTGTAAACCTAAAAATAAAAAATGCTGGCCTAATAAATATTTATTTTTTCCTTGCAAAAGAGCAGTGCGCCAATTGCTATCATATAATATGCTATAAATAGGCTATTCTATACTGGCAATGTAATTGTAATAAAATAATGCATGACAGGATGTGCAAAAAGGGTGCTACGAAATTGCTACGTCACGTTTTCTTTTCAAGTTACAATTTTTCATAATTCATCGGCCAGTTACTAGCTGGATAAAGATTTTTAGACAAAACATATAAATATCTGATCATAGACAATACTTCAGTCTTTCGGAAATATTTAATGACTATCAATGAAATGATGAAGACATTACCCATATTTTCGTTGTTATCGGCCATCATCGCACATCAGCTTCCGCCGCACCGCCAAAATACCGCGCGTTTTTTTTTTCTAATTATTTTTTTTTTTATATTTATGATTTTTTTTCTATAAGTTTTTTTTTTAACATTAAACATTTTATTTGCTTGAAACTCATTACAAATTAACTTTTCATGTCAAAAAGTATATAACAACCAATGAAAATGATCCTTGTAAAGGCAACGTTTTGACATGTTGTTACTAAGATTAACGTATCTATGATGAACGAACAGAACTATTGTTAACTATAGTTTTGATCGTAAACTATAGTTTAGAGTCGTAAAATATAGTTTAACAGAAAAGTATGCATCTCCAATACAAAATATGAGATTCTCTTTGTAAACTGTATTTTTCAAATGTAAAACTATATTTATCACATTTTTGTGAATTCGGCACCTTAAATACATCCGTTAACTATAGTTTACAATCGTAAACTATAATTTACAATCGTAAACTATATTTTACAATCGTAAACTATAATTAACATTCGTTAACTATAGTTAACGGTTTGTAAACTATAGTTTACAAATCGTAAAACTGTATTTATCAGATAATCTATGTTTTGCAATCGCTAATGATAGTTTTCGGTGTTAAGTATAGTCATAGGAGTCTGAAGTTTTAATCGTCCAAAAAAAAAAAAAAAAAAAAAAAAAAACCGGAAAATTTTTTTCCTACCCTCAACTAAAAAAACCCCAGGATGGCAACGTGTTTTGGGGTGACCCACCTAAACAAATAAATCTGGGCTTGGCCAGAAAAATCTCGCGACTAATTCAGTTTCCGGAGCGTTTTTGTTATTCATTTAATGTGAAAAATTCAATCTGCTTGACGACTACGGGCCGTTCCTAGCCCCTTTTCCATTTGACAGCTCATCCTGGACTCCATGCCACTAAACCGGAAGAGAATCTCGCAGTGTATATTTGACGTTTATGAATACTTGTTCAAATGAAATAAAATAAATAATTGTTCAACGTAATTTTATTCAGTTATTTTAAATATATTTAAGAGAACTTTAAAAAGTTATTTATTCTTTTTCTTACTTGTACGACGATGTGTACCAAGGACAGATAATTCAGTTTTTACAAGCGCCAAATTTAAATCATTGAAAAGCCATGTCGACAAAGAGCCAGACAGTTAGACTAAGCGCCCTTATAAAGCATTATTTTGTTTGAAAAATATATCTTTTTATTGATCACGTATGGTAACATAAAATTGTACATGAAGTTTTACATGCATTTTTTTTGGTTCTTTTCTTCAATTACGTCATATATTCACCTCGGAGTTCACTTCCGGTTTAGTGGCATGGAGTCCAGGATGAGCTGTCAAACTGGAAAACAGGCCATGAACAGCCCGTAGTCGTCAAGCAGATTTGATTTCTTAACTTGAATAAATAGGACAAACACTCCGGATACTAAATTAGTTGCGAGATTTTTCCGACCAAGCCCAGATCTATTTGTATAGGTGGGTCCCCCCAAAACACGTTGCCATCCTGGGGTTTTTTTAGTTAAGGGTAGGAAAATTTTTTTCCGGAATTTTTTTTTTTTTTTTTTTTGACGATTAAAACTTCAGACTCCTGTGGTATAGTTTACGGTTGTGAAACATAGATTATCGCGTTAACTATGGTTTACAGATGTGAAATATAGATTAACGTTGTTAACTATAGTTTACAGTCCGTAAACTATAGTTAACAACCGATAAACCTAGTTTATCGATTGTGAAACTATGATTATCTCATTTTTGTGAATTTGGCGTGCCATAGTAAGGGCTAGGCCTTCCATACTCTCCATAAGTATTAAATGTTGCAAGAGCTTTCATTTGATACAATTACATTGACCTTTTGACCTTGGAGATTTTTGTACTTATTGAAAAAACTTTAACATTGGCTTATTTTCATATTTCACAATAGTTTTCCAGTGAGAATACCCTACTTTTGTTACCAATTAATTAAATTTGCATTTAAGAAAAGTTTAATCTTTACTATGTTGCCATACGGGGGCATCTGTGTTTCACAAACACATCTTGTTTAAAATCGATTTTCATCGTTTTATCTCTAGTTTTTTCCTGGCCGGCCCTGATGCTGTGTAAAGGGGGTATTAAGAATTTTAAGCACTGTGCTGTCATGTAAGGCTGTTTAAAGTTAATTCTACGTTTAACGTCACATCTAAAGTTCAAAACCTACGAGGGAGGGAGGAAAAAAATAAACAAACAAAATTTTCAAACAATTGTGAATTTATTCAAACTAACCTATTCACTACATTAAAAACATTACAATTAAGTAATAAGAGCATTAAATTGATATGACACCTAAGATTAATTTCCATAGCAGATTTTTTTCTTAGTATGTAAATCAGTTAGAGTCCCATTGTTAGCAAACAATGTATTCTAAGACTGAATGTGCTGGAAAGTGACTTTTAACTAGGCCTCAATTGTCCTTTGGATTTATATTGCCACACGTCCATGGTACCCTGGAGGCAAATGCTTCTTATGGGAATAGTTGATCAATATCTACAATTAAAATTATTGATGACAATATTTAAGACTGTTCATGTTGAAATATCTCAAATTGAATTATGTCGTATTTTTTCTTAGTACTAGATCTACTAGCATTAAGTTTTGAAAGTGTGAATACTAATATCTGGACCATAATGATAGCTGTTAGATTATTTTTAATACCTTGAATTCCACACTAAGGACAGGATTCTTCACATCTTGGAATACCCCAACTTCTTTCCTTACTCTCCTTCACTTGAAAGGCCCTATCTTCAGTAAGCTTCTCCCTGCTCAAATGGTTAAGACAAGTATTATCTTTTCCAAAAATTGTAGCTATTTGTAGGTACATGAATTATGAAGAAATCAATTACTTTACTCATTACTGTTCCATTCGATTTTTACAGAAATATCATATCAAATAAGATTTGAATGATGCTTTTCACTGTATATAGATATTGGTTTTTTGACACACTTTCCACTAGGTAAAAAAGTTTTTTGATTCTCTCCAAAATACAATGAAAAGTTCAGCCAATAGAATCACGAACTGAGAGTCTGTCACTGTCAGTTTGAACATGTGATTCGAAGACTGACAAAAAAATCAACAAACTAGACTTTGTCATTAACTTCAATTATAAAATCATCTATTTTTTACTTACATTTATGGTCCCAAACTCTTTAATTCACTAGTTTTCTTTAATAAGACACCAACTGCATTTATCAAAGCACATTTTCAGTCACTACGGGAAGCAGAATTCAGTCGCTTATTGTAGAACCAAACCGGAACAGACATACGGAATTCCGAATTGTTTGTTTTTTTCAAAGACGAATTTCTCATAAACCTACGCGCGCGGGTGACGTTAAACGTAGTTTTAATTTTAAACAGCCTAAAGAAAAGGACAGATAGCGTCATGTTTTTCTGCATTGCAAAATACATTTGTATGTAATACATGTACATGTATGTAAAACTAATAAATTACGGGCGTCCAGCAATCACGGCTGGCTGTCAGGCATTGTATGTTTGTGTTGTTTTTATTCTAATGTGAGTAGAGTACTAGAGTTAATACATTGTTAGTTTATACACATTTCACGATTTAATGACCGCAGTAGAGTAATGAATGATGAATACGTAATCAAATCACGTGAGCATGATGTTTGAACATAATTCACAACTGAATTCACAAAGCAGTAACAGGTAACTGCGCAGCAGACTTTCAGATCAGTTCATTACATTTTTCAGTCGAAAGTGCATTACAGGAGCCCAGAGATGATGAAAAATTGAGGTAAATATTCTAAAGCTGTTGTAATAAAAAATGTTTAAGAATTTGTTTAATTTCTCTGAGGAAGGTTGTATATTTTGACATCCCCGCCATTTTCAAAGGGTATTTTCCCTGGGGCCCACTCGATTGAGACCCTTCTAGAAGCAGAGGGGAATGTTGGAAGGGTTGGAATATGTATGTCTAAATCAAGTGTTCAGAAGGATATTGAATAGGATGGAATATTATCTGCAATGTTTTGAATTACTGCAGTTGTTGAATTTCAAGAATTTGAATCCGGTTTTTTTAAAGCATTAAATGTTAGTTCGAAAGGAAAACTTGAGATAATTAAGAGTGGAAAAATTAATTTAATATAATAGTATTGGGAATTTTTTTTTATTTATGTAAAGAAAGATTTAAAACATCAAGTGTCTGAGACAGAAGAATATTAAAGAACATGTAAAAAAAAAAAATAAAACAATTATGGTCAAATCAGGGACCTAATCCCGCACCTCAGATCTCCACATTTTTTCCTTATTCAAAATAAGGAAAAAATGCGGACGGGAGTATTTGGACTAATTTTCCGCATTCATTCCAGATTTTCGTAGATTCAAATTTCCAGATTTTCTCCGTATTCAAAATATGGAGAAAATGTGGATGGGAGTATTTGGACTCTTTTTCCGTATTCTCTCCAGATTTCCGCATTTCCATATATACAAAATATGGAGGTATTTACTTGGTTGATAAAATGCGGAAATACGGAAATCTGGAGAAAATACGGAGTTAATCACATGGTTATAAAATGGCTAATAAAACCGCTACATGATGCATACATACATAAATATTTACAAAACCATCAACAATGTGCAAAATTATATACAATTTATTATATCATTATGAGAAAAAAAACATATAAATGAATGAACAAAATTACACATTATGTTCATGAGCAATGTATTGGATCTTATATCTTTGACAAACAAATAGGAGCATGTATGGAAAAAAAACGAACTCTTATTTAAGCCACAAGTTCATCATGGAAAAAATGTGGCATTTTTTAATATTCATATTAAATAAATGGAAATTTATTCATTCTATTTAAGCAAAAGTGGGAGTGAAATGTTCAACACTATTAGGTATTGGGGAAAAAATAACAATTGACATAGCATTGAATATTTACAAAACAAGAAAAAATTTTAGACACTTTTTATCAATCTGGATCACATTTGCCATTTTCTACCTGCATCCCTGATTCATATTTCTCACAATTCAATTTATATCTCAGGTCTGTGCTTTACACCCATCTGTCCAATAAAAATTTTCTTCAGACTTCTTTGTAATTTGTAAGGTCTCTGCATGTTTAATATCAATTCTCTGTAATTATCAAACAATGTCAATAATGCTTGGCCACGCTACATTTTCAATTTCTATGAAACTTTTTGTGTGTACTCACATTGTCACATCATTAATGGTTTTATATTTTTTTATTTCAAAAAATGTCTCGTTGCCATGGTAACGGCACCTATTGTTTCACCTGTAAATTCTTCCTAAAATTTGACCAAAAAACGTGATTTTGTAGGTTTTACTGAATAAAAATGAGCTTAAAAGAAACAAGAGAATGGGAAAATCTACTTTTGTTTCAAAACTACCATTATTCCTCTCTAGTATAACAGCATAATTTTTTTTAAACTGTAATTCTACATAACGGCTTAACAACGCTTAGCTTTGGGGATTTTGGCATTTTGCCAAATTGAGAAAATTACCATTTTAGACCCTTTTTCAAAGCGATTTTTTAATACTTTGCACACTGATTTGAAATTCAGGAAACAGTGCATTGTATAGATGGTACATAAATTAGTTTAAACACATTAAAATATTCATGGGACACTTAAACATTTTTTTAAAAAAGCTGATGAAAAATTACCCAAAATCTGCAAAATTTCCGTATTTCAAGGAACATATGCACATTTCATCAAGTTCATATACAAAAGAAATGTTCCTTTCTACCTGTTTTGATGTCATTTACAGTAAAATTAGTCCATATCTAGGAGAGGTGTCATGTAAAAATATTCACAATCTATTTCCAAGAGCATTAATACATGTAAATATGTTCTTAGATAGGAGAGCTGTGAACACCTGCACAAAATGCTCCCCCCCCCCCTTCCGTAAAATTGACAATTTTGAAGTACATGTAGACTAACCAGGGCATGTTTCAAGTTTCCTGAAACTATCCCCTTAGATTGAAACTAATATGAAATAAAATTTTCCCTATCCATTCTCTATTACTATGGAAACAGGAATGCAAGATTTGTTACCATGGAGACAGGAATACCAGATTTTTAACCAAAATGGCTGCGTTTAACGTAACAATATTCCCAAAACTACACTTATTTACTCTTTTATAAAACCTGTGTAATGAGTTAAATGTGAAAGTGAACTAAATTTTTTGGCATCTTAAATTTGCATCTTTATGATGTTGCTAAAATATAATGTATTTTGTAATGCTATGTCAAATAATTGCAAAACCTTGTGGCTTTTACTTTTTCAAGATTTGGTCAAACTTGAAAAATTCTGAAATGAAACTAAAACCAGCAGGACATTCATAATATTTTACTCATTTCAACTTGTTACTTTGTATAATTTTTTTATTTAATTCATGAGCAACTGCAAACCACAGATACTTAGTAAAAAATTTACCCCCCCTTCTGATTTTTTCTTTTAAAACTTATGAAACACGACTTTAAACTTGAGAAAAATTACATTGGTTTAAAAAAAAATCACATCCTCTTGGGTAAGTTATCTTGGATTTAAACATAACTAGAACTGTCCAAACGGGACAAAATACCCCCCGCTGGGTTTTTCAAAAGTAAGTTTTTCCATAATAAAGATATGTATCACACATGAATTATGAAATTTTTCTTCTTGTGATCTTAAACTTCCCCAAATGACCTTGGGTCAAGGTCATGACACACCATAACGTCATAGGCAATCTCTGTGTGAAATGAGAACCTACCAAGTTTATCCATAAGAAAGATAAGGACCGGACACGAATTATAAAATTTTTCTTCCAGTGACCTTGAAGTTCCCCAATGACCTTGGGTCAAGGTCATGACACACCCTTGGGTCATGGGCAATCTCTGTGTGAAATGAGAACCTACCAAGTTTATCCATAAGAAAGATAAGGACCGGACACGAATTATGAAATTTTTCTTCCAGTGACCTTGAACTTCCCCAATGACCTTGGGTCAAGGTCATGACACACCCTTGGGTTATGAGCAATCTTTGTATGAAATGAGAACCTACCAAGCTTATCCATAAGAAAGATATGGACCGGACACTAATTATGAAATTTTTCTTCCAGTGACCTTGAAGTTCCCCAAATGACCTTGGGTCAAGGTCATGACACACCCTTAGGTCATGGGCAATCTTTGTGTGGAGTAGTAGATTCTAATGTCCCTTTGTAAGAAAGATATGGACCAGACATATTTGCACAGACAGACAGACAGACGGACAGTTAGACAGACGGACAAGGTGATTCCTATATACCCCCCAAACTTCGTTTGCGCGGGTATAAATATCCAACAATGGAAAACTTTAAACATAGTGTTTGGCATATAATTAACAATTAGGTTTGCAATGGATCTTTTGTATTCTGTAAAGTCAGTTTAATAAATGCCCCCCCCCCCCCCAAGAGACACTGTCCCCCAACAGTATCATTTTAAGGAAGGTCTTCCTTTCATTTTACTAGGTTCCTGCCAACATCTCATCACACCAACTATATCAATCTCCTTTTCTTTTTTTTTTCACATGTAAATATAAATTCTGAAAACAGAGAACTTTTCGCTTTTTTTATTTTATATTTGGGCAACATTTAGAGTACATGTATTCTCAACTACGGTACATATCATTAGATTTACGTGACAAATTCTACTGCTTCTGCTGCTCTGAAAATCTTGTCTCTGATTTTTCAATTTTAGAGTTTTTGTTGGTCAGGCATGTACCAGTAATGACCTACATTGACATACGCAAGTAACACTGATAATTAGTTAATGAGAATTATGCTGAGTTGAGTTTTTTTGGCAAGGTACAGGATAAAGCTTCATAAGTTCTAAAACATATTGTTATACAGCATAAGATTTGAGGATGCCATCACATAATTTGATAAACATGTTCCTATTACATTTGAACTTTGACATCTCAAACATTGATATCTTGAAGACAGTGGGTACAAGTATGTTGGAATAGGTTGGAATTCAGCTTTCACTTGCCTGGTTTCAAACCTAAAATATGGCATCCCTTCTCAACCTGCAATGGTAAATAATTCCTGAACTTTCCAATATACACAGATTTCAAGCTAATTAAATGTGTATGTAATCCTTTAGAAAGTTGTTTTCTTTATTCTAGTATAATAATTCTTCTGTTACTGGACAGGTATTAAATTTTGTTAAAAAAAAAAAAGAAATAAGCAAGATTTAAATTAAGATATAAAACTGAAATATTTTTTAACAATTTAAGGACAGATGATACAAACAAACTTTTGTCAAAGAATTTGAAAATAACAACTGGGGTCATGTTTAAATCAGTAAAACTAATAACTTTCTTCAAGTACTTTTTAATTTTTAATTCATATTTGCATAAAAATGGAATTTGAAGTGAAAAATATTTGTATAGATTTAAATAAGGATAGTTTCAAGAGGGCAGACTTTTGAACATCACACAGAAGGTTTACAATTTCTTAATATTCTAGAAATTTATTAATAGCATCATTAATTTGCAATTAAATTATGCCAAAAAATATATACCAATCCAGGCATCCATTTTTTGTTTGTATCATCTGTCCTTAATTTACTTTCATATTTTAAGAATGGTTACCTTGAAAAGAACAAAATCTAGGCTGTCCACTTTCTTGCAGAATGCACTTGAACTTCAGTCATGGCCTATTTGGTCCTGTTTTGGTTTACTGGTCTTACTTTTTCTTTATTCATCTTATATGGTAAATCCTTTGATGAAAAAATGATGAAAATAATTAGGCCTAGAAAAAAAATATGTTTGTTTCCGCTTTCAGGCTGAAAAAATATAGGGTAGGTAGGTAGGCAAATTTAAAAAAAAAAATTTTTTTTTTTACTTCTTTAATCAAAATGTGTATAGAAGTAACATTAATGACAAAAGAAATGGTGTTTTCAAGCATTTCTGTGACTTAAACTTATAATAGAAAGGTGACTCAAACTTCTTTCTGTCTTGAAAAGCTTGCAAAATTGGAGACTATGATTCCCTGGGTGAAATCTTGCACTTCATGGGACTAAAGCATTAAAAAAAAAAATTAGGGTCGGCACTATTAATTAGGGTCGGTCGGGAAAGCGGAAACAAACATATTTTTTTCTAGGCCTTATTTTCCTAGGAACATGATCAAAAGGAAAATTCATTTCATTCATAAACAGACATGTTCATGTTTGTGATCATCTTACCAGTAGTGATTATTTGCCTGAGTATCAAATAATTTGTTTAGAATATTATAAAACATGGTCAGTGTGTATAAAACAAATATCATTATAAATCAGAGCTGAACATTCTACATGTACATGTATATACTGTAGACGTACTTTTTTTCACGGGGTCATAATCCCGCAGAATCTCAATTTCTGTTTAATCCACCGGTAGAAAATTACGCGGATTTCTTAGACTGTCACTATATGCCTTACATTTAAATTAAGTATGCTAGGACAAATTTCCACGGAAAATGTGTGACCGCGTACATAGCGTAAAATAATACCACGCGGAAAAAAGTACTTCTACAGTAGTTTTATTATACCCTCCGCTTGAAAAGTGGTAGGGTATACTGTAATCGGTATGTCCGTCTAGCTGTACGTCCATCTGTCTGTACGTCCGTCTGTCTGTTACGCTTTAGGGTACCCATCTCTTAATAATCCGCAACTCCTCTTATACCACTGCAGTGAGTGAAATTTAATGAACCTTTCACAGAATCTTTATTACATTATCATGATTATTGCCATTGTGCACCTCCTATTTTACTTTTTGATTCGACACATATTTTGGGTTTCCCGGCCACAGTAAAACATGGATTTGTCATCAGTTATAACCATATGGGAGGCAGGGGGTATCATTTAGTGAGCAATGAGCTCATTGCTCACAGTACCTCTAGTTAAATTTTGTTTTAACACTAATACATATGTACAATTGTACATATATATTTTTTAATGTTTGCTATTTGAAAAGATTATTATTTTTCACACAAAATTGAACTATAGATTATACAGTCCTGGTACTTCACAGGCGAATAAGAGTCTATATAAACAAAAATAACTCAATATTTCCAGTGCATTCTTAACCTAGATCTATTTTGTCAATACATATAGTACAGTTTTGGATATAAATAATAAATTTAAAGTTTAAAAGATAGAAGCTATTAAATAAAACAATGGCATCAAAACAAACATGCTGTTTTCCTATTTTCTGCTTATGAACATCACATGACCATATTTTGCTGATATATAGAATACTATTTAAAAAAACTTAGCTACTTTATGCTTGTGCTCACACATTATAAACATTTGATGCACTTTTTTTTTATAGAAACAAACTTGCTCTTGTTAAATATTTTAACAACACAATTCTGTAAAATATGTGCCTATAATGCCAATAAAGAATTGAAATAATAGGATAAACAATGAATGAAAACTGACAGAAGTGGAAATTTATATTATAAAGATAAATAATGTTCACTTAAAAGTCTCTCTCAGCACATCAGTATATACATGAATTTACCTTCTGTCTTCATTGTTTAAGATGTCTAGCCTTCTTTTCTTCTTCCATACTGTAAAACTTTGATGAGATCTTTCGCCAGAAATGTTCATTGCTGTTTACTAAATACACATTGTACCTCCAAACGTTAGAGAGTAGTTCAAGGGAAGTAATTAGGAAGCAAAAAATGCTTCAAAATGTAGAAAAAAGTAATCTTTACCTTTGAATTCCTTTTACATCTTTGAGTGTCCCACCAATATTTTACATATTTTGATATAATCAAATATCAGCCTTTCATAATTAATTATTACTAAATTTGTAATCAGTGTGCCTTTTTTGTTTTAAGCCTCCAAAAACTCCACTAAACCAATCACATATCTGATATGTTATGATATGTAAATTGGCCATTTACTATTGAGAGATTAAATTAAAACTACAGATATAATTACTTTAATCTGTAGTATTAAATTTAAATAATGAAAACATATTTAGTTATCCCTTTTCATTTCTGGACACATTTTTTCTTGATAAGTTCACGTTTTTCAAAATTAACGAAATTGAAAATTTTGCACCCCGTTTCTATGGCAACCAAGGGTCTATTTCATAAACCCACTTTAGATTTTACAATTAATGACATAGCTGTTTAAAATTATTATAAAAAAATCAAAATGTTTTTCTATGCGTGGCCAACCAATTTTGATAATTACAGAGAATTGATATTAATTTCTTGCAGCAGCACTTGCGGTCGAATTGGCAAATCCTATCAATCAAAAAAAAAAGTACTTAAATTATAATGGTGCAATATTAATAAAATTAAAATTCATTGCTTTTATTCCTTTTAAAATCTTTTTATAAACACAAGTTTGGGTTCTTCAATTTAATATCAATTTCATTTTGTTTAAAATATTATTTATAATAATGACAATCATAGTTGAACTGTTTTTAATTAAACAAGCAATAAAAAAAGAAAAAAAAAGAATATATATACCTCAAACATAACCATCCATGGACCAAGCTTTAAGCCCGTTAAAATCGCAGTAAGTTGAATAAGCACTTATTCTTTTTCAGAAAATCTCCTCCTCATGCACAGACGCTACCAAAAAAAAAAAATGTATGGTAAATCATTGCTAGAGATTACAGCCCATGGCTCCCCAAAATTAACACCTTTAATTGTGGTTAACCATAATAAAATTCTATGAACTGATTGAAAGATTTGAATCATGGGCATATTGGCTGAAACGTACGTAGCCTGGTAGCTCAGTCCTAGGCCTAGAGTATTTATTTTCATCATCACAGTGACACACATGTTAAAAAAAATATGACTGACCTACCGCATATGAAATACGTGTATCTGCATCTTTTGGTTGATACAGCAATACGATCTCAGGCTATCTGGTCAACAAACTTCTTCCTTTAGACAGAGCAGACGTTGCAACATGGAGGCCAAGGTTAAATTTTGGCGGTCTGTTGTTTAAATTAATTGATCACTGAGCCCGACTTTTTGAAACATTCTTCCGATCCCGATCAAATTGTACATAACATTCAGGAGAAACAGAGAACTGCTGTTAACTCCAAGACAGTTTTTATGCACCCAAATTTTTTCGGGGCGCATATTGTTTTTGTCCTGTCTGTCTGTTTAGCTGTATGTCTGTCTGTTTGTTTGTCTGTTGTCAACTTTAACCTTCGCTATAACTTTTGAACCGTGAGACTTAGAGACTTCATATTTGGTATGAATACTCCACTACAAAAACACTTTCAACTGACACCAAGGTCAATGACCTTATGACCTTGATTGTGACCTTTATGCTAAAAATAGCTTTTTCGAACTTTCGCCATAACTTCTGAACCGTGAGAGATAGAGACTTCATATTTGGTATGCATACTCCACTAATTAGGCACTTTCAACTGACACCAAGGTCAATGACCTTGTGACCATGACTGTGACCTTTATGCTAAAAATATCTTTTTGGAACTTTCGCCATAACTTCTGAACGGTGAGAGAGAGAGACTTCATATTTGGTATGCATACTCCACTAATTAGGCACTTTCAACTGATGTTTTTCCCTTCTCACCAAGGTCAGTGACCTTGACTGTGACCTATATGCTAAAAATAGCTTTTTTCGAACTTTCGCCGTAACTTTAAAACCGTGAGAGATAGAGACTTCATATTTGGTATGCATACTCCACTAATTAGGCACCGTCAGCTGACACCAAGATCAATGACCTTGTGACCTTGACTGTGACCTATGTACTAAATATAGCTTTTTTCGAATTTTCGCCATAACTTTTGAAACATAGATGATAGAGACTTAATATCTGGTATGCAAACTACACTAATAAAGTGCTTTCAAATGACACCAAGAACAATGATTGTGTGACCTTGACTGAGACCCATTTGCTAAAAATTGCTTTTTAGAACTTAATGTTGCCGCCAGGTGCTACTGTGTCTCACAAACACATCTTGTTCTTGATGAAAAAATTCTAAGTCCAGAGCTCCGTATTTTTTCCGGATGAAAAATATTCTAAGTTAAGAGTTCAATATTTTTCCAGATGAAAAATAGACTAAGTCCAATTCTCCGTATTATTTCCGTTTATTTTCCGGATTATTTCCGTATATTTTCTGCTTTTCCGTATTGTTAATTTTCTCCGTATTTTTTTCCACATTTTTTCCATATTAAAATGAGGAAAAAATGCGGAATAATGCGGAAATCTGGAGATCTGAGGTGCGGGAATTTATGGCTCAAATCTGCACCCCATATTACATGGTAAATTATGAAACTGTGTTCAATGGTTGATTTTACTGCAATTACATAACAGAAAAAATGCTTCTTAACAGACGTACCCTTCATACATGATAAAAATACATTTTGCAACTGTATTTTGTTTTAAGTTTGGTTTATTTACAATAATAAAAATCCCCCAAGTTTTCACCAAACCGCTTGACGCCATATTAGAATGCTATCCTTTAGCTATCCTTCCATCTCTGACGTGGAAGGCTGAGAAGGCCTTCTAAGTCTACCCTACCAAACCAATCGAGCAGTCTATCAAATAATCAACAGAGGCCAACTGTTGCTTATGCATCTCTTCTTCAGTTATTATTACAAGTTATCTTTCTTACAAGAAATGTGAAATATGTGTTCTACAGAATGGTTATTCTGGAATAAGAAGGGTCCCAATCGAGTGGGCCCCTGGTCAGTGGTCAAACGACACAACTTCCAGATCTCCTTAGACAACTGTAGATAGTTTTACAAATGACACAAAATATTCTGCAATTTTAGGGGAAATGTAGTTACAAGGGAATAAATAGGACAGGATATATTCGTCGCATTTAATCTTGCAAATATGCATTAAAATAAAAAAAGGCTTTCGGTTAAGAGGTTTTTCACATTTTCAAAATGCAATAGAATCCATAAAAATCAACCGAATACATGAAAAATTGAAACGCATTTATTTCTTAAAAAAAAATTATCTCAGACCCCCCCCCCCCTTCCAGTAGCCTAGCAATGTCGCTTATATAACAAGACAGGTTTGAGACATAAATATTTTGTCCTGCCCAGAGGTAGAGCATATTCTAGATTAATTGCTAAAATTGTTTTATAATTGGGGGATTGATTAATACATAAATTCATTATTTGTTTCTTGCATGCATTTGTAATTTATTTGCATCGGGATCGAAATTGTGAGTTTTAAATTTTGACATGTGGCGCGAACAGCAAATTTGGCGTCAGTGGACGGTCAGGTGAGTTGGTTGGGGAAAACGGTTAACATTATTTGAAATAACATTTGTCAGATTCAGATGCACGTATTGATAAAACGTTGATAAAGTATTTTTAAGCTGCGGAAAGGGACAGCTTAAAACCTACAGGTGAATTAATCTATAAAACAAAAAAGTGAAATATCGTTTGAAAATGTATTGTGCTTTTAGCAGGTCCAGCACAATCTCTTGATTAAGCTAAATAGCTTTATAAAGCTATTCAAAATAGCTTGATAAAGCTATTTATATGCAGTTTTTCCCAAAAACGTTTTTTTAAAAGAAATAAACAAAAAGTCGCACGTATTTGACTATTCATATATGTACTATGGACTATCAAAAATACAACCTAAATCATAGAAAGTTCTTACATTGCTGCTGTTGAATACTTTAAGCAAAATGTGAATTTCCATTGTTTGAGTAACTGTGTGTGCGGTGAGGCATGGGTAAGTATGATTGCTTCTCATTGTGCTGAACTGTTACTAATCAATTATCCTGTTGGCCATAACTGGCCTCCTTTATAATTTCATTCAAGAATTAACTGTGTTTTCACTCATCAATAGCCCCAAAACTTTTAAAACTTTGAGTACAAAGTCTCTCAAGGAGACGCAATTTGGTGAGTGATTTTTAAATGCATTGTATTCAGAAGAGAACAAAGTTTAATATTTCCACTGCACCTAGGTGCGACTTTTTGCACATGTTGAAAAAATAACACATTTGAGAAAAAAGTCTGAGCAAATAGCTTAATCAAGCTATTCTGAATAGCTTAATAAAGCTATATAGCTAAATCAAGCTATGTAGCTTAATCAAGAGATTGTGCTGGACCTGTTTAGACTATGCATAAGTTTGGGACATCATGGGGTTAATTTTGCCCTGAATCAACTGTGTATTGATAATGCAAATATTTTTACTGACAGGCATTTTTAGGGTGTCGAAGGGGCCTGTTTTTTGCTCCATTCATAATGGCAAAAAGTATGTGTTTTCCCAATTTCACCAAAGAAAATTTCCAACAGACAATCAAAACAAACAAAATTTGGTTATAAAATGTTTGGACTCTGTAATGTATAATCTAATTGATGTTCAAATAAATATATAAACCACGTGCTCCAAATACTGATTGAGTGAATGTTGAAGTATTGTATGTATAAACTGACAATGATAGTAATTGTTTATATTTGTATTCAGCATTAATCATACAAGACTTACGATATTATAATACGCAATCTCTCCTGCAATACAAGTGACTAGATCTACACACCACCATGCACAACAGACGACAACTTACTCACACTTGCACATCGCACACAGTGTCAAGTTAACACATACCTGCACACACTCATACCACACTAAACTCCCCTCCCTTTTGAAAAAGAAGGAGGTACTCCTGTACCTTAATACATCATATGCAAGTAAAAAAGGTCAATGAGTACCTTGCAAATAAAAGATAAACTATTATTTATTTACATAAATAGAAAAATGACAAAATATCACTTTTTTCTCAAATAGAATAGCCCAGCCAATTGACGTTTTGCCCCCTTTCTGGAGTCTGCTGGAAATCAAGCGGTGAGGTTGTCGGCATGACATTTTACTTGCATAAATTTATTTATCAAATCAGAGATGGCTTAAAAAATATGCATTTTCATCATTTTTTTGCTCACCAATGTGAAGTGGACAGGAATATTAGTAATACCCATGGGATCAGTGCAAGTGTTGGTGTCCCAGATGAAAGTTTTTGGAGCCGACTTCTTTTTAAGTACATCTATGCCCTAGCCCCCAAGGGATGCATGTAAGATGCTTCAAGTATGTTTCATTGTACCAACCAGCCCGGTTTCAGAGACTGCAATTTCAGCTAATTTAAAAGAATGATCAGGTTAATGTTTTTGAAGCAGGTGTCATTTCCAAGTATTTTGACCAAACTTACAAGAATCGAACATGAACATCCAAAATAAAATATATGGAAGTACATTACCAGGCTTGCCTCGGATGCTGAATCTGGCCTTTATTTTTAATATGAGTGACTAGGTTAAAAGTTTTTTGAGCAAGTCTCATTTCCAAGTAACTATAAGGCCTATTTTGACCAATCTTCCATGGACCCATTACCAGGCTTGCTTTAGATTCTGAATCCAACCTACATTTTATGGATGAGTGAAAGAGTCAAAATTTTTGGAGCAAGGAAATATTTGGAAATAGTCATTCTAATATAACTATTAACCTGTTGAATGATCACAATCAAATTAGAGATATTGATGAAGGTTATTCAAATGCAAAATTTTTTTTTACCTTGAAGCTTTATTTTGAACTTGAACTTACCTCAACAAAGTCAAGATGTAGTTATGCTATACCCTGACTCCAGCCTCAGGGTTAGCATTTGTGCCATGGTAGAGTTTTAGGAGCAAGTCCATGTTCTAGTAAGTATAAGTCGTACCTGGACCAAAATTGCATGGATGATGCATTTAGGAATGGACACTACCAGACTTGCTTCGGATGCTTGATCTGACCTACTTTTTCCAGATGAGTGATGAAATTATTCCCAACTCAGCTCTACCCTGACCAAACTTGCATGGATGATGCATCTAAAGATGGACATTTGAAACTTGCTTCGGATGCTGAATCTGACCTGCATTCTTCAAACGAGTGACCAGGTTCAAGTATTTGGAAAATGTCAATCCTCAATGAACTTTAAAACCTATTTAAACAGAATTTGCTTGAATATTGTTGTCAGGATAAATACTAACTGTGAAGGAAATATGATGTAAGATTTGCATTACTTAAACTGATAACATTCGTCAAGGTGAGCTTCATAATCTTTGATTATCTATGCTTTTAAATGAAGTTTCATACTTCATGTGAAATGAGACTGGGAGTGTCAGTCCCCTATGATGTGTCTGTTTTCTCTTTATAAGAGCAGAAGAAATTTGAGGCTGACCAGGATCCTGAAGTGAGGAGCAGTCCCTTTCCCATTTAACAGCATTCATGAGCAGAAAATGGGGTAAGATTCATACTTGACCTCTTTGTACCTTTTCCCAGTATTTTGGCTTTCCAATTGATGTTGGCTTTGTCAAGCTTTGACCTATTGATTTTGATTTGACAGGAATCAGAAAACTGAGACAGTTCAGAAGAAACATCACCAGAAGCCACAGAACAGCAAAGGAAGCTTATATGGAAGTATTTTTGATTTTCTCCCTTTCCCCTACCCCCTGGCCCCTGCTGACTCTAACATAACTAACCATCACTTTCCCTTTCCCCCTCATTCGTCTTCCTGAATTCTCTGTCATTGTTTTCTGATTTTTGAACAAATTGTGTTGTACTGATTTTATTCACTTGAATTTTTGTGATTTGTTGCATTGTTTTGAAGTCTTACTAATCTTGTGCCAGTTTATACTTTCAGGGACTCGGAAGAGGAACAACGATGGAGGAGCAAGGTCGACCAACAGAGGAAGACGAGATGACGAGTCCATTTCCCATCTCTATGCAGCAGCCAAAATGGCCCAAAGTGGTAAGTAACTTTTCGTGATTTGTTGCATTCTTTTGAAGTTTTACTGACATTGTGCCAGTTTTATACTTTCAGGGACTGGGAAGAGGAACAATAATGGAGGAGCAGGGTCGACCCACAGAGGAAGACGAGATGACGAGTCCATTTCCCATCTCTATACAGCAGCCAACATGGCCCAAAATGGTAAGTAACTTTTCGTGATTTGTTGCATTCTTTTGAAGTTTTACTAACATTGTGCCAGTTTTATACTTTCAGGGACTGGGAAGAGGAACAGCGATGGAGGAGCAGGGTCGACCAACAGAGGAAGACGAGATGACGAGTCCATTTCCCATCTCTATACAGCAGCCAACATGGCCCAAAGTGGTAAGTAACTTTTCGTGATTTGTTGCATTCTTTTGAAGTTTTACTAACATTGTGCCAGTTTTATACTTTCAGGGACTGGGAAGAGGAACAACGATGGAGGAGCAAGGTCGACCAACAGAGGAAGACGAGATGACGAGTCCATTTCCCATCTCTATACAGCAGCCAACATGGCCCAAAGTGGTAAGTAACTTTTCGTGATTTGTTGCATTCTTTTGAAGTTTTACTAACATTGTGCCAGTTTTATACTTTCAGGGACTAGGAAGAGGAACAACGATGGAGGAGCAGGGTCGACCCACAGAGGAAGACGAGATGACGAGTCCATTTCCCATCTCTATACAGCAGCCAACATGGCCCAAAGTGGTAAGTAACTTTTCGTGATTTGTTGCATTCTTTTGAAGTTTTACTAACATTGTGCCAGTTTTATACTTTCAGGGACTGGGAAGAGGAACAACGATGGAGGAGCAAGGTCGACCAACAGAGGAAGACGAGATGACGAGTCCATATCCCATCTCTATACAGCAGCCAACATGGCCCAAAGTGGTAAGTAACTTTTCGTGATTTGTTGCATTCTTTTTAAGTTATACTAACATTGTGCCAGTTTTATACTTTCAGGGACTGGGAAGAGGAACAACGATGGAGGAGCAAGGTCGACCAACAGAGGAAGACGAGACGACGAGTCCATTTCCCATCTCTATACAGCAGCCAACATGGCCCAAAGTGGTAAGTAACTTTTCGTGATTTGTTGCATTCTTTTGAAGTTTTACTAACATTGTGCCAGTTTTATACTTTCAGGGACTGGGAAGAGGAACAACGATGGAGGAGCAGGGTCAACCAACAGAGGAAGACGAGATGACGAGTCCATATCCCATCTCTATACAGCAGCCAACATGGCCCAAAGTGGTAAGTAACTTTTCGTGATTTGTTGCATTCTTTTGAAGTTTTACTAACATTGTGCCAGTTTTATACTTTCAGGGACTCGAAAGAGGAACAACGATGGAGGAGCAGGGTCGACCAACAGAGGAAGACGAGATGACGAGTCCATTTCCCATCTCTATACAGCAGCCAACATGGCCCAAAGTGGTAAGTAACTTTTCGTGATTTGTTGCATTCTTTTGAAGTTTTACTAACATTGTGCCAGTTTTATACTTTCAGGGACTGGGAAGAGGACAACGATGGAGGAGCAGGGTCGACCAACAGAGGAAGACGAGATGACGAGTCCATTTCCCATCTCTATACAGCAGCCAACATGGCCCAAAGTGGTAAGTAACTTTTCGTGATTTGTTGCATTCTTTTGAAGTTTTACTAACATTGTGCCAGATTTATACTTTCAGGGACTGGGAAGAGGAACAACGATGGAGGAGCAGGGTCGACCAACAGAGGAAGACGAGATGACGAGTCCATTTCCCATCTCTATACAGCAGCCAACATGGCCCAAAGTGGTAAGTAACTTTTCGTGATTTGTTGCATTCTTTTGAAGTTTTACTAACATTGTGCCAGTTTTATACTTTCAGGGACTGGGAAGAGGAACAACGATGGAGGAGCAAGGTCGACCAACAGAGGAAGACGAGATGACGAGTCCATTTCCCATCTCTATACAGCAGCCAACATGGCCCAAAGTGGTAAGTAACTTTTCGTGATTTGTTGCATTCTTTTGAAGTTTTACTAACATTGTGCCAGTTTTATACTTTCAGGGACTAGGAAGAGGAACAACGATGGAGGAGCAGGGTCGACCAACAGAGGAAGACGAGATGACGAGTCCATTTCCCATCTCTATACAGCAGCCAACATGGCCCAAAGTGGTAAGTAACTTTTCGTGATTTGTTGCATTCTTTTGAAGTTTTACTAACATTGTGCCAGTTTTATACTTTCAGGGACTAGGAAGAGGAACAACGATGGAGGAGCAGGGTCGACCAACAGAGGAAGACGACATGACGAGTCCATTTCCCATCTCTATACAGCAGCCAACATGGCCCAAAGTGGTAAGTAACTTTTCGTGATTTGTTGCATTCTTTTGAAGTTTTACTAACATTGTGCCAGTTTTATACTTTCAGGGACTCGAAAGAGGAACAACGATGGAGGAGCAGGGTCGACCAACAGAGGAAGACGAGATGACGAGTCCATTTCCCATCTCTATACAGCAGCCAACATGGCCCAAAGTGGTAAGTAACTTTTCGTGATTTGTTGCATTCTTTTGAAGTTTTACTAACATTGTGCCAGTTTTATACTTTCAGGGACTGGGAAGAGGACAACGATGGAGGAGCAGGGTCGACCAACAGAGGAAGACGAGATGACGAGTCCATTTCCCATCTCTATACAGCAGCCAACATGGCCCAAAGTGGTAAGTAACTTTTCGTGATTTGTTGCATTCTTTTGAAGTTTTACTAACATTGTGCCAGATTTATACTTTCAGGGACTGGGAAGAGGAACAACGATGGAGGAGCAGGGTCGACCAACAGAGGAAGACGAGATGACGAGTCCATTTCCCATCTCTATACAGCAGCCAACATGGCCCAAAGTGGTAAGTAACTTTTCGTGATTTGTTGCATTCTTTTGAAGTTTTACTAACATTGTGCCAGTTTTATACTTTCAGGGACTGGGAAGAGGAACAACGATGGAGGAGCAAGGTCGACCAACAGAGGAAGACGAGATGACGAGTCCATTTCCCATCTCTATACAGCAGCCAACATGGCCCAAAGTGGTAAGTAACTTTTCGTGATTTGTTGCATTCTTTTGAAGTTTTACTAACATTGTGCCAGTTTTATACTTTCAGGGACTAGGAAGAGGAACAACGATGGAGGAGCAGGGTCGACCAACAGAGGAAGACGAGATGACGAGTCCATTTCCCATCTCTATACAGCAGCCAACATGGCCCAAAGTGGTAAGTAACTTTTCGTGATTTGTTGCATTCTTTTGAAGTTTTACTAACATTGTGCCAGTTTTATACTTTCAGGGACTAGGAAGAGGAACAACGATGGAGGAGCAGGGTCGACCAACAGAGGAAGACGAGATGACGAGTCCATTTCCCATCTCTATACAGCAGCCAACATGGCCCAAAGTGGTAAGTAACTTTTCGTGATTTGTTGCATTCTTTTGAAGTTTTACTAACATTGTGCCAGTTTCATACTTTCAGGGACTGGGAAGAGGAACAACGATGGAGGAGCAAGGTCGACCAACAGAGGAAGACGAGATGACGAGTCCATTTCCCATCTCTATACAGCAGCCAACATGGCCCAAAGTGGTAAGTAACTTTTCGTGATTTGTTGCATTCTTTTTAAGTTATACTAACATTGTGCCAGTTTTATACTTTCAGGGACTGGGAAGAGGAACAACGATGGAGGAGTAGGGTCAACCAACAGAGGAAGACGAGATGACGAGTCCATATCCCATCTCTATACAGCAGCCAACATGGCCCAAAGTGGTAAGTAACTTTTCGTGATTTGTTGCATTCTTTTGAAGTTTTACTAACATTGTGCCAGTTTTATACTTTAAGGAATAGGAAGAGGAACAACGATGGAGGAGCAGGGTCGACCAACAGAGGAAGACGAGATGACGAGTCCATTTCCCATCTCTATACAGCAGCCAACATGGCCCAAAGTGGTAAGTAACTTTTCGTGATTTGTTGCATTCTTTTGAAGTTTTACTAACATTGTGCCAGTTTTATACTTTCAGGGACTGGGAAGAGGAACAACGATGGAGGAGCAAGGTCGACCAACAGCAAAAGACAGGATGACGAGTCCATTTCCCATCTCTATGCAGCAACCAATATGGCTCAAGGTTGTAAGTAACAAATTGATTATTCAAATGAAGTTTGTTATTTGTTAGGGAATGTGAGTGATTCTCCTTTGATGTGTTTGTTTTCTCTTTTTAATCAGAAGAAATTTGAGGCTGACCAGGATCCTGAAGTGAAGAGCAGTCCCTCTCCCATTTAACAGCTTTCATGAGCAGAAAGTGCGGTAAGATTCATACTTGACCTCTGAGCACTCTTTCCCAATATTATGGCTTTCCAATTGATGTTGGCTTTTTCAGGCTTTGACCTCTGGGGTTTGAATTGACAGGAAGGAGAGATAGCCACCTCTGAAGGTCAGTCTGGAGTGTTTTCTGCTGCATTCAGAAAGTATGAGGTGCATAGTAGTTGTAAGTAGCGTTACAAAGGTGTTTCTTAGTCTTAGGTTTAGTTTGTGTAGTATTTCTGGTAGATGCAGTTGTGTTGTAGTTTGAGTTAGTAAGTAGGCTTTAGATGATAGTTAGACAGCTTAGAGGAGTGTAGGTTATTATTGTAATTAAGGTATTTGTTAGTTAGTGCATGATTAGTGCTTGTGGTGGATAGGTTTGCATGATTAACACCCTAACAAGCAGGGTTCTGCATGAGCTGTTTTACTGTGTTGGTCCCGACACAGAAAAATGTTTTCCGACACAGTAAAGATTCAAATTTTATATGTGCGACACATTAAAAATTTTGCTGACTCTGTGATAATAAACAAAAAATTGAAACATACAAATTCTCTCTATCTGAAACATAATTGATCAAACAATTCTACTGTCTTTCAATTCTATACGATATCTAGATCACTTAATTATGCTTTCACCTTGCATAATCAATTATTTCCTAGACCCTCAATGGACTTGACGCATGAAGGAACAAAGACAAAAAATTGGATTTCAAACTTCCATGTAACGCTTAATTGGTACTAGTAGTTGCAATTAAAGTACATTGTATTATTTTTAAAAATATATTTAAATGTCTTTTCTTTAGAGCCATGGCTCTAGAATTATGTTTGCAATGTAAATCAAACATAACACTGTACCAAAATCATTTACTTGATGTAAATAAATAGTTTTTTAATTTTCAAGGTACTTTTAAAAGTATTTTACTATTCCAAAGTCTCTTTTTTTTGTAATTCCTTAATTCGATCAATAAAATTGACAAAAAAATTATGACAAATTTGCTTTAAAAATTGTAAGTAGTTCAACTTTATAGACAAGAATTTCCTCTGCATTTCACAACATGTGCTAATATGTTCGACCATACTATTTTTGTAACGAATTGGTGATTTTTTTTTAAAAATTGTGTGCATGTATTCTTAAGTAATTATAATGAATAGTGAGTCAGTTGCAAATTTGATCGTTAAAATACCGTGAAATTTTAGTGCTTTGCGTAAACTCTGCAACACAGTAAAATTTCAAACAATGGAGAACCCTGAACAAGTAACAAGCTACTAAAACTACTAACGTCTGCTAAATGTTGTGTGATGCGTCTAGTGTGTTGGTGTTAGTGTCTGTGTGCTTGTCACCTCTCACTTTCAGCCATCACCGCTGGCTAGCAGCAATGCGAAAAGGGGGAAGAAATTCTAATGACTTCCCCTGCCAGTACATAGCCTCTCCACAACAAGTCCTATGCGATGCCTCCACGTGGAAGCAGACGGATACTGGGTATCATTTTGTCCTAGGCTAAGTTCGCAAGGGCGCATGGGAAGATGAGTCTCAAAAGCATTGGTAAACATCTCATATAGGATCTCTCCTGATCACAAACCCAATTTAGTAGTAGAATCAATTGATATAAGTGCTGGTTTTTAAAAGACTTGTGAACCTTTGTTCATTTTATGTCTTTGTCATCTTTTTAGCTCACCTGAGCCGAAGGCTAAAGTGAGCTTTTCTGATCACATTTTGTCCGGCGTCCGTCTGTCTGTCCGTCTGTCTGTCTGTCTGTCTGTCCGTCTGTCTGTAAACTTTTCACATTTTTGACTTCTTCTCAAGAACCACTGGGCCAATTTTGACCAAACTTGGTACCAAGCATTCTTGAGTAAAGGGGAATTTAAATTGTTAAAATGAAGGGCCAAGTTTCCTCACAAGGGGAGATAATCAAGAAAAGACAAAACTAGGGTGGGGTCATTAAAAAATCTTCTCAAGAACCACTGGGCCAGAAAAGCTGAAACTTCTGTGGAAGCATCCTGGGGTAGTGTAGATTCTAAATTGTTCAAATCATGACCCCCCGCGGTTGGGCGGGGCCACAATGGGGAATCAAATTTTTACATAGAAATATATAGGAAAAATCTTTGAAAATCTTCTGCTCAAGAACCACTGGGCCAGAAAAGCTGAAACTTATGTGGAAGCATCCTGGGGTAGTGTAGATTTCAAATTGTCTAAATTTTGATCAGTGGGGTAGGGTGGGGTCACAATATGTGTTACAAGGGGGAAATCTGGTAAAGAACAGAATCGTCAAAGCTTCTCAGGTGAGCGATGTGGCCCATGGGCCTCTTGTTTGTAAAATTTCACATTTTTATCTGTGGTCAAATTCAACGAAACTTGGCAAAGAGTATCCTTGGATAAATGCCATTATGGGATTTAAGTTTATTCAAATGAAGGCCCACTCCCTCTTCAAATGGAAGATTACTTCAAATAAGAGAAAAATTAAGGACATCTTTTAAAAATCTTCTTTTCAAGAACCACTGAGACAGGAAAGAGACACTTATATAGCACCATCCTCAGGTAGTGTAGATTCAAAATTAGTCAAATCAAGACCCCATGTTGGTGTCAGAATAGGGGATCAAAAATATATATAATACTGTAGATTCCTTATTTTTCACGAGTAATTATTGCGAATAGGCTTTTCACCGTCAAATCACAAAAATAATAATTCGCAAATGCATGGTTGGTTAAAAGATTTACATAGAATTCAGCGCCATAAAAATAAAGGCGAGTAATCTAATTTTGTGTGTGGTGCTTCTCATGAAATTACGCGAAAATTAATTCCACGCAAATATTTAGGAATGTACAGTATGTAGGGATATACTTTTTTTTTTCTCAAGCCACAATTAGTTATATTGATAGCAAATCATCCTTTGGGTGTGAAGATTTCATTTTGTTCAAATCATGTCTACCGGGAAGAGGTTTGGGCCACATTGGACAATTAAAGTTTTACATTGGATTATATTGGAAATATTTTTAGAAATCTTCTCAGAAACAAATATGTCATGACTGGTGATATGTATAAGGTAGCATCTTCTTGTAGTGTAGATTTAAGTTTGTTCAAATCATGACTCCCAGGTGAAGGGCAGGGCCCCAATGGTGGATCAAAATGGACAGGGGAATACTGTAAATCACTTTTTATTCGCGAGAACTTTATTTTCACATTACCAATGAGACAGTATGGTTGCGAAAATTTCATTCTTGCGTATAATATAATTCCTTAAGATTATATAGAGCAATGACCACAATTTTGAAAATTTTGTCTCTCTAAAAGAGTCATTGACTATCTCGCGAAAATTAAGTAATTTACAGTATATTGGAAACGTGTTCTCAATAATACCAAAGCCATGTATAGTCATATTGATATGGAAGCATCCTTAGGTAGTGTAGATTCAAATTTGTCCAATTCTTGATTTCAGGGGGCAGGGAGGGGCATCAGTGGGGATAAAATTTTAACAAAGGAATATATAGGAAAAAATTTTATGTTCAAGAACAGCTAAGCCAATGTTATTGATATGAAAATGTCTCCAGGTAGTTATTCAAGCCCCCTTCTCCTCTTCCTAAATGTTATACTTTTCAGTACTGGACTAATTTGTCATTTACTATCCAATATGCTTAGGTGAGCATATTGCCCATTGGCCACTAGTTTATTTTAGAAATCTTCTCACTTGGTATGAAGTGCAAGTGATCCCCGTTTGGTGTCTGTTAATTTTTATCTTTTTAAGAGGAATACTTTTAAGGCTGAACAGGATCCTGAAGTGAGGAGGACTCCCTCTTTCATTGAACTGCATACAGCAGCAGAAAGCAGGGTAAGATTCAGATTTTACTTCTTGTATCTTTGCTTGCCTATTGATGTTGGCTGTACCAAGCTTTAACATCTGGACCTTCAATTGACAGATTTCAGTTCCCCTTTGATTCAGAAGAGGAACAACAATGGAGGACCAAGGTCATCAATATAAGTCTGTGTTTTGCAGGTATTTATGTTTCAAAAGTGGTAAGCAACAAGCTGCTTTTTACTGAAGCTTCTCACTTGGTATGAAGTGCAAGTGTTTCCCCTTTTATGTCTCTGTTTTATCTTTTTAAGCAGAAGAAAGTTAAGACTGACCAGGAATTTTAATTGAGGAAGAGTCCCTTTCCCATTCCGCTGCAGCCATGAAGAGAATTTTAATACTAAGAATCAGACTTTACTTCTTTTTTACCTATGGAACTTCATCATGACCCACTTTAACAGGCAGGAGTCTTACAAATATTTTTTATTTAATTATTTCTGACATATCTTTGTCCTCCCTACTCTAAAGTAACTATGCTTTCCTCTCCTTGCCCCAATATTCCACCTTATTCCTAGCTATCATAACCTTATTGTCTTTATTTGCTTTTTGATTTTCAAGCTAATAATGTTGTAATGATTATGTTCATTTGAATTTCTGTGATTATTACATTGCTTTGTATTATTGCTTATCTTCTCTCCATCAAGTATTTCCAAGGAATTTGACAAGGGAAGAGGACCAGTGCTGATCGACCAAGTGAAGAAAAAGAAGAGTCTATTGCCAAGCTTTGTACAGCAGCCAATATCTGATTAAGGAGTGGGTAAAAAGATTTATTTTTTGCAATTTACAAATTTTCTTTATACACTTGTCAAATCATAGGTCCAGGGGGATTTACTTCTGCTGCACAACAGCAAGACTGTTGCAATAACAAGAGGGCATCCCGAGGATGTGTTGTTTCAAATTACGTTACATCATGATCCCTTTGGACTAGGATTAGTAAAAAAAAATATGAATTAAGAATTTTTCTTTTGATGACAAAGTCAAGGTGACTCAGGTGAACATTTTGGCACAAGGTTTTTTTCATTATCTTTGGATTTTCTTTGTTAACAAGTAGAAGATGAGACTGATCTCAATCAGTTAACAAGAATGTGGAAAGTAAGGACTTACTACTGTCTAACCTAAACATTGATGGTTAGTCAGATCAGATGCATGTAAAGCTCTAGACCTTGCATTATGTGAATTAGAGGAGATTTTGACTCTCTCATTGCTTGGATTCTTAGTGTCTTTTTGTTAATAGGCAGACGGTTATGCTGGCATTGATCCTGTTTCCAAAGCAGATCAACATGATTCCTCAAGACTCCAAAGAGATCAACTATGGGACCTGAAAATAAAGGTAAGTCACACATGTACAAGCTCTGCAAAATCCTTCTATTCTGTAAAAATATGTTAGCTATTTTTCATTTCTTAAGATTTTATTAATATTTATGTTGAGTCCTTGTGATTTCTTTTTTTACAGGCAGACTGCCATCAATTTCATGTTTCTTTGATAGCAGACAAATATGCTTCAACAATAGTGCAGAGAGTAATTTAAGGTTTGGACTGCAAGTGATGGACACACTAAATAACTCAACTCAAAGAATTCAATGGATAGTGCTGAGTACATTATTATATATCTACAAAGTGATGGGCACACTAAATAGCTTAACTGACAGAATTCAATGGACCGTGCTGAGAACATTGTTATATATCTACAAAGTGATGGACACACTAAATAGCTTAACTGACAGAATTCAATGGACCGTGCTGAGTACATTGTTATCTACAAAGTGATGGACACACTAAATAGCTTAATTCACAGAATCCAGTGGACAGAGTTGAGTATGTACTAATATCTACAAAGTGAAGGACACAGTAAACAGCTTAATTCTCAGGATTCAGTGTACCATGCTGAGTACATAACTCATTAAGGATAACTCATATGACATCCACAGCAGATCACTCAAAGTTATGTTACTACATTATTGTACAACTTTTCATATACTACGTTATTTTTTCTGAATGTTTTTTTTTGTATCTGTATATCATATTTTTTAATTTAAAAAAGTTAAAGATTGGATTTTTAAGCAAAAATATCAAGAGAGGTATTAATCAGTGCTTGTCTGAACATCTAAGCTTAAGAGAAAGGGAGGTAATTTTTTTTATTGTGAATCCTTGTCCAGAGCATATGCTTTCTCCCCTTGGTCCAATGTGGCTAATACTTCTCTCACAGAGTGCCACTGGTCAATGGATGTGTAATGACCTTGAACAAAGTTTCTAGGCCAAGAGTCAAGGTTAAAACCCCTTTCAGCTACTTTATATTTTTATGTTCAAATGCTGAAAGTGGGACCCTTTGAGATGGCCATAATCTCAATGATATCTAATTTTAGATTGAAAATTGCTAGAAAAGATAAAGTGATCTCATTGTAACATTATTATTTTTTAGTGTTTTAGATTATAAATAAATATAACAATATGTAAAATCTAAATTCTTTTGTATTTTCTCTCCTTTGATTTACATAGCAGGCCTTGCAGTTTTTAGCTCATATGATATTTTCTGATCACCTGTTGTCCGTCGTCCATTCGTCTGACTGTCCATTCATTTGTAAACTTTTCACATTTTCAGCTTATTCTTGAGAACCATTGGGCCAATTTTGACCAAACTTAGTACAAAACATCCTTGTGTAGTGGGAGTTTAAATTATAAAAATAAAGTCCCCTTCCGAGGGGAAATTGTCAAGAATATACAAAAATAGGGTGGGGTCATAAAAAAACTTTCTCAAGAACCACTGGGCCAGAAAAGCTTAAACTTCTGTGGAAGCATCCTGGGGTAGTGTTACTAGTGTAGATTCTAAATTGCTTGGATCATGACCCCTGGGGATTGGGAAAGGTCAAGATAGGTATTAGGGGAAAATCTATTTAATAACATAATGGCCAAAGTTACTCAGGTGAGTGATGTGGCCCATGGGCTTCTTGCTTATCTAATTTAGTTTAGATTTTCTAGATGTTTCATATTTTTTCAATTTTTCTTGAAAAGCATAACTGATGTACATGTAATTGTAAAAACTGTGTTTGTCCCTTGTGATACATGATTAATTTATGTCAGTTTGAATTTATCATATATATTAAAATACACTATTATACAGTCTGTTTGTCATGGAATTAAATTTGTTGAGTTTTTATTCCACCTCTATAATTGAAGATTTTGGGGCATATTTTGATAACCTGTCTGTCTGTTTATGTGTCTCCAAATTTACTAATTTTTACGACCTATGGCCATTCCTTTTGAGCTTTTTTTAACCTTTAAGTTAGACTATGACCTACCTTGGTAAAAAAAAAAATGATGTGAATGACTAGTGCTAGGGCTTTCATATTTCAAATGTGTATTCCTTGTAATGAAACTTCCCTTTTTACCCCAAACAAAGGAAGTTTTAGGGATATATAGGAATCACATTATCTGTGAATGTAATTTTTAGTCTAGGCTCTAACTTTGATATATGGAAACATTGGAAGCTTATACTTGTTATAGAGCTTGCTTGTAATGACCCGACAGTGAGTCCTGATCTAACAAAAGGTCATTCCTGCAAGTTCAAGGTCACTGGCCTAAAAGTATGAAATTTTTGTCTGGGTCATAACTTTGTAGAAAGAATCACTGGAAGCTCAAACCTGGTACAGGGATTGCTTATGACCCAAAAATGTGTCATGATCTTATCCAGTCATTCCATTTAGTTCAAGGTTACTAGTAGAAAAAAGGTATGACATAACTTGACTTTGGAGAGTCAGTGGAAGCTCATACTCGGTACAGATATTGCTTATGATCAAAGAATATGCCTTGACCTTTATCCAAGGTCATTTTGGCGATTTCAAGGTCACTGGTAGAAAAAAGAAAAAAAATGTCTCGGCTAAAACTTTATTTGGAAAAGAATTGGTACGGGTATTGTTTTTGAAATAAGGAAAGTTATTATTTTAATCCAGTACGTGTCAATGCAGCAAGTTCAAAGTTACAGACAGAATAGTGTAAAATTATTTTTTCAAAACTTTAACTTAACAATGTAGAAATACTAGGAGTTCGTACTTGATACAAAGATTGCTCATTGGAACCTGATACAGGTACTGTTTATGAACCTAAGGAGTGTCATGATTTTAATTCGAAGTCAAATAGCAAGTGAAAGGTTGGTGGTATAAGAATTAAAAATTATGACAAGCCTTTATTATCTGATGGAGAAATATCTGTACGTATGCACGATGATTCACTTAAAGTTTACTAATGATAAAAGTATATGTGAATTTTGCCTAGTCTCAGTCTTTTTGGCAAGAAATTGAAATGAAATGGCAAACTGGAAAAAAAATTCATTTTGGACCAATCCCGATCAAAATAAAACCATAATGAATAAAATAACAATTTATTGCCTTCTTTATTGTCCCCCGCTTTAGCAAAAGCGAGGGGACATTAAATCTCATTCGTCTGTCCGTCCGTCGCAAAAACTTTAAGCTTGCCCATTATTTTTGATTTAGTGGAGCTATGACTTTCACATTTCACTTGTGTGACCCTTGTGAGAAGACCTTTCTTTGGGTACCACCATATTTGACCTTTTGACCTAGACCTTGGAGTTTGACCAACTTTTACACAAAAAATCCAAACTTTTACTTTGGCCATATCTTTTGAATAGTAGAAACTAGGAATTTCATATTTCACATATGCATTTTTTGTGTCAAGGCCTTTCATTGGATACCAACAATTTTGACCTTTTAACTTTGACCTTAGAGACCTATGAAAAACTTTTACCTTGACCATAACTTTTGAACGGAAAGGGCTAGGGCTATCGTACTTCACATATGTAATCCTTGTGAAAAGACCTTTCATTGGATACCAAGAACTTTGACCCTTTGACCTTGACCATGGAGATTGACCTAATTTTCAAAAACTTTGACCATGGCCACAACTTTTGAACGGTAGATACTACATGTAGGACTTCATATTATTGCACATATGTATTTTTTGTCGCAAGACCTTTCATTGGATACCAACAACTTTGACCTTTTGACCTTGGAGATTTCCGTACTTATGAAAAAACTTTAACCTTGACCATATCTTTTGAATGGTAGAAACTAGGACTTACATATTTCACATATGTATTTTTTGTGGCAAGGCCTTTCATTGGATACCAACCATTCTGACATTTTGACTTTGACCTTGGAGATTTCCGTACTTTTGAAAAAAAAAGTTTAACCTTGACCATAACATTTGAACGGTAAGGGCTAAGGCTTTCGTACTTCACATATGTAATCCTTATGAGAAGACCTTTCATTGGATACCAAGAACTTTGACCCTTTGACCTTGACCTTGGAGATTGACTTACTTTTCCAAAAGTTTTACCTTGGCCATAACTATTGAACGGTTAAGGTTAGGGTTTTCATCCTTCACATATGTATTACTTGTGACCTTTTTAAAGAAATCAACAACTCAGATCCTTTCACCTTGGAGTTTGACCTACTTTTCAAAAATGTATCCTTGGCCATAACTTTCTTTTAAACAGGGGGGTGGGTTTTGTATTTCACAATCGTATTTCTTGTCTGAAAACCCTACTTTGGGTAATATCAAATATATTTCATTTGAATTAAGAAAAGTTAAATCTTTGTTATGTTGCCATATGAGGTCATCTGTGTTTCACAAACACATCTTGTTCCTTATATCGAGAAGAGATAGGACTTTCATATTTGACATGTGCATTACCTGTGACAAGATATTTCCGAGCATGCTATGAATTCTTACCCCTTGACCTTGACCTTCACAATTGACCTTATTTTAAAAAAAAAATCAACTTCAGTGATAATTTCTAAATAAATGACATATGATAGGGTGTTCATATTAGACACAATGTGTCATAAAAAATGACATCTCATCCACAAAGACACTGAAAGCGGGGGACTACAATTCTTTGAATTTGCTTGTTAAAATCTAAAATACTACTGTAGAATTTTTGCTCAGATTACAATAGTGGGATGAGCAAAATATATTGTACATTATATGCACGATACAAAATTGTTACTTCCTGGTTTCTACATGAATATACTCAACTTTTCAACATTTAAGACCTTATCCTGTTATTATGAGATACTTCTAGAATTACAAGATAAAAAGTGTTTATTCAGGAAAACACAAAACATAGTTGGAAGATTTTTTCAAATTTATGTGTTCAAAATTTCAAGAGTATATATTTTTTAAATACTTTTTCTTTTCTAACACTTTTTATGACCCCTCTTTGAGGAGATCCTTTTTATCATAAGCACATTAGCATGCTTTCTTCAATACAGATCCTTCCATCGTAATAACATCTTTATCTGCTTAAAAAAACTTGTATCTGACAAATTGCATGAGCATTATCTATAGATACTTTTTCATGCAGTATCTGAAGTAGCATTTCACACACTTAATCACACTTTTTCATTAAAATGTTAGCTAAATTAATTAACCATCTTGGTAAAATGACAAAATAGAAAAAAAAAAAGATCCAATATCTTATGAATTTCATGTACATTTAATACCTTAACATGAAAATCCACTTGACATGTGTAAAAAAAAAGATTGACATGATACGAACAACAGCAATATGATGCATGATGATACATACATTTATATGTATATATAAAAAAAACTTGGATTTTCATTCAAAATAGTGTCTTTGAATGCATGAATGTCTATGTCTATTTTCACATCACAACAAATCTGTAATCCTCAGATGGTAACATTTCTTTCTCCCTGAAAAGAAAAAGAAAATCTGCATTCAAACAGTATACTATAGAATTATAAAGGGAATTGATATAACATAATTTTGTATTATGATCTGGGTCTTTTTTTGTGAATAAATGTCAAGCACATTAACTACTAGTAAAATTTCTCTGTCTGTGTTAGCATGATTACAACAACAGCATTTAATATTTTTTGCTTTAAAAATTTATGAAACCATATACATGGAGAATGACCTCATTCAATTTGAACTTTTCGAATTCCCTAGTATTCACCTATTTCATGTCTACATGTATATTCAATCATTATATATATAAATGTTTTTCGAATCAATGTCTGTCCAAATTTTCTATTCCAAAATGTCTGTGTTTCAATGTCACACATTTTTTGCTAAAACTATCTGTAAAATTCTGAATCAGTTTTCTTCAATACAAAAAAACTCACCTGTTCACCACATATTTCCTCGTCTGTTTCTATTGCCTGAATAACAAAAAAATAATTCTTCACAAAATAGTTAGAATTTGATTATCTTTGTCAACTAAATGATAAACAAGGGATCTGATGATAAAGCTATATTTATCACAAGTTTATCTCTGAATGATTTACCTCTCATTCTTTTGTTTGGTGCTGAATAGTCATCATCTCCATAGTAACCAGACTGGTAACTTCCAAAACTGCAAAAATATCACAATTTTTTAAGATACATGTACATGTACATCATGAAATTTTTACACAGAGATGACAAAGTATACAGGTCGACAGTAAAACTTGGTTATAACGAAGACACTGGGACCTATGAATTTACTCCGCTATATCTGTAATTCGTTTTATCCGTATAAGGAAATTGTTAATTTTATATAGCTCGGGATCCAAGATAACTTCGCTACATCCATGAATTCACAATATCCCTGTTCGTACTAAATGAGTTTTACTGCATTAAGTAATATTTACATGTACATGTTAATCTACTCACAATGCTTGTAAATTACTTTTTGAAAATGAAACACAGTTTGTACTTAACTGCCATGGTTATGACAATGTCAATAAAATGAATTGAATTAAATATAGTATATGTAAGGATATACATACTTATCTCCGAATCCTTGATCATAGTCTCCATACTGAAATTTCAAATTAAACATTTCATTAAAATTAGCCTCATTCCAACCCTCCCACCTAATAAATCACAAGTAAACATTGTTGCCATCTCAAAATTTCCTTGAATAACCACTTTATCTTGTTTTTTTCCACATAAAACTGGTGCTATATATATAGTCAATTCCTATCATTAATTAACTTAAGTATGTATAATTCCAAGACAATCTGTGCACTGGGCTACCATGAGTAATACAGGAAAGTTTTAACCATTCATGATTTCCCAAATACTTTCGATACAAATATATACTGAAAGAAATGTACTTTAGTAATTCCCCCTTCTTACTGGAAAGGGTATGATATAGATACTAAGTTAAGATTACTTACCCCACTACTCTGGCCCATAGGTGGGTTCCCTGGAAAGAAAAAAAAATCCACATTTAAAAAATAATCCTTAATTCAAATCTGTGAAGAACATTTTCCATACAACATTAATATGTGCCAGGAGTGGTATTTTTTAATACTGTCTGCATTTAAGAAATTCAATTCCCATTTTTACATGATACACACTTTGAATATTGATATAATTAAGTGAAAATCTTGATATTGATTTCATCCTTATCTGACATTCTGCAGCACTCACCCCCATATCCCTGGGGTCCCCCTGGACCTCCCCCCACCATGGATGCCAAGTTCTGCATCTGATTCATCAACATCTGGTTCATTTTCTCCTGTTTCATCACTGAAAGTACATATCAACATACCACAGAGTGCATCAAGTCTCAAATAACAAGTACATCTTCAGGACACCCGAGTCCTGTGAGTTATATTTCTTGAAGGCAGCTATATTTTTTCCAGTTTCGATTATTTTTATTTTATATTTTATATAATTTTGATTTTTCCTTTGGATTGTTTTATGCTCTCAATTTATAGGACACTTACTGTAATTCTGTCCGTACTCTCCTCCCATGGGACCGGCTCTGTAGTCACGACGACCTCTGTCTCTGTTGCCATAGTAACCTCCGCCCCCACCACCACCACCACCACCCCCACGGTTCCTTTTCCTCCAGCCTCCCGACTGTTCTTTGTGTTGCTTCTTCTGTCTTTCCGCGGGATCATCCACTAATAGAAATGATAAAATGCTATCTTGGACAATCTGCTGTTTACTTTGTTTATAAATTACTTAGTCAAAGCAAAGGATAAATGTATGTAAATATCTATTCAATATGATAGACATTCACACGTTTTAAATGAAACCATTTAAGACACACCAGGAAAAATCACAAAATTCCCTACATTTCTTCAAAACTACCTCATATCAAACTATAAACAAATTTGACCCATTCGTGAGAACCGAGAGTTTCAGAAATGAAAGCAACATTCGCACTATATATTAAGTACGTACAATCTTCAGGTGCTGGGAAGTACCAGTCCACAGTGCAGTTGGTTTCTCCAATTAGAACCACAGGACTTCTCTCCAGAGCTGCTGCACAATCCTTCCCAGATACAAAATCGAGAATGGCTACCCTGTAAACAGAGGCAATGCTTTAAATCTTGCCACTTTATCCTGCCTTTTTTTCTAATTCAAGCTTTTACTCCTTTAACTACATATTTCCATGAATGGATACATATAAATCTGATATTTATCCAAAAAAGTATTTCCTTGATTTTGTACAATTTAAATAATAGAAATAATTGCTCAACTTTCTACAATTAGACATCACAATTCAACTTTCTGAGAAAAAAAAAGACATAACTGTTCAACTCAGCTGTAGAGAACAACAGCAGAAAAAAATATTACTTATACAATGGAATATAGTGACCTTTACCTCTCTCCCTCCGTTCAAACACACACAGACAGTAACACACTGACTATGAGCATTACAAAATTCACTGCATGTTCTGAAAATATCAGTAGAACGAAAGCACCAGCCATGGTGGCGAGTGGCTAACACTTACCCGAGCTTCTTCCCCTCTTTATCGACGGGCATGTTGACACTAGAAACATCTGGGAACATGGCCCTTAAAACCTCTTCAGTAGTTTCTTGTGGTATGTCATGAACATACAGAGTTTTATTTTTATGTCCTGTAAATTCACAAGTCAAATCAAAACCCTGTCACCCCTTCTTAGTGGGAAACATATGTCTGAGTGGTAATGACCAGTTATAATATTTGTATGGAACAGTCCATGAGAAGGGGGTGACAAGGTTAAGTTGAAACCATTGTGGTTTCTTTAATCTTATTTCATTGGGTGACATATGCCAGAATCTAGCAAGAGTCAGCATCCAAGCACACAACACTGAAGAGTAACAACTTCTGTCAATGAAAAGAGCATCATCATGTTTATACTGCTCAACATTCAAAAGAACATTTAAGTATGAAAATATTATATCTGGCACAAAGCCTTCAATATTCAGTATTTCACTTTTTCTGTTCAAATGGATCATTTATTTAGAAAAAAATTTATTTGAAAGTTCCTAGGAAAGAAATTTTTTTGGAAGCAGCTCGAAACAAAATGTAAACCCCGTTGAGGATTTGTTCTGCTGCTTTGATGTTTTTGTCTATATTTACCAAATTTGGCATCAGGATACTTTTCCTTTATCTTCTGTGTACCTAAACAACACAAAAAATGCAATCAGTCTCCAAAAGAACCAATTTCTCTTCCATTTATGATCAAGGACAATTATATATACATATATATGACTTTCAGTTCATAAAAATAGACCACAATAAACAGTGAACAAACACAATTAATGAAAATAATGTCTTATAAGCAAGCAAAACTTTAACAGGTGTATCAATTGTATTCTAATAATGCTAATAGCCTCCTCAAAGACCTATATATCTTAATATCAATATTGCAGTGACATACCAAGCATGGAAGCCAAAGCTTTGGGACACTCCATTTTAAAATCTTCTCCAGACAACTGTAGTTTTGCGAGCTTCTTGAGAATTGCCAGGGCCCCAATGGATCTCCATGGATCAAACCACAATGTAAGCACACTGTTTTAAACAGACAGAAAATTTTTAAAATCATATTACCGGGTAATATATAAATTTATGAAACAATTTTCTGATATGTAATGAGAAAATATCATTTATAAAGGGTTATTTTAATGAGCCAGAATTCACCATGGATCGGACAATATTCACCATGCATCAGAAAAACAGCAAATTGAACATGGATGGTGCCAAATCTCATCCCAGTGGCCCTTAAAACTCTCAATATGTTTTAAAATTACTGTGATTTGAAACATTTGTTTAGGAATTAAATTATCTTAATTGGAATGACTAGTGATCCACATATGAGGAGAGATTTTAGATACATCACATTGCCCCCCCCCCCTCCCCCCCTATAGGCCCTGCAATGTTTCGTAATATGGCAACTTGCTACTCTGAGTGTTCTATTTTCTAGTTGGAAGAAATTGAGTCCACTTCTAGATTCCACATAACCATAACTTGTACTTTCACTGAGCATATTGAATTTATTTTTATTTTTTAATTTCTGAAGAATCAGCTGTCAGTTGGATATTACACATGTATCTCTATACAAAATGGGATTACCCATGCATCTCAAAGTGTCTGATGCATGCTTAATTTGTGTCCGATGCATGGTGGGAAAAAAATCTTTAGAAAATTTATATAGATTTTGAAATAAAATTTTCTATTGATTTATCAATCAACGACAATCATTGACAAAACTCACCCAATTTTGACTCGTTCCCCTCCGCTGGAAGACAAAACAAGTCAATACACGGAGACATTCAGGTTTGATGCAAGTTAATTGTTTAAAGTTGTCCGATGCATGGTGAATTCACCCTACATAATAATTACATCTAATTATCAACAAAATACCACATGTTTCATGATTTATAAGATTTTTAAAATACCCCCTTCTCCTTTCCATTTCCAGGGTAGCCTTAGAACACCTGTGTAGAACTTGATGAAGGTCATGATTACTCAGATCTTTAATTAGAACAACAGAAAGCCTGATAGGTCCTTTGATGGCTGCCAAAAAAAGAAAAAAAACAACAAATTATTTAGAAACCACTTCCAATCTGCTTAACTGTGAAACTCTTAACAGACTGAATTTTAATGTGCAACATCCCCTTATGAAAACTTTTTTTAGTGCTTGATACTGATCAGAGCAACAAACCATTTGTCAACAGGGTGTTTTCTTCTTCACGTTTCTCGTGTTTGGTCTCTGTTTTCTCTTCTTCCTCTTCTTCTTCAGCGTCGTCCTTCTTAACTTCCACCAACTCTGCATTCTCTGTTGTATCCATTGTGTCTAGAATTTAGATCAAGTCTCTTTGAATTTAAATTGCAAAACTGAACTGACAATGTAAACCTTCATTACATGGATAAACTTTCATTAAAATCATATGAATTTAGTAAATATTTTCTTCAACATCTAAAATAAACAACAATTTTTTTTCTACTGGGTCAGGGACCAACCTAGACCCAAAAATTAGGGAGACTTCACTTCTCCCTCAGAGAAATTTAGGGAGAAGTTTTGAAATTTAGGGAGACTTCTTGGCGCGCATGACGCCCACTGATCATTATAAAACTTTTTAAAAATGAAACTATTTCATTGTTTATAACTTGAAATACTTTTCAATAATTTTTTTCTGTATTGAAATCCTAGTAAAAATAATTTAAGAAGGAGAAAAAGAATCTGAATTTTTTTTCCAATTACAAGGTATATCTAGCAAAAAAAAAAAGAACAACAACAAACAAAACAAATCAAATAAAATAAATAATGACAATGTAAAAGTTTTTTTTTCATTTTTTGCATAGGCTAATAATTAATATGCACAATTAAATTTTAAATTCTATCTTTTCATTTTAAATTTGAAGCCTCATTGCATAGTCATAATTTTGTTATTATCTCTTTAAAATTTGTTTTCAATCTTAATTTTTTTTTCTGAAAAAGTTTTGATGTACTACGTACTATATGCATGCTGATTGAACTCTGTATATCAGACATGTAATTTCTTAGACAGTCAATAACTACACAATTTAACAGTAAAATAGGTCTGTATTCACAGCATGAATTAATTATTTGGCAATAAAAAGATCTAAAATCATCTTCAACATCTTTGGCATGACATCGATATAGCTGACCAGCTGTTTTGCGTCTGGTTGTGCATAACTTGTAACGATGGACTTTATCATACCCGGAAGTGTAAAATCTAGAGGAGTTCCGTCAGAGTATTCGATGCATTGGACATTAGTAACAAAACAGGTGCAAGTGTCCTGCTGTTTCGTTTATTTCAGCAGTAATAAAACAGGATTTATAAACTACTGACGATTCTACCATGTTTCTTAATAGATTTGCTTCAGGATTTTCAATAATGGGGTTGCAAATGTTAGGGCGACTTTAACTTCGCTTTCATGATAAATTACGGCGAAGTTTGGAGCCCAAAAGCGACTATTTCGCCTCAGTCGCCCCCTCGGTTGGTCCCTGCTGGGTAATTTCATATTAAGGTTCAACTCTTTACCCCTTTATAATATCAGTGCAACCGCTACAAGTATTGTAGACAAGTTGATGAACTATAAAACTTACAAACATACAGTCATGACCATTTTAAGAAATCGCCTTCTCCTGAATGTCTGGCTAAAATTCAAAACTTTTTCAACCTCCAGGAAACAATATTTATTATTCCTTTTTTTCAGTCCGTTAACAAATATGTTGAATTAAATTTTTCCTGGGGAAAAAAAATTTCCCTATAGAACCAATTCTTTTTTATGCCATGAACATGATGAAAGACAGGGCAAATGGACTTTATTTAAAAAATAGTCTAGAAACACCCTTATAACATAGTATTTGATTATCCAGTTTATCAGTTTTACCTGATTCCTTTTTTGCTTCTTCTTCCCCAGCTAACAACTTCTCCTCCATTGCTGCATCATCAGCCATTTTGATCTAGAATTGTAGAAATCATACAATATACAAATTATCTGCCAATGAATATACATGTAATCACTGCATGCAATATGTATCATGGTGCTTTGTATTGTCGCATTCTGGACTAAGCATTTCCAGCTAAAAACAACCAAAAGGCATTCTTTAGGACAGTTGATGAGGATAGACTGTGAAAGAAATTTCAGTCTTTTACATCCTTATATGGAATTAGAATGCTTTTTTTTTTCCTTTCAAATTTATAAGTAACTTATTTTCAATAGTAGAAAAACCTGAAGTTTCCGAATTTGTTTTCCCTTTCTATATCCATCAACTGTCCTAAAAGAGCGTATTTGGATTGTTTCTAGCCTGAAATGTGTATTGTAGAGGCTCTAAAGGGATAATTTAAGCATTATGTCTTTAGTTTTAGGAGAATCTTTATTTGATAGATCTGAGTAAAATAAAGGAAAAAAAAAACAAAGGTTGAAACGAGGAAGGGATCCACAATGGTGACTTCCCTTGTGTTGTTTTAATATAGTGTACACGATTTTTAAATAATTAATAATTACACGCCGGGAGCAGGCCCCTGTGACCCAACCTAATCTTGATTTGAATAATGCATTTAATGGGAAACAACTCTTTCTATTTTCTAAGTAATGATGCATGTCAATATTGAATATTGTATTTTCAGTATTGGCAATTTTTAAGGGCTACTTGATACAATTTCATTTTATATTTGCAAATATACGAACAAAATTGAAACAATCAACACTTAGTTATTTACATGCTGCAGTTTGTAACACAAAATGAAAGAGGATGGAAAAATAAATCACACCATAATGTCACCTCAGTGAATGTCCAAAGCATATGGTATATTCTTGCAAAGCTAGAGTTAATTCTTTTTTTTTCAGAAATACGCATATTCAAAAAACTTGTGACCTTAACTACAAACCTAAGTCTTTCTTTTTTTTCTTCTAAATATTTGACAATCAGCTTTCGAAGTAGGCCAACACCACGCCACAGAGACTGTCACGTGATATAAACCTCCCGGATGACATATGCAATTAGTAAACCTTTCGTAAAGATTTCGTATACTAAACGAAAACGCGTTTCTATTATTTTTAAAGTTTTTGAAGATTGGTGCTTCGATAGAGAGATAAACTAATCCTTATTTTTTAAATGTTTATATCGATGAAATCTTCCAATCATTTATAAGTGCATACTGATTCACATTCAAACAAAATATTCCATGAGGGACTAGTTTTACACAGTGCCTCTACTTTCATTTTATCAACATCCCATGTGTTAAACTTCAATATGTGATGAAATGGTTCAGCAATGTGATTTGACATTTTAAAAAAAGCTTATTGTAAGTAATTTTACTTATATTAATTTTATGTAGCAAAACATTTAGGCCTTAGTATTGCATGAATGACGTGACGTTGTGTATAGATACTACAATAATAACGTATATAAGCTGATGTACTGATATATGGAAATAAACGAACAGCAGATCAAACTCAAAAGCCCATTGAAACGATACATATCGGGAGCAGAGAAAACATGGAACTATAAAACCTCAGAGGTGAGATTAGATGCCATGGAGCAAATGTATTGATTTATCACACATCACCAACATTTTGCTTTCCCAGAAATCAATATATCACTTATCACACATGTATATAAGCCTACTTGAATCCTTTAATAACTTTGATAGGGCTTTTTTTTCATTTTTACGTGCCCTTTTACTTATGTATTATGAGGCCTTGCTATCAAATGGTCATTAAAAGTAAAATTAAAGTTGTTCCCCTTTTTCTATGGTAATTTGTCAACTTTTCTAAGACTAGTACTTTCATTTGTTATCATTCTTTGGTCATTCTGCTGTAGGGTCAATTTTAGATACATGTAGAATATTTTGTAGTTTAAATGATATGCTTAAGGCTAAATTTAGCTTTTCAGATTGAAATTAGTGTATTGTCTGTTGTTTTCATTGTTGTTGTATAACTTATATTAAACTTTACACATTATTATCTTCTTCAGAGCTAACTTCAACCAAACTTGTCAAAAATATCATGTGTTTAAGTGATTCACAGTTTATTCAAATTAAGTGATTTTGGTGCACACCCTCTTCCAAGGGTAGTCATTTTTAGCTCACCTGAGCCGAAGGCGAAGGCTCAAGTGAGCTTTTCTGATCACATTTTGTCAGGGCTCGACATTAACTTTTTTTCCTACTTGTCCATTTGGACAATTGACTAAGATATTTACTTGTCCGAACTTCAACTTCACTTGTCCAAAAAATTTTTAATGAATGTCTTGTTATGTCAACTTGAAATCAATTAAAAAAATAAATGTGCTTGATTTATTACTGTCGTTATTGATAAATAAGACAAACACATATAAAACAAAATTTTATCTAGACTTCCTGTCCTGACAACAGCATAAATGTTCGCAAGTGAATCTGTAATATCAATCAAATATATTCCAAACTCACAAACATCGTAAGATCCACGCCATGCAATAGTATGGCTGCAATTAGTGAACATCGATCCCGATCAAGTTTGAACTTACATAGCGGTTGATAACGGGATCGAAAGTCAGTTTTATACATGTACTGCTTCCGTTTTTACTCGATAAACTTTCCAATAGTTGTTTTTTATTTTATCCTTGTTATTATTCTAAGACTTCTTTACATAGAAAAATCACTTGTCCAATCGGACAAGTGCCCAGCAATATTCACTTGTCCGTAATTTTTTTTCATTGGTACCGGACAAGCGGACAAGCGTTAATGTCGAGCCCTGTTTGTCCGTTGTCCGTCTGTCTGTCTGTCCGTCAGTCTGTAAACTTTTCACATTTTCGACTTCTTCTCAAGAACCACTGGGCCAATTTTAACCAAACTTGGTACAAAGCATCCGTTGGTAAAGGGGAGTTTGAATTGTTAAAATAAAGGGCCAAGTCTCTTCACAAGGGGAGATAATCAAGAGAAGACAAAAATAGGGTGGGGTCATTAAAAAATCTTCTTCTCAAGAACCACTGGGCCAAAAACTCTGAAACTTACATGGAAGCATCCTGGGGTAGTGTAGATTCTAAATTATTCAAATCATGACCCCCGGGGATAGGGCGGGCCGCAATAGGGAATCAAAGTTTTACATAGAAATATACGGGAAAAATCTTTAAAAATCTTCTTTTCAAGAACTGCTGGGCCAGAAAAGCTGAAACTTTTATGTAAGCATTTTTAGGTAGTGTAGACTGTAAATTGTGAAAATCATGGCCCCCGGGGGTTGGGCGGGCCACAATAGGGAATCAAAGTTTTACTGTAGATCACTAAATTTTCACGACACCTTATTTTCGCGAGATAGTCATTGACTCTTGATTAGCGAGATAAAATATTCACGAATTGTGGTTATTGCCCTATATAATCTTAAGGAATACTATTATGCGCGAGAATTTAATTTTCGCGAGCATACTGTCTCGCGTAATTACGCGAAAATAAAGTTCTCGCGAATAAAAAGTGATTTACAGTACATAGAAATGTATAGGAAAAAACTTTTAAAATCTTCTTCTCAAGAACCACTGGGCCAGAAAAGCTGAAACTTATGTGGAAGCATCCTTGGGTAGTGTAGATTCTAAATTGTTCAAATCATGGCCCCCGGGGGTTGGGCGGGGGCACAATAGAGAATCAAAGTTTTACATCGAAATGTATAGGAAAAAATTTTAAAATCTTCTCCTGAAGAACCACTGGGCCAGAAAAGCTGAAACTTATGTGGAAGCATCCTGAGATTGCGTAGATTCTGAATTAAAAAAATTAAGACCCCCAGGGGTTGGGTGGGGCCGCAATAGGGAATCAAAGTTTTACGTAGAAATATACCCGGTATAGAAATAAACTTTAAAAATCTTCTTCTCAAGAACCACTGGGCCAGAAACGCTGAAACTTATGTGAAAGCCTCCTCGGGTAGTGTAGTTTCTAAATTGTAAAAAATTGTGACATGGGGGCGAGAGTACGGCGAGGCCACAATAGGTATTACAAGGGAGGAAATCTGGTAAAGAACAGCATCACCAATGTTACTAAGGTGAGCGATGTGGCCCATGGGCCTCTTGTTTTTAAAATAATGAAAAATGAATGGGGCTTTAAGAAAGTCTTCTGATGAAGAGCGAGTGGGGCAATAATTTAGATAAATCTTAGGTGAAAGCTTTCTGACATTTTTGTCAAATCTTCGTCCCCAGGGTAGGGTGAGACCACCATGGATCGATTAATGCATGATCAAATTTTTACATGAATATAAAAAGGAAGAAGGAATCTTTAGAAATCCTCTCTTCTAGAATGGCAAAGTCATTATTAGTCATATTTATATCTAAGTATCCTCAGGTAGTGTATAGAGAGGGCTACAATATATGATCTAAATTTTCCATTCATATATTGTGATTAATAGTCATTGAGAGTTACCCCTCTTATTCCCTGTTCACATGACGAGTTTAATTCGCAGTAAATTAATGCGAAGTAAACTAATGCGAATCAAATTAATGCGAATTAAATTGCGTTCACACGACAGCTAATGCGAAGTAAACTAATGCGAATTAAAAATTTTCTTATACAGTCAGGCGTCAGTAAATCTATTATGACGTCATTTGTAAATCACGTCATGTATGCAGAGCCATCCTTTGATACATCATGAAGTGACTATACAAGTATTTATTGATTTAAGTGCTTAACATTCCTTCTCTCAATTTTTGAACCAAATATAACACAAATACCTATATATAACCACCAACATGTGTCCTGTGACTTAATTCTGGCCTTACGCATGCGTAAAAATTTAATTCGAATTAGCTTCGCTTAGCGTTCACACGGAGCTAATGCGAAGTAATTGAATGCGCAGTAAATTAATTCGAATTAAACTAATTCGCATTAAATTCTCCGTGTGAACGCTTAACGAAGCTAATTCGCAGTAAATTTACGTTTAATTCGAATTAAACTCTCCGTGTGAACAGGGCATTAAACAAGCTGAACAACATTTGAAGTTTCCAATAGCTTATAAAAGAATTAAAATTATTAGATATTAGGAAGAGACTTTGTACAGCGACTATCAGAATTTTGGAGCGTAACAAAGATCTGATTTTAATCAGATTGACTATTATCCATGCAGGTGATATTTAGCTGCAATAGTGTAGCCCTCTCCCGATTTTTTCCCCCCAGAAAAATTTCAGATTGAAAAAAAAAGAACGAGTGGGCTACATTATAGCAGCTAAGTAAAACTGAGAAAAAGTATTTAATTCATATATAGTAATGTGATCACAGGAAGTATTACTTTGTAATTTTTCTCATTACAACTATAGTATATCTGTTTACATTTCATCTTATAATTATAAACACCACATGTCATTATTACAATGACAAATGAGAGGAACTTTGAGCACTGAGCTCACTAAGTGATACCCCCCGCCTCCCATATGGTTATAATTACAAAGTCCCTCTTTTGCTCTTGGAGACCCGAAATAAGTGTCAGATCAAGAAGTAAAATAAGAGGTGCACAATGACATTATTTAATAAAGAATCTGTGAAAGTATCATTAATTTTTTCAGTGTATAGGAGGATTTGCGGATAAGAGAGAGGTTTTCCAAAGCGTAACGGATGAACATATAGACAGACGGACATCCCAATCACTATATACCCACCCACTTTTCAAGCGGGTGGTATAATAATCAAGTCTTATATGTTCTATTTTTTCATTGTCCTATGCTGGACTCTGTATGTTGTCAGGTATTTTAAGCAACTACCTCACTGAAAAACACCTACACATTTCTTATATAATTTACAGATATATAACACCATACAATTATATCCTCAGAAGTGTTGACTTTCTTGCACTCACATTTAAATATAGGCGTATGTATGGTAAACATTAAGGGATAGATACAAAATCATGACAATTGACTATAATATAAGTTAAACTGCCTATTTTCTTATAATTTAGGTACCGGTACTTAAATGTTCAATTCAGATTTGTTTACATCTTACAGGACTTTGAGTTCAAGGCTTTTGTCCCCATTGATGCTTTAATTGTCTGCTTGAATATGGCAGATTGGTATAATCATAAAGCACAGAACAGCTGATATGGCCGACACTTGCATGACTGAAGCCAGACATGGCGGCCATTATATACCAGTACAAACCGGTGATCAGGTCTCCTTAATGCAGCACTGGGAGAGGATGACAATAATTTGCTCAGTGATCATAGCCAGTGATTCATCCCAATTTCAAGGCTGAGAGTCTGCCATAAAAGCAGTTCATACAAATCGTGCTTTAAGAAGGTTGATGTCATCTGATTCATTAAGCAAAAAACTATTCTCCATGTCTTTGTTCCTGGGGAATTCAGTTTGTTTATCTACTTTCTGGGAATGGACATGAATTTCTATCTTCCTTAATTCCTATTAGGAGAAATTTACCCTTAACATTCCATAGATCAAATTAAGTGAAAGATGTCTCCATCTTTTTGCAATCAATAATAATTTAAGTTGGACTTTCCCCTTATCTAGCATCAAGCTGTAAATAATTACAATATAAACTGATTATAACAAAGAAAGGGACAAAAACATTTCAATATTTCATGTGTATATCAAAATTTATGCCTTTCCTCCAAAGGACTGAGGGATATGTTGTTTTAATCCCTTGTGTGTCTTTCTGTGCCTGATATAGCTTGGTTTTCGAAATAAGGGTACTGTAAACCAACTTCTATTCGTGTGCGTGAAATATTCGCGAGTTTCGCGACCTACTTAAAGTCGCGAATATTAATCGCCGTGAACTATTTATTTTGCTTTGCTTTTGTAGAAAATGTTTCCTTTTTCATGAAAATAAATCATCGCAGATTGATTTTAAACTAACGAATCACGAAGAAAAGATGATGCAAATAATAGTTGGTTTACAGTATTACGAGGTAATAATAAACATGTTTATTGTAATCACATTCATATAAAAGTGCCACAGGTGAGCATTGTGGCCCATGGGCCATTTGTCAATGGCTGTGTTTAAGGCTGCTGGTTATAGATGGTGTATGAATGTCAGTTTTCTAGGTTTCTATGGAAATCTGTGCTATCTATGGTCTCATTAATGACTCCATGTTACATGTATTTACACATTTATGAACACTGCAGCTAAACCTCAAACATTAGCATATTGAACAAATTAGCTCTGCCCTTGGTCTAATTTTGAATTTAAGCATGTTTAGTGCAAACATTAGGATGTCAGTTTTTTGAATATTGCAAGACTTTCCCACTTCTTTTTTACAGATAGTCAGAGATCATCATGTTTGTTTTGGCTGAAATGAAAGACACCATAAGGATTCCACCCTGGCTCTTCCACATCAAATTTAACGATGCTGTCATTGAGGCTCTAAACAAGAAACTGGCAAATAAGGTAGCAGTTTGGTGTTTAGGCTAGAGCAAGAAGATCCTTAAGACAATATCATTTTAATGATAGAACATTCTATCTAGTGCTTGGATTAAACTTTATTTAATGTAAATACCTGCAGCTAGTAGACACTTTCATTAAAAGAATAAAAGAAGATAAACCAGTTTTTCATTAATTAATTTAGAGACTTGAGAAACAAAGACAAAAGAGAGAAAACTTGATTATTGCAGAAGCTTTAAAAAACATTTATGAAAAAATGTTTAAATTCAGTGTAATTTTCTTCATGAAAACATGGTAGGAACTATATGCATTTTATATACTTTAGGAACACCAAAATGTACATTGTTTTGACACAATTTCACTTGATAAAAAAAAAATTAACCTTGTTAAATTAACGAAAAATACAACAAATACATTGTACAACAAATATGCGTTCAAAATTAATTTGTCACTTTTTTTCCTCGGAATGTTTGTTTGCGTTATTTAACTTTGCAACGTACGTCACAAATGGCTCTTACGTCTATGAAGCACACCAGATTTGAAGGGAGCTAAATCACATTAAATATTACCGAAATAACAATTATGAAGAGGAAAAATTAGAGAATGTAAATATAAGAATTGAATTCATATTTAGGGATGTCTATAACATGCAGTATTTAATTTGTCAGCACGGCCAGGTGTGTTTTAGGACTGAAGACATCCCAAAATATGAATTCAATGCTTAAATGGGTTAAATCGTGTTCTAAGAAAATTTGATCAAATTATTATTTTTTGCAACTTTCCACAATTTCAATCTTTTTAATTTATATACAGTAAAAATTTACATAATATTGTGGATTTTTATTAAGCATTATCAATTTTCTCTCTCCATTTCAGAAAACTATTTATGAATTATACAAAAAAGATTATTCAATATACATATACATATATATGCTTGTTTATATATTACACTGTGTGTTAAAATCCAATATCTATATGCATCAAATTATGGAGAAGCAAAAAAAAAAACCCAGACAAAAGTAAAAATTACAATGTCCTCATATCAATTACCAATATAAAAATGTTTTTTCAAATAGAACCCTTACAATTGCCATCTCTTAAAGAACTGGGTGTCTTCCATATTTAATGCAAACAAGTATTTTTCAAAACTATAGTACTTTTTATCTTTATAATAAATTTTTATTTCTCATCAACCAATATGCTTGAGAAGAATGTTTTATATTTTATTACATAGATTTTGGTATACAGAACTGTTTTACAAAACAATATATATGAAATTTAAAAGATACTCTTATATCATGTATATTCTTTTTGCCAGAAATATGTAATATAACAGAAATTGGGTCTAAGTTAATATTTTTTCCAGTATTTTGTATAATCCATTCTTCTAAACAATCCCATATATTCCCTTAACAGGAAGACAGTAAGTTTTAAAAAACTTAGTACAAAGCATCCTTGGGTGATGGGGTAGATTAAAGAAGGGAGCACAGGGGATATATATCTTTAATTTTAGACAAAAAACAACAATTTCTTCTTCTCAAGAACCACTAGGCCAGAAAAGCTGAAACCATTGGAGATTTGAATCTTTCAAGTTTGTAAAAAGATCTTTCCAGTTAATTGTCATTCATGACCCAAATCTCGGGTCACATTTTGAACACAAGTTTTAGATAGAAATATATAGGAAAAATCTATTAAAATCTTCTTCACAACAACAATTAAAGGAGCTGAAATGTGTAGGAAGTATATTCCTGGGGTAGTGTAGATTCTAAATTGTTCAAATCATGACCCCCATTTTGGGGCCAAAAGGGAATCAAAGTTTGATAGAAATATATTAAAATACTTTTAAAAAATCTTAAATTTTTTGGCAAGAAAATTTATATATTAGTTTAAAAAACTACAAATATTTTAAATTGTCCAAATTATGACCCTTGGGGTACGATGGGATCACAATAGCTACTGTAAATCACCTTTTATTTGCGAGAACTTTATTTTCGCGTAATTACGCGAGACAGTGTCCTAGCGTAAATTAAAGTTTTTACAATGGTTTTATCCTGAATAAGATTATATACAAAAATAACCAGAATTCATGAAATTTTTTTCTCGCTGAAAATTCAATGTATATAAAATCAATTATGATTGGAAAATTTAGTGATATGCAGTGCCGGGAAATCTTTTCACTTTTTAGCATGGTCATTTTGTGGCCCATAGGCCTCTTGTTTATTGCTCTATTCTTAAAGTTCAGTTTCTCAAAATTTGTTTCAGTCTATCAAGAACACATAGTAATTATCTTCTCAGTTGTACATATATAGTCATGTTGATATTGTTCCTCTACAAAACATGTTGACATTATTTTGCAAAGAATTAAGATTCATCTTTTGCAAAAATAATTATTCAATTTTGTTATGCAAATGGCATGTTTATAACAATGCATGCACAAAATTTACAGCTATCTAATTACTTCTAAAATGCTTCCGAGGCACTAAGACTTTTGTAATTTCATTTTTCTTTATAGGTCGTTCACAATGTAGGCCTCTGCATTGCATTATGGGATATTACAAAACTTGAAGACAGCTATATATTTCCAGGAGATGGTGCTTCCCACACAGTGGGTGAGTTATGAAGCATCGGTCACATCCATCAACCTAGATTTGTCAAAGTGTATAAAAAACAGTAGTCTAATAGTGTATATGATTGACAGTTTTCTCATTTCATTTTTAGCTCTACTATAGAAGACCAGTATATATGCTTATGCGATAGTAATCTGTCGTGAAGCATTTGCATATATTCTGTAAACAATTTTTCAAAATGCTACTCCTCCTACAGTTTTTCTAATTTCAATATAACTTGGCACACAAGTAGACTACACTAAATACATAATTCTGTGTATGTTTTTGATCTTCGATGAACGGTGTTGCCGTGGTTACTAAAAATAGAAATTTCTGTGAAATTTTTCAAAACGCTACTCCTCATATATATTAAAATGATTTCAGTATAACTTGGCACACAAGTAGACTACACTAAGATACATAATTCTGTGTATCGGCAATTTTTTGATGAACGGTGTTGCCGTGGTTATAAAAATAGAAATTTCTGTGAAATTCTTTCAAAATGCTACTATTCCTACATTTTGGTTTGATTTCATTATAACTTGGCACACAAGTAGACTACACTAAGATACATAATTCTGTGTATCGGTTTTTGATTTCGATGAACGGTGTTGCCGTGGTTACTAAAAATAGAAATTTCTGTGAAATTCTTTCAAAATGCTACTCCTCCTACGGTTTTGGTCTGATTTCAGTATTACTTGGCAAACAAGTAGAATACACTAAGATACATAATTCTATGTATCGGTTTTTGATTTTGATGAACGGTGTTGCCGTGGTTACTAAAAATAGAAATTTCTGTGAAATTGTTTCAAAATGCTACTCCTCCTACAGTTTTGGTTTGATTTCATTATAACTTGGCACACAAGTAGAATACACTAAGATACATAATTCTGTTTATCGGTTTTTGATTTCGATGAACGGTGTTGCCGTGGTTACTAAAAATAGAAATAGCTGTAAAATTGTTTCAAAATGCTACTCCTCCCACAGTTTTGGTCTGATTTCAATATAACTTGGCACATAAGTAGAATACACTAAGATACATAATTCTGTATATCGAATTTTAATTTTGATGAACGGTTTGCCGTGGTTACTAAAAATAGAAATGTCTGTAAAATTGTTTCAAAATGCTACTCCTCCTACAGTTTTGGTCTGATTTCAGTATAACTTGGCACACAAGTAGACTACACTAAGAACATAAAGAGACTTTATCAACGATCATTATTCTAAAGTTTCAAATCCCAGCTGCTTAAGTACTTTTCTCTTCCTTTGCTATAAGTTGACAGTTTTCTCACAGAGATTTTTCTTTTAGTCATAAATTGTTTTTTGTAAATCACTGTTATGTATCATAGAAACTTGAAAGGGGAGGTGTTTCCTAGTAATTTTTCCAATATATGCCATTGTTATATGTAAAAATATTGCCACTTAATTGTGGTGCCCCATTGGTAATAATGTATGCTGACCATTTTTAATACATCAAGAAATTTTTGCTGGATTATAGTGCCTAAGATAACTCATTAATGTGATTACAGTAAAATCATGTATTATCATGGGGTCAAATTTTCATGATTTGAGGAAAAAATATTGGTGTGATTTTGTGGCTGGAGAATGTTTAGTAGTAATTGTATATGAAATTTTACATTTTGTGGTGGTCATGAATTTGAGGGTCTCTCAATACCCCGAAAACAACGAAAATTAAATCCCTGTGAAAATTTGTGATTTCACAGTAATTTTTAAAAGCAGTTTGAACTTGCAATTAAGAAAAATCCCCCCCCCCTCCCAACTGAAATTTCAGGAAATGTCTGGTTATATGGGCTCCCCATACTGAAAAAAATGCTTCTTACAGGCCTATGTTAGGTTAATTTTGTGTCATGGAGCAAAACCATTGAATTTTTATTACCATATTTACGATGATTTTTTTTTTTTTTTTTTTTTTTTGATGAATTTTTTGCATGTCTTATTTTTATCAATTATGAGTATTGGCTTGCATTAACTGTAATTGTTTTGCCTTTGAAATTAAGCAATTACAAGTCACACCAAAATTTGATATAAATTTTGGCACATTTTTTGCCTGTCGTAATTAGGGTTCAGAAATATGACAGTAAGGAAATAATCAACTTTCAATGTTAGTTTATACGAAATTCCTAAACGTGAATAGACAATTGAAATATCCTTTGAAATTAGTTCATTTCAGATATGTAATTTTCCGACCATTTATGGATGAAATATTAACTGGCAAAACAAAGAGCTGCAGCAAAGAGGGAGTTCACGGTAAATTTGCTTCCGAAAAAATTTTTGGTTAATCATTGCTTTGCATGCTAGAGTTAATTACGTTACTGAAAACTTGAACAAAACAAATGTTTGCACTGTTACCATAAATTTTACATGGGATAATTTCTACGCAAATGCGATTATGTCAGTATATAAACATATTTATAATTTAGATTGTTGAAGTGCAGTGCATGTGGGAACATGGTTTAGTAGGTCAGGTTTTATTGTGATGAACGAAGTGCAGTGTCTTTTGTCTTCCGTTTCAGTGTCAATAGGAATATTTGATGACATCTTGATTCCAGCAGATGCCATGCAGCATCCCTCTAGGTTGTATCCTTTGAAATGCTTCCAGTTCGTTGCATGATAAATCCCATCTTCTGCTGGCAAGAAGACATAACAGGAAGAAACCCAGAAGCGTTGGATTTGTCATCTCGATTTTTTTTTTGTTATTATTACGGGCTGACATTTTGAGAGGAAAGTGTGGGTTTTCAGTGCAAAAAAACAAGAGAAATTGAAATACTGGAATGAGACCAAATTGTGGCTTTGTGAAATAGGTTACCAAGTGAAAATTCAGTAATTGTTGTTCACATAAAAAGCTTCTTATCGCTTAATATGTCAACTAAGAAAAATAAGGGTATCTTTGTTTCTAGTTTATTGTTAAAAATGAAATATGTATCTCCTTATATGTGCCTCAGATTCAAATCATTGTATGGAAAAATTAGGCTTCTTCTTAAATGAATATCCAAAATCTGAATGAAACATCAATGAATTTGCTTGTATTGTAATGTAGACTATTTTTCTTAATGCATTAAGTTATTTTTGTGACATTCCTTTTAGGTCAAGGTTATTTTGGATAATGAATAGGAATTTTGTAGGGTTTATACTTAAGGTTGTTGATTTATCTTCATTCATAATCACACCAAAATTGTGTCTTCTTAATTTAAGGCCATTCTTCACTTAGATCTTGTTTGAAGCATGATTTCAAAGTTTGCTTCTTTTCTGCAAGTTTTGGACTGCCAGAGAGCATTTAATTTATTGAGTATATTGTTTAATTTTCATAAGAAATTATGCTTATATATTAATCTCCTTCCTGCAAAACTGGAATGGTAATAGGTTGTCTGCATGTCCATCAGTTGGTCTGTCATCCCATTTAGAGTGCCACCATCAGATTTGACCATGACTCCCTCAAAGTATGTAAAGGAGACAGATATGATTCTTTTTCAGGATAATCTTTTCTGTTCAAGTAAAACATTACAAGATAAATCATATGATAGTCCTTAATTTCCGTTTACTGGTGATTAATGAACAGAAATAAATTGAAAAATCAATGTCTAATGAAATTCATGCATATTTTACCAATATTCTCATGTTCAATCACTATGCATCAGATACTTTTAATTTGACATAAGTCCTTGACCACATGAAGTGATGACAAGGAACAGCTGTGGGCCTGGGAGTATGAACTGGAGGATGGTAAACACGACCTTTTTATGGACATTGGAGAAGAAATTAGGTAAGAGTCCTTTAACATTTCTTCTTGTGAAATTGTAAGACAACTGAAGTAATTTGTGCAAATTTTGTGATCATACAGAGAAATTTTACAAAATAAAAACATGCAAAATGTTTCCTATTAAGGCCTATAAATTCAATTCTTTTTCATGTGTTTGCAGAAATTATGCTGATGCTGTAGGCTTTGCAAAAAGATGCTAAGACAAACAATTTCTTGCACAAACCTAATTCGATAAATTATTCTAAGCTTACTGCATTATGTGCTACTTGAAAAGCATAGCAATTTTGAGTTTTTCGATTGGTTTAAGGTTTTTCCCTCTGATAAGAAAGATAACTCTCTCTCTAGGATAAATGACAGTTTTTCCTTAATATAAAATTGATAAGTTAATTTAAAGACTATTTATGTCAAATTTTGCCCCACAAAGTTTGGCTTAAAATGTGTGTGTACATCTTAATTAAAATCAAGATTTTTTTTCTTTGAAAATTATTTATGTCAGTAAACAGGGGTTGATGTACCTTAATGCACTGAGTGGTTTAGTTATAAACTGTCAGTTATGAAGAGATTATCACTGTCTGATGAAATGCAGATCATTTTCCCTAAATTTTATTTCAAGCAACCACCAGTATAGATTCAGTTTCATTTAGTTCACAAAATGAGATTTGTTTTTGATTTTCAGATATATTTTGTTTCATTTAATATTTGGTCCACAAATGTTTTTTTCTGTCAATCCTTTTTCTTTTTAAAAAAAACATGAAAAGAATATACAATATCAAAGACGTAACATGGAGGTTATTGGCTTATTATATAATTTTCTCCAAATTAGCTGCATTTAGTCCTCTTTCTTTTTATTGTATATACCAATTAGCTTTTATACTAAAAGGGGTATCATGTTCACCCCAGTATCTAGTGAGTTCTGAAATAGATTAGGTCTCAAAGGACCTTGTTCTATTGATCCTTGGCAGTAATAAACTCCCACTAATGGTTCCATTCTTCAACATGGCTATCACTTTGACATGGACCCTGATGCAGTTGAAAGTCCCGTTTTTATTCTCTCTACCAACTTCCTGTCAAGCTGACAACCTAATTAGTGCCACAGGGTGACAAAAATTAAGTTTGCTAGGAAGCTGGGGTTAAAAGGTCAAGTTTTTTATTCAAGTATATTTGGGTTTTGTTTCATGTGCAGTAATGAGAAAGATATTTTCATTTCAACATTGATTTATGAGATGGTCATTATATAATTGCCTCAAGGTCTTGATTTTATATAAAATCTTTTATTGATGTTAATGACCTTGAATAAAAGTTATAAAACCCATCTTTACTTATTTTGTAATGGCTTTGAGGAACAATGTTCATGAGGATATAATCATTAGTCAAGGGATTGTTTTTATATACCATATAAGTAGAATTTTTAGCGAGGATTTAATTTTGGCATTATTAGCGAGGGTGCTGACATTGATAAGATTGAATATCGCTTAAAATTAAATGCGTATTATTTGTACATGTTGTAATAGCTACTTTTTTGGGTAGAAATCGCTAAATTTGTGTCTCGCTAAAATTTCTTCATATACGGCATTGGTCTTCTTTAGATTCTTTATATTTTTTGTGAATCCATTATTCAATTAAGACATCAAATCAAAAGAAAGTCAATTTGTAAGTCAACTGTTGGTCTAACCTGAGCTTTTGCCTGTTATTCAGCAAAATAAAAATGATCATGAGGAATTATATTTTGCAAGGATTTCTGAAGAATTTCATGAACCCCTGAATCCCCCTAAAATTTTGCTATATCCATATTTGTACTAAACAAGTTTTATACTTGTATCTCTATATAAATGATGTCTATGAAAGGTTTCATGCACTGAGCAGATCATAAACAATTTAATTTTTTTGGTGATATAGTTTGTTGCCTCTAGGATCTTTTTATCCATATTTCTCTCCCAATCTATAAGTATTATTTAGCATACATCCTTGTATTAAAACAGTATGAATAAGAAGCCCTCGTGCATAACCTTCATTGACTTTTTACAAGCATAAAACATCAAAACATGGAAGTTTTTGGATAATTTATTGCAAAATCTTTCTCATTTGTTTTGACTTCTTAAAAAATACATACTTGAATTTATTGGTGTCAGAATAAATTTTTAGATAATGTAGATGATTTAATTGTGCAAGATTCTTGTCTCAAGTATAGAGATATCTTATTTTTGCAGATGAAAAAAAGGAACTTCTAGTAGTTTTTATTAATCAACCTTGTTTGCTTAGAATAGAACAGAATTTAGAAGGGAAAGAAAAACAGAAAGAATTTGTTTCTGAATAAAGCATGCATTTGTACCACAATAGTAAAATAAGTTTGGAAAGAACATTTTGGGTGGGAAAAAACTAGGTGCAAAAATCAATCCCGTCACAAGAAAGTTTATTGAATTAGCAGTTGGAATGTTTTTTGTCATGCTTTTGTGTTTTTCAGGTTCCGTGTAGTGGATGAGATTTTTGTGGACACAACTCCCACAGGCCCTGATGGAACAGCAAACCAGTCTTCTGAAATAACTGACACAGAGACAAAGAAAACACCATATACCATAGTGGTAAGTTAAAGAATTCAACTGTAAAGAACTGTATACCATAGTGGTAAGATAAAGAACTAAACTGTAGAACACTGTATACCATAGTGGTAAGAACTAAACTACAAAGAACTGTATACTATAGTAGTATTAGTTATAGAATTCAACTGTAAAACACTGTATACCATAATGGTATTAGTTAAAGAATTCAGTTGTAAAACATCATTAACCATAGTGGAAAGTTAAAGAACTCAACTGTATAACACTCTATACCATAGTGGTATTAAGTAGAGAATTCAGCTGTAAAACATTATTAATCATAGTGGTAAGTTAAAGAACTCAATATTAAAACACTGTAACCATGGTGACATTAGATAATTCAGCTGTAAAACATTAACCATAGTGATAAGTTAAAGAACTCATCTGTAAAACACTGTATACCACAGCGGTATTAGTTAGAGAATTCAGCCGTAAAACATCATTAACCATAGTGGCAAGTTAAAGAACTCAACTGTAAAACACTGTATACCATAGTAGTATTAGTTAGAATTCAGCTGTAAAATGTCATAAGCCATAGTGGTAGGTTGAAGAATTCAACTGTATAACACTGTATACCATAATGATATTAGTTAGAGAATTCAGCTGTAAAACATCATTAACCATAGTGGAAAGTTAAAGAACTCAACTGTATAACACTTTATACCATAGTGGTATTAAGTAGAGAATTCAGCTGTAAAACATTATTAATCATAATGGTAAGTTAAAGAACTCAATAGTAAAACACTGTAACCATGGTGACATTAGACAATTCAGCAGTAAAACATCATTAACCATAGTGGCAAGTTTAAAAACTCAACTGTAAAACACTGTATACCATAGTAGTATTAGTTAGAATTCAGCTGTAAAATGTCATTAACCATAGTGGTAAGTTAAAGAACTCAACTGTAAAACACTGTATACCATAGTAGTATTGGTTAGAATTCCGCTGTAAAACATCATTAACCATAGTGGTAAGTTAAAGAACTTAACTGTAAAACACTGTATACCATAGTAGTATTAGTTAGAAAATTCAGCTGTAAAACATCATAAACCATAGTGGTAAGTTAAAGAACTCAACTGTAAAACACTGTATACCATAGTGGTATTAGTTAGATTTCAGCTGAAAAATGTCATTAACCATAGTGGTAAGTTAAAGAACTCAACTGTAAAACAATGTATACCATAGTAGTATTAGTTAGAATTCAGCTGTAAAACATCATTAACCATAGTGGTAAGTTAAAGAACTTAACTGTAAAACACTGTAACTGTGGTGACATTAGAGAATTCAGCTGTAAAACATCATTAACCATAGTGGTAAGTTAAAGAACTCAACTGTTGAACACTGTATACCATAGTGGTATTAGTTAGAGAATTCAGCTGTAAAACATCATTAACCATAGTGGTAAGTTAAAGAACTCAACTGTAAAACACTGTAACTGTGGTGACATTAGAGAATTCAGCTATAAAACATCATTAACCAAAGTGGTAGGTTAAAGAATTCAACTGTATAACACTGTATACCATTATGGTATTAAGTAGAGAATTCAGCTGTAAAACATCATTAATCATAGTGGTAAGTTAAAGAACTTAACTGTAAAACACTGTAACTGTGGTGACATTAGAGAATTCAGCTGTAAAACATCATTAACCAAAGTGGTAAGTTAAAGAACTCATCTGTAAAACACTGTATACCATAGTGGTATTAGTTAGAGACTTCAGCTGTAAAACATTATTAACCATTGTGGTAGTTAAAGAACTCATCTTTAAAACACTGTATACCATAGTAGTTAGGGCCCCGCAAGGATTTGCGGATGCCCTATAGTAATCACTCTGTCCGTCCGTCTGTCCGTCTGTCTAGCTGTCTGTCTGTCCGTCTGTCACTCTTCCGTCCACAAATTTTCTGTTTTTTTCTAATAACTTTTTTTATGGTTGCGCAATCAAGTTCAAATTTGGTATGGTAGTTCAGTAGGCAGAAATACATATTTTGATGCTAAGTTTGGTTCTCTATGTCTTCTGGTTTGGAGCTGGGGTGGTGGTGTAGATTCCTTAACTATGCATAAGAATGAACGGGCAACTTTGTTTATGGTTGCCCAATCAAGTACAAATTTGGTATGGTAGTTCAGTAGGCAGAAATACATATTTTGATGCTAAGTTTGGTTCTCTATGTCCCATGGTTTGGAGCTGGGGTGGTGGGATAGATTCCTTAACTTTATATTAGAATGCATTGGCAAAGAGAGATAACTGCTGAAGATGTTCCCATTGTAAACTGAATGCTGCTAGGAGTCCCTTGGGATTAATTAGTTTTCCTCCTGAAGAAAATCCAGAGCATTATCTTTATCTGTCACATTGAGATTAATTACCACTTCTGTCTGCAAATGAAGTTTGTTTTGAAGTTAAATCAATTTGGAATGCTATGAACACTCTGAAATGTGGATTTAAATATAAATTTTTATTATTTATTTTTGTTTGATAGTTATGATTTCATTGAATTCTAAAAAAAGAAATAGATTAAAGAAGATTTTTTGATTTACCTTTTTCACTTTTTTCACTTTTTTCACTTTTTTATAAATATATTAATTCAAGAATATTATTAATTTTTAATGTAGTTGTATAAAAACCCCATTCTATCATTAATACTGAAAAAAGTTCTTATTTTAAATTTAGAAGAAAATGATGAGAGAGGTACAATTAATCCCTTGGGATTAATTATCTAGCCTGCTGCAGAAAATTTAGTAGGCTTTTCTTTGTCACTTTAAGATTAATGAAAACCTTTGTCTGCAACTGCTGTTTGTTTGAAATTAAGGTCAAGCCTTCATGATATTTGCATTCATTGAAGGCTGGCATTTTATATAACACAAGCTTCATAATTGTTTAAATATACATTCAGTGTTAAGTTGTTATTTACTGCCTAATGTAAATACAAGGATATTATTTTCAGGTTTTTGAATATTCAGGAATTATCTTGAAATTTTAAGAATACAGTTGCTGTTGCTTATTCTTCGTACATTTTTTTAATCATTCCGTAAGCTGCACCCTTTTAATTCTACCCCATGGCGGGGCCCTTGCTGACTGGTCAGTTTTCTAGTATTAGTTAGAATTCAGCTGTAAAACATCAACCATAGTGGTAAGTTAAAGAACTTAACTGTACAACACTTTATACCATAGTAATATTAGTTAGAGAATTCAGCTGTAAAACATCCTTAACCATAGTGGTAAGTTAAAGAACTTAACTGTAAAACACTGTTTACCATAGTAGTATTTGTTAGAGAATTCAGCTGTAAAACATCATTAACCATAGTGGTAAGTTAAAGAACTTAACTGTAAAACACTGTATACCATAGTAGTATTAGTTAGAATTCAGCTGTAAAACATCATTAACCATAGTGGTAAGTTAAAGAACTTAACTGTAAAACAATGTATACCATAGTAGTATTAGTTAGAATTCAGCTGTAAAACATCATTAACCATAGTGGTAAGTGAAAGAACTTAACTGTAAAACACCATATATCAAGGCACATACTGCACCAGGTGATTACACCTGTAACAGAAAAGGGAAGAAAGTATGGATGGAACTGGATTAAAAACCCTGACCTCCTGCATTATACTAACTAGTCAGTTGCTGCTTACCACCATGCTACGCAGGTCAATAATTATGGTCAAATATAACGTAAACTATTACTACAAGTTTATCAAAAAGCTTTCTTAAGAAAATTAGGTGTGAAGAAAATATAGGGAAGATAGATTTACTTTATTTGTGTCAAGGTGACCTTGCTTTCAATTGTGCTCATGAAGTGACTTAAGCATTACAAATGTTATATGGGACCGATATTTTTCATTTTCATTTTTAGCTCACCTAAGCCAAACGCTGATGTGAGCTTTTCTGATCACATTTTATTCAGTGTCAGTCTGTCCAGCTGTCCATAAACTTTTCATATTTTCAACTTCTTCTCAGGAACGTACTTCTTGACCATTTTCAAACAAACTTGCCACAAAGTATCCTTGGGTAAAAGATATTCACATTTGTTCAAAGAAAGGCCACACCATCTTCCAAGGGGAGATAATTTTGAATTAAAAAATAATTGTCATCCTTTCAAAGTCTTCTTCTCAAGAAACCACTGGGTTAGAGAAAATGATTTTTTAGCTCACCTGAGCCAAAGGCTCAAGTGAGCTTTTCTGATCAAAATTTGTCCGTTGTCTGTTGTCGTTGTTGGCGTTGTTGTCGTCGTTGTCGTCGTCGTTGTAAACTTTTCACATTTTCATCTTCTTCTCAAGAACCACTGGGCCAATTTCAACCAAACTTGCTACAAAGTATCCTTGGGTGAAGGGGATTCAAATTTGTTCAAATGAAGGGCCACACCCTTTTCCAAGGGGAGATAATTATGAATTAGAGAAAAATTAATGGCATTTTTAAAAAATCTTCTTCTCAAGAACCACTAGGCCAGGAAAGATGAAACTCATGTGGAAACATCTTCAGGTAGTGTAGATTCACGTTTGTTCAAATCATGACCCCTGGGGCTAGGGTGGGGCCAAAATGGCTGACCAAAGTTTTACATAGGAATATATAGGAAAAATCTTTAAAAATCTTCTTCTCTAGAACCACTGAGCCAGGAAAGATGAAACTCATGTGGATTCATCCTGAGGTAGTGTAGATTCAAGTTTGTTCAATTCATGCCCCCCAGGGGTAGGGTGGGGCCAAAATGGCAGATCAAAGTTTTACATAGGAATATATAGGAAAAATCTTTAAAAACCTTCTTCTCAAGAACCACTGGGCCAGGAAAGATGAAACTCAGGTGGAATCATCATTAGGTAATGTAGATTCAAGTTTGTTTAAATCATGACCCCTGGGACTAGGGTGGGGCCAAAATGGCTGACCAAAGTTTTACATAGGAATATGTAGGAAAAATCTTTAAAAATCTTCTCAAGAACCACTGGGCTAGGAAAGATGAAACTCATGTGGAATCATCCTCAGGTAGTGTAGAACTGTAGATTCAAGTTTGTTCAAATCATAACCCCCGGGGGTAGGGTGGGGCCAAAATGGCCAATCAAAGTTTTACATAGGAATATATAGGAAAAATCTTAAAAATCTTCTTCTCAAGATCCATTGAGACAGGAAAGATTAAACTCATGTGAAATTATCCTCAGGTAGTGTAGATTCAAGTTTGTCCAAATCATGACCCCTGGGGGTAGGGTGGGTCCAAAATGGCCGATCAAAGTTTTACATAGGAATATATAGAGAAACCTTTTAAAATCCTCTTTTCAAGTACTTCAAATCCATGCATAGTGATATTTATATGGAATCATTCTCAGGTAGTGTAGATTCAAGTTTGTTCAAAGCATGACCCCCTAGGAGGTTAAAATTCAAGCCCCCCTCCCCCCCCCCCCCAAACTCAGTAAACTTTCAGTTCTGATCTGATATGTGCTTTTTTCTAGCAAATTGCTCAGGTGAGCGATGTGGCCCCTGGGCCTCTTGTTTTAATTGAAACATCCTTAGAAAATGTAGATAAAAATTTCTTCAAATCATGTTCAAATCATGATCCCAGGGGTTAGGATAGGGCCACAATGGGTGATCAAAGCTTAAAAGGACCAATCTTCAGTGATTGGGAAGGGCTTGCGCCATGCGCCATAGTCGCATTGAAGTGAAAAATGGCACATTAAATCAATCAATCATGGCGCCAAGGTGCGCATTCAATTTTTTGCGATGTTATCTGGAAATATTTTGCATACGACTTTCTTTCTTGTTTTACTTTCATTTTAAATGCAGTCAATCTCATTGTTTGAAACCTGTCAAAAAGTACTTCTGGTTAAACGAAGCGATACTTCATTCATTTCTATGGTAGGGCTGTTCCCTTTCCAAAACTGTCGTAATTTTAAAACAAAATACGGGTCAGTTATATTCTAAGCAAGTTCCTTTAAATTTGCTGCATTTCATGCGTTAAAAATCAGATTCGGTTCATAAAAATCGTGTTTTCTCTCATATTTCATATTTGTTTGTCACTTTGTTATTTCTTGAAATGGCCCTTCAGATTATATTGATGGCCCATTCATTTTCAAAATGGCCCATCAAAAATGTTGACAGTTGCGCCATAGTCCCATTGACCATTTTGGCCTTCCCAATCACTGAATCTTTAAAAATCTTCTCATATACATTTTGTACAGCATTAAAATTTTTCTTTTCAATGACACATAGACTGTGATAAGTCATATTGATGCAGAAGCATCTTTACATAATGTAGATTAAAGTGTGTTCAAATCACAGGATCAAAAGTATAGGAGAAATTCTTGAAAAATCCACCTAAACCATGATTAGTCAAAAGCATCCTCAAGTAGCATCCTCAAGTAGCAACCTCAAGTAGCGTTAATTCAAGTTTGTTCAAATTATCCCCACCTCATTGACCACTTTTATGTATAAGTTTTTCAATACTGAACTGATTTCTGCTTTTCCTAGCCAAAGTGCTCAGGTGAGTGATATGGTCCATGGGTCATTTGCTTCTGTTTGTCACAATTTTTGTTGCATAAATGGTTAACATTGGAATTTCCTGATATTTTGCCACTCCAAAATTGTAACCTTGAATTTGTCAATATTGTTTTTACTTGTTTATGCCAGACAATTAACCAAAAACATTTATTAAAACCATGTTTTAACAGCACCATCTGATCATTAATGGACAATTAACACTACAAAAAACACAGAAAAGTTCAACATTGTTACTGACATTTGAATCCATAAGACATCACTCTCTAATATCATCAGACAAAATTATGTTTAAAATTAAATGGAATATAAACTTTTATCATCCTTCAGTTTGAAAAGCACTGTTACAGTATTAAATTTGTCATGAGAAAATAAGAAAGTTTCTACTGTTATATGTCAGGCCATTCCAAGTTTTTATGCACCCGGATCCATAGATCAGGGGGTGTATATTGTTTTTTTTCCTGTCTGTCTGTCGGTTCATCTGTTTGTCTATCTGTTAATTGTCTATCAACTTTAACCTTTGCCATAACTGTTGAATCGTGAGAGATAGAGACGTCATACCTAGCATACATGCTCCACTAATTAAGCTCTTTCAAATGACACCAAGGTCAATGACCTTGTGACCCTGACTGTGACCTATAGGCTAAAAATAGCTTTTTTGAACTTTTGGCATCTTTAAACCATAGGAAAAAGAGACTTCATATTTGATAGGCATACCCCACTAATTAATTAAGTTCTTTCAAATGACACCAAGGTCAATGATCTTGTGTCTGATTGACTGTGACCTATATACTTAAAAAGCTTTTTCAAACTTTGTTGCCGCTGGACACATAGTGTTTCTCAAACACATCTTGTTTATAATGTATGTTTCGTGACACTCAATATCAGAAAAAACAGTCACAACCCTGAAGTTGATAATTCTGGTCAAAATCTTTTATTTCAGAACTGTAAAGTTTCTCTAAATATCTGTCTAAAATATGTCATATTAGGTAATTTATTTTAAGCATTGAATACACCAGTATATTGATTCTGCGCAAGATTTTTTTTTCTTTGAGAAAAACAGATGAATGAAATCTCCTCTTTTTTATAACTTTAAAGTTTTTTTGAATTTTGTGTGTGTGTGTTTTGTGCATAAAGGCAGCTAGGTTTTTGAAAGATGGGTGGACGATAGACATAGACATGGAAAAAATTTGGAATGAAATCATGAGAAAATAAGAAAAACTAAAGTTTATACTGTCAATGCTACTTGACATTTAACTCACTTAAGAAAGTAACACTCCTATTAATTGCAGAACTTTTTCTCAGTTTGTTACTATACTTTATAATTACTGATTTAAAAACAACTTTTGAAAATAAGTGATTGTTGTTTCTTCAAAACTTGTTTGTGCATTAATAGAGACATGACATAGTAAATGATTTTGCTACCAATAATAATAATTTCAACTTGGGAGAATAATCAAATAATAAATGAGTCATATAATCTGATTTTTGCAACAACAAAAAAATGACACAAATAAAAAAAATTAGAAATATATAGATGAAGGCAGTCCATGTCATTGATTTCAGTAAAAAATTGTATGATCACTTTGATCTCTATAATTCTTCCTCTGTAGGCTATTCGAGCCATTTATTTAGAGACCTATTGTATAATATATTGGTTTTATGCTGATTTAATTGCAATAAAATTGTATTTTATTGCAAGCATTCCAAAAATTATCTTGTCAGAAACTACCAACTATAAGAGCTTGGTTCAAGATATAATTATAGACTTCAGTGGAGGAATATTTCACCAGAATTATCTTTGACTTGAACATTAACTGAGTAGCAAGCACATTTTCATTCTATTTTAGAAAATCTTCACATAGGCAAAATTCAGTTAAAACAGTTTGTCATTTAATTAAACATGTTATGATAATGTAGTTCATGAAATCTGTATTTTCAGTACACTGTGTTTTATTTGATGTAATCTAAAAATCCCCATTCCATTTAGAAATTGAATTAATACAATCATTCGGATTCACAATCATAAAATAAAGTACAGGAAGTATTGTCTGTTTGGTAAACCCTTGATCATTATATTGATACTGTATGCTAAAGAATGAGGAAAGATTAAAGGGATTAAATATCCCCCCTCCCTTTATAATTGTTGATGTAACAGAGTTAAAACTGGCATTATGTATGTCATGTTTATAGTGAGGCCATGCTCTTACTAGCACTAACTACTGGGTTAACCCTTTAGCTCAGTCGGTGGAGTGTTAGATTTTAAATCTAAGGGTTGTAGGTTCAAGTCACAGTGTGGACATCCCCTAGCTAATCAGTAATACTGAGTTGCTGAATGTATTCTTTTTAATTGAGAAATGAGTACTATAAATTTTATTGATAAGTAGTGTCAATGTTCATATAGTGCTTTTCTATAGTTTTACTTTGCTTATATGTGATACTTACCTCTAAATAACCAATGGATTTTCCCTGTCAGTTACCTCAACCTAGTAACTGTTTCTTCCATAGGTCACACAGTGCTTTGCTACAATTTTATTAAATATAGAAATATAGTACAATAGTTGATAATATTAAGCATTAAGGTTCAACATCCCTCTGATAATTCATAAGTGATTTTGCTTTGATGTTAATGATTTCCCACAAGAAATGAACTTCTTCTTGAAATTGTGTGTAATTTCAGCATGCTTTGTGGGACAGAATTTGACAGAAATGTCCTTTAAACTTGATAATTTTTGAAAAGAGTAACATATCATTTATTTTAGTTAAACTCTACCTATCATTTCAGAGAATCAGTAAACCTTATGATATGTTTTTTTCCCAGATGTTTAATTTTTTTATAATAATTCAAAATCAGGGAATTTTACACTTGATAGTAATCATTTAATAATACTCCACAGAGAAGTTTCAATATTTTTTTTTTTTGGAATGAGTAGATAAGTAGAATTAAATTTATCAGTCTTTATCAATACAAGCAGAAAACATTTGAGAAATTTCTGTGGTTTTCTATTTTCATTTTTTCCTCCAGGGATCTATCAGTGAGCCAGGACTGGGACTATTATCATGGTGGAACTCCTGACATAATTTCCTGTGGAAAGTTACATGGCACTGCCACCTTAATCTGAATCTAGTGCATGTCATGACATTGCAAAGGAACACAATTGTTGTTCAAAGGACTACAGGGAAAAAGGAGAATCGGTGCAATGGATTGTGGGTCTTTTGTGTTCATTGAAAACTTGCTTGATAAACATGCAATTATTGCAAAATTTGATGAATGATATTTTTGTTATGAATTGTTTAATAAAATTAAGTTCACATCTGTACACCTGAGTTTCAATATTCAATATTCTCAAAATAGACAGGATTCATTTTTAATTTTTTTTTCTCAGAAAAGTATGGAAATAAATTTTGAGGGAAATTATAGTACAACGTATCAAAGAATATATATTAATCTAAAAACCGAGAAACTGAGCTAAATACTAGTGCATCTATTATTTAAGTCATCTTTGATGTATTTTGATCCAGTTATTTGAAAAATGAGAAAAAATCTTTTCTTTAAGAAAATACATCGAAAATTATCCTTCAGAAGTTTTTTCTATTTCCATTTCCCTGTGTTCATCTTCTTGTCCTTAGGCCAAATCTTTTCTTTATAAAACATGATGAAAAATTAATATTAAAGCACATGGAATGGTAGCAGACTATGTAATTGCCTTCTGGCATGAAACAAAAAAATCAGAAGCCAAAAATTATAGGTTTTCTGTAACACGTTTTTTGTTGGTGTATCTAATGATTTTCACCAAGAGGCTCTGACTTGTTAAAGACGTCTCTGATAACATTGTAAAGACGGGAAATAATTTTCACTGGCACTGGTATAGTTTCCTTCATTCAGGACGAGGGGCTTAAGTAGATAAATTGAGAAAGAGACAAAAGACGCTGATTAGAATTGATAAGTGAGACCGATTTTGCCAGTCACTGAGCCGCTAATGAATTGCTGAAAAACTTGTCTCCTTGTCGGATCGATGCTACGACATCAAAACTTGTTACTGAATCCGTTGAAAAATATTGGCTTTCCGACTTAACCGGATTGAACTTCTGCAGCTAGGAAGATCAAAAAACAGTTGATCTGATTGCAGAAAGCTCTAGCGCAAAGGTTGCTGCCCCTACTAATCACCACATCAGCAAATTCCATTTAATATTTATTTCTCTTTATTAATATGTAGGAAGAACGGATTGTAAATTAGGTTAATACGATGTGTAGGTAGAAGGTTGACTGCTGTGTAATTAACGTTTAATATATGATTCCTTCATCAGGTTTGGTAACTTATCGAACACGTTCTTAGGGTAGCTTAGAGTGAGTACTTTTTAGCGAGATAGAGGCTTTTTTCTACAAGCAGAATAGGTACAACCTGTAGTGTGATGCATACGTTGTTTCTACAAAAATGACTGTGACACATGATCGTTTTTTCACCAATAACTGACAAAATCTGAAATTATAGATAGTCCATTATGTTACCTGGGTAATTATGAATAAGAAAATAAAACTTAATATCATATAAGACTCGTTTATCTAACGCCATGGAAGCCACCGATCCCACCCAAGCTTTTGAGCATCTCGATTAACTCGAATTTTTGTCAGACGAAAAATAATATATATTTTTGTCATCAATATATATTAGTATTTCAGAAAGAAATTTGATGAAAAGATAAAGATTCCATGAAGATTTGATTTTACATTCATTTCCTGTTCAATTTGGCATTGATACCCCTTGGCAAAAAATATATAGGTCCGTTTTTTCTGTCCTTGAATCCCTACAACGCAGCATCGCATCACTATTTTATTTTGAATCAACAGATTCTGAAATTAAACATTTACAATATCTATCTTTCATGATTATTTTTTATTATCTTACAGTAACGAACAGAAACTGAGTACATCTCCTTTCTTACGATACTATAAGCTGATTATTAAAGCTGTTTTGCAAGTACATGTACAGTTAAATCCTTGAAATATTTAAATTTGAAAACTTTGTAGTCGTCATGTCCAGCTATAGTCTACGATATTCTTTAGAATCTGATTTTTAGCTCTGCTGGTCAGAGACCAGAAGAGCTTATGCGATAGTAATGCGTCCGGCGTCTGTCTGTCTGTCTGTAAACAATTTTTCAAATTGCTACTCCTCCTACAGTTTTGGTCTGATTTCAATATAACTTGGCACACAAGTAGACTACACTGAGATACACAATTCGGTTTATAGGTTTTCAATTTTTATGAACGATGTTGCCATGGTTACTAAACATAGAACTTTCTGTGAAATACTTTCAAAATACTACTCCTCCTACAGTTTTGTTCTGATTTCAATATAATTTTGCACAGAAGTAGACTGTTTATCATTTTTTGATTTCAATGAACATTATTGCATTGATTACTAAAGATAGAAACTTCTGTAAAATACTATCAAAATGCTACCCCAAATACAATTTTAGTGTGATTATAATATAATGTGACATGCAAGTAGACTACACTAAGAACATAAAGAGACTTAATCAAGGATCATTATTCTATTTATTGCTGTTGTAAAGTTTGAATTCTCAACTGCTACTTTTCTCTTCCTTTGCTAAAAGTAAAAACCAGTAGAACTTCAGTCTCGACAGAGACTTCTGGTTTATTTGAAGTTTACTACTACATGTACTAAAGATCTTTGCAGATTTTACGATAAATTTTATATTTGAAGATGAAATGCGGAGAATTTTTTTTTTTCAATTTGTTAATCATACATATATCAACCACTTGGATACTAGTATTTGATAACTACAAGCGAACATGTATATACGTCAAAGTCTTGGAACAACTGGTCTTCGAGTGGTGTGTTGCATTTTCAAAGAAATGACAGGTAGTGTGTTTCACAGAAGATATCCACGTAATGACTCATATAACACGTTAAACGTATTCAATGACATCCACTGCAAAGCCATTTTTAAAGTAGTGAAACATTGGCTGGATTTTTTTTTCTATTTTATAATCCGGAGATACTTAGAAATGGAACATAAATTTCTGTCAAAATTTCTAAGACATATTTCTCCTTCTTGATGAATTTGTAAAATTTCTGATTTATGGAATATATTGAAAAAATTGTGCATTTAAATGTCATTCACATACTAAACATATGTTAAATACTGTGAAATCATTAATATTCGTGGGGGTTAATATTTGTTGTTTTCAAGGTAAGAAGAGAACCACGAATTTATATCCACCACGAAAAGCAAAATTTATATATACGAGTACATATTTGTTACTTCCAGGATCCCCATTTAATGCCCTTTGGGCGCTTAAGTTTGAATTTTTCCAATACTTTCTAAAGTACGTACATATAAAAATAGAGGTATAACTTTGCTATATCCCAAAGTTTAGTATGTACTTCTCATCAACTTTATCAGAGGGGAAGATCACTGTAGAATACTACAATTATGAATTAAGATTATCATATATTTACATTTCCAATATCTTTGCCCGAGATAAAATTACAAATTGTTAATGTAATTCATTTCCCCATCAATGTATTGGCGCGGTTCCAAAAAAACACGTGCAGGGCAGGACAAACAGCTACACAGAAGCAGGGCTTGGAGCACGTGGATTGGCGGAATCAAAGCATGTAAATATGAGGAATAACTGTCAGATTTTTCAAGTTCATGACGATGATCAATCGATTGGCTTGCGTGATAATTTTATGCATAAACGTCTTCGGCATTTATGCAAATTATCACGAAAGCCAATCGATTGATCACAACATGAAATCGAAAAATAAGACAGTTATTCCTTAAATAGTTTGATATAAAAATAATTCAAAAGCAAAGTTTTCCCCACGACACATATCAGCTTTGTTTCAAAATAAAACGGAAAGGGAGATCATATAACCACAATCATGATCATGTAAAATGATCAACGATTGTAGAGATTTTGTTCTCTGTTGTTTGTTTAGTTCACCTGAGACAATGGCGAGACTGCCCATCTAAATTTTTCCTAAATTTCATTATCATCTCAAGACATATATCTCTTGTCTATTTATGCTTTTGATCTCTCCCAACCACATTTTAGATAAGAAAAATGAGGGGAGAATCATTTCAGGTGTTAATCAAACGAAAAGTATTTTACCAAACCAATAAAGCTGGATTTTTCTGACTGGTATATTCAATTATTCAGGGTAGGGTTAGGGAAAAGGTATAGAGTCACATGTTTCACAGAGGTATGGTATTATGCAGGAACAGTCTCTCGAAGAATATAAAATTCCGTCATAGAAAGTTTTGTTGACAGTTGTCCCTTTTTCTGGAAGAGGTAATGGATGTAGGTGAGCGATGTAACCAAGAAGCCTCTTTGTTTTCTTTCTGGTCACTATGATATCTCACCCTATAATGGATGCCTTCATCCTATCAGAAAAAAGGCTCCGGAAGCTAATTTCACGGTCAGATTACAATTGGTATTGATTTAGAAATACAACATAAGTGAACGAGAAAGATTTTTTCATTAAGAAAAATAAATTTAGTAGCAACTCTATTCTGGAATTTATATATTATGTTATTTAATTAATTAAAATAAGATGTGTAAGGAGATCAAAGTGGTATATTTTTTCATTTCAAAATGTCTCAACATTGTGGAAAACAATTTCATTCGAGAGGGGATGGCAATTTATTGCATGGTCAGATTATTCATTTTCATTCTTTCACAGGACAGAATGGTTAAATCGAGGATGACCATGGATAGGGTTTTTTACCGGTATTTTTAACTATTTTTACGATGACAAGCACAGTGCGCACAAAGCAACAATCCGAATTGGGGGGAAACTTATACCACGTCTGTTTCAGTAATCCAGATACTTCATCAACCCGGACAATTTGATCGGGAACACATTTGTCCGGATTAACAAGACTTTACTGTACTACAGTATATCACATTAAAAACTGAATTGCGAAGTTAATCTATATGTATGTATGTATGTATGTATGCTTTTTAAATATATATATTATAGAACAGGCAAATAAGGATACTTTCGATATACAGGTTTATGTTATCACAACATCAGAATAGAAAATAATAACATTTTTATAATATAAAACAAACACTAAACGGGTGTTGGTTAATTGGAATCTCTCTTGAGAGTGGATTTTCGGAGATTGTTTTTTTTTTACCAAATGCTTCATTAAGAGTGCTGGATTATAATAAGTTTAAGACATATCTGGCTGCTAGGTTGTCGGTTTTTATGCCATTGCCCTGTTCAACCGTCTGTCTGTATGTTTATCTTTTTGTCTGTTAGCTTGTAAAGACTTTCACATTTCCAGTAACTTTTTTCATTGGTTGGAGCTATGACTCATATTGGTTGGAGCTATGACTCTCATATTTGATAAGTATATTTCTTGTGACAAGGCCTTTCTTCGGGTACCAACATGACCTCTTGAAGTTTGACCAAAGAACAAAGTACGGTATAAGCAGTAATTTGCCGCAAAATTTTCAATTTATAAATCTTTAACATTTGATACATATACTAGGACTTTTATACTTCACTTGTATATTCATTGTGATAACCTTTCCTTGGATATAGATATTTGTGACCTTGACCTTTTAGTTTGACCCACTTCTAATAAAAAAGGGACATACACATGTACTAAAGACCTGATGTACTAAAGACCTGATAATTGACCTGATGAAAAAATATTTCATAAAAATTATCAATTTAAACTTTACATTTCATATTTCTGGGGCAAAAATATGTATTAAGGTATATTCGCAAAATTTGATGACCTGATATTTTGAATGACCTGATATTTTTACTTTACAGACCTGATATTTGTAAACGAAATGGAATTGCTGCAAATATTCAAATTTTATCAAACATTGAAATATGCTTTATTTTCATAAAAATATACCAAAAGAATAAATCAGGTCATTTAAACCCATCACATCATATAAAAATATCAGGTCATTAAAAAATATCAGGTCTTTAGTAGGAAATCATCAGGTCATTTCAAATCATCAGGTCAATTTTTTCTTTAATTCTGGCAAGAAAATTTGTCTCAAAACCATGGAAAGTGTTGAATTTTTCTAAAAGAATTTTTAAAAAATCAGGTCATTCAAAACCTTTCATTGAAATTCATTTATAAAAAAAAATATCAGGTCTTCACTAGAAATATCAGGTCATTCAAAATATCAGGTCAACAAGTTTTTATAAGAACACCTTGATACATATATGTACAAAGAAAAAATTCTCAGTGTTATCTATTTATGTGTATCATAGTAAAGTATTATAATACTTTTCTAAAAAAAAAAATGAAACAGAATGTTTAAATTGATAATTTTATGTGATATTTTTTTCATCAGGTCAAAAATATCAGGTCTTTAGTATGTTCCTAAAAAAAATTATCCTTGAACATACCTTTGAAAAGTTAGTTTTAGGACATTGATATTTTACAGGCGTATTTGTTGTGAAAAGGCCTTCCTTTTGGATACCAACAACTTTGACATTGACTTTAGAGTTTGACCTACTTTTGAGAAACTTTAACCTTGGTTATAATATTTTAACAGCTAGAGCTAGGCCTTTAAGAATTTACATGTGTATTTCTTAGTCCTCCCCTTGGTTCCTTTTACTGTATTTGAACCTGTGATCTCGACTAAGGAGTTTTGTCCATGTCCACCTTTAAAAACTTTAAAAACTTTAACCTTGGCCATTCTTTTTAATGATTAGTGCGTGCACGTGGGCTTCATATTTCACATATATATTCATCGAGAATAAGTCCTTCCTCTAGGTAATAACACTTTTCATTCCTTGACCTTGGAGTTTAACCTGCATTTGAGAAACTTCAACCTTTGCCAAAATTGTCATATAGGGCATCAGTGTTTCACAAACACATCTTTTTTCCTTCAAATGGTTGTTCCCGCATTGTAATATGGCGATTTCAGCAAATGTCGAATGTCGCTTTTCAGTTTTTGTAGGCTTAAGCTTGCTGATAGGGTTGTATATTCTGATGAAATGATCTATCACTTTCATACACAGACTACTTTTCCTTAAGAATTCTGAACATTACGTTTTTGTCTATTGCTACAGTTATAATTCAAACTTTCATAATTTTAACCAATAGAGTTGAGTCTTCTTTTACTTGTCCTGGTATCAGCCATTACAGATATCCGGCTTGTTACAGCAGTTTCGTTGCTTAAGGTTGTCTCGCGGAAAGCCTTGAATTGATTGCTACTCACATTCTATCAAAAAGAAATACAGATACCTTACATTCTTCGTCAATGAAATTCCTTTTAAATAACATTTTGTTTAAATTCGAACGTGTTTACTAAAGTAGAAAACAAAGTATAAACTTTTCATCGTATTCTTAATTACATCGTTACAATGTGGTGCAATTATCGGATTGCACTGTAGCGTATTTTGCATTTCGCACAATTTTCAGATTAAATGGAAGCACACTTTTTAAGAGCATGGTGTATCTGTTGAAGGCTAACAAGATAAACTAAAAGATACATTAAGATTAGTAATTATTCACAATATCAACACTGAATGCCTCAAGTTTTCCCGCCCAAGAGCACGATTTAAGCTCTTCTGGGACCCCACGAGTAGGACGATATCAGAGCTTGCATTCTGGAGCCACTTCTGTTAAAACGTTCTTTAGCTAGTATCTTATTGATCCCAGGTTTTTCTGGATTGGATGTCAATTTACATTTGATGTGATATTGCTCTATTTATTGTAAGATAAAAAAAAATATTTTTTATGAAAAAAAAGGTAGTGCAATATTTCCATCAACTTATTTGGAATTTCAAAAAATTTTCAACAATATATTGATTCTAGAAGTAGTGGATAATAATTTGTGTATGTCCGTCTGTCTATACGTCATTCTGTCAGTCAAAGTTTCAAATATTAGTCCTTATTAGCTTTTACAATGGAATTTTATGTCATGTCTTACATAGCCTTACAACAGAATCATATTTTGAGGCGCAAAATTAGAAAACATGAATGGTATTACATTAATCATGATTCCAGATGACGATATGAGCTTTTGCAAGGAATCGTAAGGTGATAAATCTAATTTCAGGAAGATCCCTATTGATTTTGAGGTCAGCAGGTCAAAGTCACACTGTTTGCGATTTGTATTCGCAAATTATAAGCACATTCGATAATTAATATTGATTTATATGCCAAATCTTGTGATTTTTGCGGAAAATTATTTACTTGATTCGATAATCCCGTGATATGTGATCGAAATCTTGTGATTCATATGCAAAATCGTTTGGTTTAAAACCTGCTAGTTGATCTATATTTGAAACACATTATTTCATTTACTAATTCGATAATCATTTGTTTTATTTGCGAACTAATAGATATTCATGTTCGAAAACTTGATATTTTCATGAAAAAACAAAACTTTACAAAACTTAAGAAGAAAGTAATTTTTTTTACACGTTTAACAGTAAAAATCTGAAGATTATAGTAAAATACTAGTATATTAATGCGAGAGTAGGATCATTCGATCAAAGATTCAGACAATTACTTTTTCGTGTGTCATTGAATCACTTCTTTTTACATACTAGCCCAAAACGATATTTTCCTGGAAGAGGAAATTAAATTGGAATTGCACAGAGTAAAATACATTTTACCTAAATCACCAATTAGGAACAAACTGCCTTTATCCTTTATCCTTGGGTAGCCATTAAGCAGAAACTTTTGCGCAGTGTTTTAAAATCTGGTTCTCTTTATTTGGAATATGCGTTTTACGTATAGTTATTATGAAACATGTTCTTCTGTTTTTGTTCCGATTAATGATAGTTTTGGCAAAAATAAGTTGAAACGTGATAACAACCATTTAAAACAATCCAAAAATATTCATAACCAATATGTTTTTTAAAAGGAATTATTTCATCAAATCCATGAAAACACAATGTCTCATTTCCTCATGAGCACATTCTAACATAACCACAAAGAGATCATAACTGAATAAATTACCAACATATATCACTGACAGAAAAACCTAGTTAATTTAACTAGTTTTCTTCGTGATAAGTAATCTTTCAGTTTACTGGCTAAGATACCCGGTAGTGAGCTGTGGAGCGGGGGTCGTACATGTATAAATACTTAAGAGAGTGAAAGTTACTGATTAATTCTAAATTTACTAATCCTATCTAGTATATACCCAATACCTAATAAAACTACTTTTAGTTGGTGATTGTATGGACAGTAAATTTACTATTCTTCTTAGTGACTATAACTTGTTATCTGTTAACACTGAAGCAATAAACGTTAATTGCTGAAACAGCAGATCTCTACGTTAAATGCAAGGTTTGGTCTATGTGTAAGATTCCATGCTTTTTTACGACGCATTTAAACACCGTTTTCTTTATGATTTGATGAAGTGTAAACCCTCCATGTACATGTAGACGATTTGTCAGAGGTCCTCAAAGGTCTTATTAGTGTGAAAATTATGATTGCTTGAAGCTTTTAAGGAGTGATTTTTGTAGAATAGGACAATATCCAATATCTCTTGATGATTTTCAAAAACAAAAAGCAATTTGAAGTCTGAATCTCCGGGGGAGAAGAATGTTGGAACCTCATACAATTTTTACTGTGTGGGTGTTATTACGTTTTAAAGTATAGCCAAAACAGTCTAAATACTGTAGATAGCATGCTTTCTTAATTATCTTCATTTTGTAAAAACAAACACGTGCACTTCTATTGGAAATATTGTATTTTCAAATGTTTTCTTCAATATCTGTTATTTATTTATTTTATACAATAATTAATATGGGGAAATGTTGATTTGTAAATATCACTTCTCTGTCGACATATTGGATAAATTAAAAATGGGTATTTCATGCATTTATTATAAAGTGTCATTAAAAGTAATGTATCAAGTTTTTCACTTGTTGTTGGGAAAAATAGATATAACCTTTCCCCCCTCATCATTATATACTTATATATTATAATAACATAAACTGAAAGAAACTTCCTTCGTATTTTATGGTTTTATGAAAATCATAAATTTTCTTTCCCTGTCGTTGCATTTGCATTTGCAAAATTACATTCTGATAGTGGAGACAGGTTTTTCGATTTTAAGCTGATATTGAAAAGATGCCGGAGTTTTATTATTGACAATATCCATGCAGTTTTTGGAGATCAAGTCTTCCAAAACATTTGTCGGAATACCCATGGGAAACCATTGTACCCATTATAAGCAGGAATATTTTTTGTATTCATATGAAGCAGAATTTATTTTTAAGTCTTTTACATAAGAAAGTATCTTGTTGTGGACTTCAGTTAAAAACAAGATGTGTTTGTGAAACATTGATGCCCCAATATGACAACTTAGCGAAGATTTAACTTTCCTTATATGCAAATTTAATATATATTGGTATCCAAAGTAGGGTATTCTCACTGGAAATACAATTGTGAAATATGAAAGTAGGCCAAGGTTAAAGTTTTTTTTTCAAAAGTACGGAAATCTCCAATGTCAAGGTAATTGTTATCCAATGAAAGGTCTTGCAACAAAGAATACATATGTGAAGTATGGAAGCCCTAGTCCTAACCTTTCAAAAGTTATGGTAAAGGTTACCAATTTTGAAAAGTAGGTCAAACTCCAAGGTCAAGGTCAAAGGGTCAAATTTGGTGGTACCCAAAGAAGGGTATTGTCACAAAGATTAAATATGTACAGTATGAATGTACTAGCCCAAACCCTTTAAAAGTTATGGTCAAGGTTTGCTTTTTAAAAGTAGGTCAAGCGTCAAGGTCAAAGGGTCAAAGTTCTTGGTATCCAATGAAAGGTTTTCTCACAAGGATTACATATGTGAGGTATGAAAGCAGTAGTCCTTACTGTTCACATGTGGCCAAGGTTAAAGTTTTTTCATAAGTGTGGAAATCTCTCAGGTCAAGGTCAAAAGGTCGTTGTTGGTATCCAGTGAAAGGCCTTTTGAAAATATATATATGAAGTATAGAAGTCCTGGTATCTACTGTTCAAAAGTTATGGCCAAAGTAAAAGTTTGGAATTTTTGTGTAAAAGTGGGTCAAACTCCAAGGTTAAGGTCAAATTTGGTGGTACCAAAAGAAAGATCTTGTCACAGGGTATACACATGTACACATGTGAAATATGAAAGTCATAGCTTCACTAAATCAAAAGTTATGGACAAGGTTAAAGTTTTTGCGGACAAACAGACAAACAGACAGACAAAGAGACAGCGGGACAGACAGACAGACACGACAAAAACTAAATACCCCTGAAACTTCGTTTACGGGGGCATAAATATCCGGGGGAAATAAAAAAAAATTCTAACAACAAATTGCTCTTATTTTAAAGCAATTTTTAGGCTATTTCGTCATAGTTTTGTATGCTCTCATTAAAGAATTTTTAGCAAACCACCACCAGGAAAAGCCAAAAATCTTCTCATTTCGCTATGTGCATTTTCTACCACAACTACAAATAGATCTGCAGCCCATATATAAAGGTATACTAGATAGAGAATGAGATATAACGCACTTGCACTGTGGTATACATGGGCTTATATATAGCACATAATTTACACACTTCCAAAATGTTTCAATGTTTTTTTATATTTCGTACATATTTATTATGAACAATTATAAATTATACACGTACTAGAACCTGGAAAAAAAGTCATAATTATCTCAAACAAGATCTATGAAATCGTGATCAGCTAAATAAAATAAGTCACAACGCACTGATGAATAAATACAAACATGGAAAGTGTTCTCAATATCCATAAATGGAAATTGATCTCTATTATCCTTGGACGCCCATTCTCTGCATTTGAATAAAGCAGAATCTAAAAAGGAAATTGCACCTTTGAGCACTCGGTACGATTCCTTCTTCGGGGACAATGGTTGTTATAATGCACTTGTCGGATATAGATTGTTTATTCCCCTTGAACATTTTATTCGTATGCGTAGGCCTTGGCGATTTATAAAGGAATATGTCAAATACAGGCCTTATGTAAGGTTTAAGTAAATTTAAACCAATTTGTCACAGGACGCAAGATTTTTAGCATTTTCGAAAAAAGAAAAATTATTTTCTTTAAGGTGTTTGTCCGTGGAAATTTTTGTTCGTTTTTTGAAAATCTTCAATTCAAGCTTATGTAATACTCAGTTTACAAAATTTATAAAATCAAAAAGAACTTTCTGCAAAAAAAAAAAAGACCATTTCGAGCCACAACTTCATAATTATATTTATAATTTATGGTCTGATTTATCTGGTTGTGACTTTGTTCTTTCAATCAAATTAAAATATTTAAAGGCTCAAAAAGTACCCTCTGATAACTCAGACAAGATTTTGCTTTAATGCTACTGATTTTCCAGGAGAAATGAACAAAATTTCAGCATACCCTACTAGGCACAACATGAAAAAACATGAAAAAAGTATTTCAGTTACTCATCTCATGTGAGATTGGAGCGTGTACTCTAATAGAGTAGCATAGTATAAGGAGTTGAACATAACGTCGCGGGTTCAAATCCCACTGCGGGACAGGGAGACAGTCCTTCGGATGAAATCATATAAATCGAGATCACGTGTCACAAAAGGTGATGGCATGAATATCCCTCATTACTCAAAGGCCGTGGTTATAAATTCTAAGAACAGGTTAGAATCAGCCGTCCACCGGCAAGTGGTTTCGTTTCAGTTAGAGAGGAAATTTTCTGGAAAGGGCGTTTAACACATACTTTAAAGACAGTTATCTCTCTTATCATAAGGTCAATGAACCTTAAAGTGATAAATCAGTTTTCAACCATTATAAATTTATAGTATTTCTTTATATCCTATCAGAAAAAAACGAATAATTTGGTATCTTATCACTCATGTCACAGTATCCTCACCCGGAGGATATAACAAAAGCAGTTAAAATTGTATCTAAAAATTAAATTTTCTTATTTTAAGGTTACACATTTTCTATCTACCTCAGGAACAAACAGTACAGAAGTGCTTTTAATCAAAATACCGTGATTCATTTTATGTAAATATTTCTCTCTATCTCTTGCTATTATCAATCCAAGAATTCATCTTATTTCTGAAGGCGCGTTACACTTGTGATAATATAAATAACAATAAAATGTTGGAGGGTCACACCAGTGTTTCTCCTCAATACAGGCGGCATACCGCACGGTGTGAACTAGTAAAGAACGTATAAACGATCCCCTTATCTCTAAACAAATTACCATCCTCCCCCACAGAGAAACAACATTCATAATTTTTTGTCTTCATTTATTTCCAGTGATAACAAGCATTCTGTACAAAATTGGTCTGTCAATAAAGGAATAAAGCTGGAATTTATTTTTAAAATAAATATGGAAATTTTAAAATTCAAATTCATATTTTCATCATAAAAAAACCAGTGTTATCGATGTTTTAGTTACACAAAAAAAGAAGATAAAAAAGATATGTAATCTCAGAATCTGTATAATCAAGGACTCATACTGTGCTCACAAGTTCTCTGTAGATGATAGTCACGTGACCTTTCGAGACATTTTTATATGTGTCTTCCTTCAGAATTTTAGCAAGGTGAGTACATGTACACAGGAGCATTTTGCACAACCGAGTTTTTTTAACCTGCAACGTGGAAATTACACGATGTGATTTCTGTGAACGTGGGATATCACTTAGTCCACAACTAGACAGTGCGTCATGTTTTCCCGGAGGTAGAGGCAAACTTCCCGAGATGCACTTGGGCAGTTGGTCAATTCTAATTCGTCTAAGTTATGTAACTGTGTCAACCCACACAACCCTTGCCCAGACACTAGAGTGCACCCTAAAAGAAAATCATAGTCACATTATAATACAATGCATTACTATAAGTATAAAACTTTTTTTCATCTCAGGATTTAGTATAACCTATTGATATTGTTTTACAAATTGGAGAACTTGTCCCATACAATGTTAAGACGTCTTCAAAAAAAAAAAAGAAAAGCGTCGCTTCGCGACGCTCGCTGCGCTCGCTATAAAACGTCTTCACGATATTGTATTGGATACTAGTAGTAAGTACTATAGTACTAAACTATGGCTCAATTTCCATAGGATTTCCTAAATGATCGAGTAATTGTTTTATAATGAACATGCTTAGTATGATGAATTTAAAACAAATATTTCTTTGTCACACCTGAAATGCTACTGTCGCAAGCAATGATTCTTCAACAGTGTGTTCAACAGCAATTTACAATCTTTTGGCTAACGCGTCACCCCGGTATTTAGGGTTGTAATGGCGATATCATTTCCTAGGCTTTCAAGTGCTATAGCAGTCAGACAGTAATATGCATGGTATGTTGGATCTGTGTAATCTATAGTTTATAACATAATACCTTACAGATTTGTTAAAGTACATGATACATGCCTAACGATCAGTAGGTGGTACATAAACGTGGTTCCTTTCTTAAAATGATCTTATGTGCTACAATTTAGAATGTTTATATTACATGGCTATTTTTCTCCAAATTTATACATTTCATATTCCGAGAAAGACAAATGCTTATATAAACGCGTTAATTAATTTGAATGTGTTTTATAACAAATTCCATTTTTCCATTCCAAATGCCATTTCGTACAAATATAGGCATACGTTACTTTCTATATTTTGATTGTCTGTAGGAGACCCACATTCAAGAGCCATTTCTGATGTCCTTAGAATGATATATATATGGAGATAACGAATTTAATTATTTTCTTACTTAATAAATTTAAAAACTTTTTGTGAAACTTCGATTTATACTTCATGCCAGACAATTTTCATATTTCAAAATGGCAGACAAAAAGGGTGTATCACGTGACTATGTGAATTGTTCCATCGAAAAATGTTTTCGTGTGCATTCAATTTACTTCAAGTTCTATGTGTTAATGAAGTGATACATTTATATAATCGTACTGTTATTTAATATGATAGTTGAAGAACATCAAAATACCAATTTTCAATGTCAAATAAGGCTAAAAAAATATTTAATAACTGATGGGGTTAAAAAATATTTCATAACCGATTTTTCACTGAAAATGGCAAAAACGTGTGACAAATACTAGTAACCAAACGATGAAACAGAACGGTAAGTCAATTTCTCCATCATGATTAAAGTGTTGTTTATCCCACCAACACAAGATGTGCTAATGACATTTATTTACCTGCAAGAGACAGCACGCGAAGATTTCTCATGGAATAAATGTGCTTGAGGCTGAAATCTCGAATCTGTGTACACCAACGTAAGAATAAGCGGCGTAGTGAAGTCATTGTAGAAAGGTACCCGACACCAATATCCGTTATTCGCGAGCACCTATCAATCAAATAAAATCAAATTGTTATTTTCAAAGACACATTTTTTACATTAAAAAAAATCATAGTCAAATAAAGGAAGAAACTTGATACTCGTAGGCTGACAAAGCAGACGATAAAAGAAAAGATAACGTCTAGAAGGACAAAGACCGACAAATTGAATGCAGAAGATACACATGATTAGAAAATATATGATATGGAAACGTTGTTTGATGTCTTATTAATTAAACAATGTCGGGTTTTACTTCTCATATAAAACAAGGGGAATTTTACTGCCCCTACCCCCCGCCCCCTAATATATGCTTTTTATAACTTTATGTAAATTTTAACAATTAAGGCTTATTTGACTTGCATTGCTCATGATTGCTGAGTATTAAATATATATACTTGTGTACATGTAGTTGCCCTAAAAATGCAAAAACTATAAAACCGGTGATAAAAAGATCATATAGTATTCCTTGGAATTAAACAAAAAGTTTCCTCACAAACATACAGGTCGTTTTAAAGTAAACTACGCTACTTCATTCATAATTCTATAGTACAGATTCAAACTCTGGGATTTCAATTGAACATGGCAAACTATTTTATTTAGCAGCTAGCTATCTCTTTCCCTATTTTATCTGATTAAAACAAGGGATTCTCCTTAAAGTCGAAGGCAGATTTTTTTTTTCTTTTTTATTTCATATAGAGGTAAAAGATAGATGCCTTTGATAGATTTCGGCATTATACAAAAAAATGCTTCTTCATTCAGTTCTTCTCCTTCTTTCATGGTGTTATCTGATTCCTTAAATTGCTAAACAGCTTTTTTGTTCCACCTGCATTTATATGTTGAGATTTTATATTTCAAGTGCCGGTTATTATTTTTTTTTATCATAAATCAAATTCATGTCGATCATTCCAGAAATTGCAAAACTTACAAACATATTCGTTGCACTTGACTCTGGAATTTTACTGAAATTATTTATCTTAACCTTCCATACTCACTGATACATGTATAAAATGTTGCTTTAACTCTTTATGATTTTCTAAACAAAATCAATTTCCAAGATAAAGTGCAACAGAATTTTAACGTACAGTGTAGCTAACGAGGGGAAAACCGGACAAATAAGACATTTCAGAGGGAATAAAGTTTGGGGTGACGTTTATGTCATTCAGAGTTATCTCTCTTATCAGAGTATCAATGAACCTTAAATCATTTTCCTCTATTTTGCGTCTTGTTCAAAAGTTGTTTTTAAATAGGTCCTACTTTTCTTAACATTACAATTAAAATAGTATTTCCTTGAGAAAGTTTTCAATGCCTTTCCTCCCTTTCAATATGATTGCTTAACTATACGTTTTTACAGCTTTTAGTTTTCCAGGATATGCGTCAAACGTTTAACTTCTTATAATTAACCATGACAAAAATGCCTAAAAACACTTTACTTTCTGCATTTTATTGTGGAGGGAAAATGCTCAGTTGTTTTACTTACTATCAAAAAAACAAGACAACATGAAAGCTCGCCAGCGTTTAGACTGAAGAAAATGATTTTTTATGCATATTTTTTTCATAATCGACGTCTTTCACTCACTTGTATCATAAGCATGCATTCCAAGCTGTTTATGCCTGTACGCACCCCTGCAAGACGCTTGTCATACCTGCGTTATCATATTTACACCTTCCGTGGGTATTTTAAGAAGCCTGTACCTATATCCATCGCGTACGTTCGGTTGAAAATAGACATAGTTTGTATAACATCTTGGTATCACCTGTTTTGTTTTGAATGGGGTCATCACATAGATCAAAATTCCATCGTATGCACTTTTCAGATAAGAGATTTGTGTAATAAACCACACAAAAAATATTTTATCTATTTCTTGTTTCAACATTAATAAAAAATATTTTTCCACATTTTTTCGCCAGATTTTATATTTTCTGCCCTTAAGTACGGAGAGAAATCGATAAAGGTTCATTATTAAAGTTGAGGCCAAGTTTAAAGCTAACCATGAGTCATACCCAATAGTCAACACCTAACGAGGTCGAAACACTTTGATTAAAGGGAAAGGGACCTCTCATTGATAAAACCGACATCTGTCTATTTTTGGTCAGAAGAACATCAATATCGCATGATTTGCAAACATAAAATATCATATACATGGTATTGATCATGCCTTTTTACCAGCAGAGGTCATATTTTAGTCGATGAATTCTCTCTTTCATCTTTTAGTTATTGGAATTTCAAATAATTAAACAAAATCTAATCGATTTCAGCACCATCCTTTTATAAATATTTGATTTTGAGTCAATAAATATATTTTTGAAAACGCCGAACAAACGAATAATGTGATTATCTGTAGCTTATTGATTTTGTGACATTTATTTGACTTATTGACAAGTTATTTTTGTTTGCACTTCCGATTATAAACTAAGGATTCGCCCATAAATCGCACTTCCTGTGAATTACCTCCAATAAATCAGAGGCATGATAAAAAAAAGTGCGATTGTTTTAATTACGCACTTGAGTTAGTAGAATTATGCGTTCGTATTTAAAACACTGCACGGATAATAGAACTTTTACCATTACTTTTTTGTAGTCGTTTGGAGCTTTATGTTATCTTACTTCTTATTTCTAAATTTGAAAAAAAGTAAGACGTATAATAAATGTGCAATAAGTCTCAATGAGGTACATATTTGGGTCAGAAGAACTATATTTTTTGTAGATGATTCTAGTACCTTATGAGTAACACTGCTACAGTATTCAACATATGCATACAGGTGCAATTATTCAAATAACCCATGAAGGATTAGTATGTATACCTGTCAAGAATGAGTTCTTCCAGCTGGCTCAGATCACAGGCAATGTACTCTAACGAAGCATCAGTGATACGTGGACACCACGAGAGGTCTAAAGATCGGAGTTTTCTGAGATTTTCTGCAATGAGCTCGACCCCATCGTCCGTAATTTTGCTGCAACCCGACATGCTCAGCACCGTCAGGTTGGGCAAGGAATGTACAATGTTGACGATGCCATGATTCGTGATTTCCCAGCAGGAATGTAGTCTTAAAATGGACAGAATGTATCCCTGTTTGGCGCTAAAGAAGGCCAAAGAGGCATCAGTCACGTGATAGGCCTGCAAATTTAGTTCAAAAAGAGACGGAAGTAGTTGTGCAATGGCCCCCACAGTGTCGTCTGCAACATTGATACAATCACTTATTGTCAAAGACACAATTTTAGGGTTCAGGCATGACCATAAACCGGTCTCTGTGATTTCGTTACAACCTGAAAGTTCAACTTTGTACAAACAAGGCAGTTTCTTAAATAAAATTTCTATACCCGTATCAGTCACATTTGAACAGCGTAAACTTATGGCTTTAATTTGTTTCTTGTACGTTTGAAAATGAGCAACAAAATCTGAAACATCGTTGTCGGTGGCACCAAAGAGACACAAAGTGTCAAATCCCCTTTGTTGAAGACTGTCATAAAACTTGCTTCTCTGGTCCTCCTTCGGGCTAAGCTCACGGCAAACAATAATGGGGGTAACGTCTACCCAGAACTTGGGATGATATAACACGTTCTTCCACAATCTACACACCTGACACAGCGTCCCTCGTTCCTCGGGAGAAAAATAGCTGAAGAACTTGGTCAAAAAGCGCTCGTCTGTAAAGAGTTCCAAAATATTGTCCGGTTGGCTCTTGCTGAATAAGCTCCGAATTTTTCTTGCGATAAGCGGTTTGGGGGACCGCACGATTCTGACATTCATGGCCCCGCTTCCGTTCACATTAAACCTTTGGGTCATCTGGCCCTCCCGAGCACCCTGGGGACTCTGGTTACTATTCTGTTGCGTTTGCTGGTCGCTCCTGAATCGCAAACCACGAATTCCGTTTGATATCTCCATGTAGGCTCTCTTAATTGTCGACATATTCCATTAAATGAATTCCGATATAATTATTCAAAGCTTTAAGAATCCGACATTTGGCTAATATAAGAACACCTAAAATTAGTACACTAATTATCTGGAGAGTTCATTTATAACTGTAATTCAAGTCGCAGTATCTCAGTTAATGCGGTCTTTGAAAACATGCTTTTATCAAGATTTTAACGGAACATTTCAAAACACACAAAGAGAGAGGCATCCCATTCTTACATCCCTGAAATTTATTGATTCCGGTTTGAAGCTGATGCACGCAAGAGTAAAATTCAATTGGTATTATTTCGAATGTTTTGACTGGAGACACCACATAACCGTCATGAGTGACTGAAATTCTTGTGCCATGGATGTTGTAAAATATGCCAATCGATACAAAATCATCAATTCATCATCTCCTTTGTCGTAAGAGCACAAGCGTTCAACTGTTCAAAGTTTGTATCACATTGTCTTCAAATGCCACTCGCAGAGTACGTTTCATGCTAAAATCCATTACACCTTTATGTATAAGGCAGCACTCGGCCACTCCGAGTGTTAATTTAGAAGTACTCGATTGCTGGGATGTATTACTGCTGATGAATATTCTAATTTTTATCTCTCTCGGAATAACACCCACTATTCTGTCATTAGATTCGCTACGCAATGATAGTGAAATATGTCAAAAACAAACAGCCTCAATCGGGCCGAGCAGAAACAAGGGAAAACGCAATTCTCACACTTGATTAGTCAGAGCAATATATCGATTTTGAGGAGTAAAAGAAACCGAATCCAATACGTTTTAGCCATTATACATGAATTATGCATTAAGCGGTATAATATGTATATTCTAGGGGATAAACATACCACATCACCTGCCTTTTGTAATTATTCTAATTATGTACATGCATAATAAAACCCCAGAGTACATTTTTTCTTTCAATACTTTGGAATATTCCTTAGTATTGAAGCAGATGCTAATTCATACTTCTATACAGTCATTTTCTATGAGGAGATGAAAGGAGGGGGTAAGGTAAGGTCCCTGAGAGGTTTTAGCAGCAAAAAAAAAAAATCAGATTATTTACTTTGATATGAGTGTCAAAATATTTCACATTTAAGATTAGTAGTTATAATGGTAAACTTTATGTTAAAATAATTATGATAAATAAACAATCTTTTTTCCAATGTCGGATAAATTGCAATCTTCACATATGTTTCACTTTAACTAGATTAAAAGAAGGCATTACTTTTGTATCCAATTTCCGCTTTAATTTTAGAATCTCTTAATTACTTCACAAACCTCTTTTTGACCCATTTACGTAACCCCATTACCCAACTATCACATAAAAGCAACAAGCCTAGTGAATTCTGAATGAAAAAGCGTTTTCTTTCTCAATTACTCCAAGTTACACTCTTGCTATAATTATACGCATTACCAAAATTCAGATCTGATTATACACAGGGGTTATTACGCGAAGGCTCTTACAGAAAACGTATAAACTGTGATGCAAGGTTCGTTCCAGATGCTGATATAACTTTATGTATAACCACGAGCCTATTATCAATCACAGAATTCCTTAATTAAAGTACTGGGTATATGATAAATAATTATATATAGGTTTTAATTAATACTCTGAGCAGATGGTATACATACTTCCAGAGAACATATTTCGATTAGTGTGTACAATTACGTTTTAAATCCATGTGCTGCATGGAAACGAGTGGATGCATTTTGTTTATTCACTCATATTTTTTCGTGTCGGCAATGCGACACGGAACCTTAGTTTTTACGGTCTCATCCGAAGGACCAGTCTCCACGCATGGAATCGAACCTGCGACATAAGGATCAAGTCCTTAATCCGGGACTAGAGAGTGCTACACTGCGCCACGTACCCGAGCGACTTTTCATCCTTAATATGATAATTGTTGCTCATGATGAAGAATTATAAAATAAACCGTTCATTAATATACATTGTTACAAGTCTACGTACTCAACTAAGAAAAGAATTGAGAAGGTATATCAAAACTACATGTGAAAAATTAAAATTTTTATGCGCCCGAATTTTTTCGGGGCGCATATTGTTTTTGTCCTGTCTGTTTGTCTGTTTATCTGTTTGTCTGTTTGTCTGTTGTCAACTTTAACCTTGGCCAAAACTTTTGAACCGTAAGAGATAGAGACTTCATATTTGGTATGCATACTCCTCTAATAAAGTTCTTTCAAATGACATCAAGGTCAATGACTTTTTGACGTTGACTGTGACCTATGCTAAAAATAGGTTTTTCAACTGTTTGTCATAACTTTTGAACCATAAGAAATAGAGACTTCATAATTAGTATGCATACTCCTCTAATAAAGTTCTTTCAAATGACATCAGGGTCAATGACCTTGTGACCTTGACTGTGACCTATATGCTAAAAATAGGTTTTTCAACTGTTTGTTATAACTTTTGAACCATAGGAGATAGGGACTTCATATTTGTTTTTGTCCTGTCTGTTTGTCTGTTTGTCTGTTTATCTGTTTGTCTGTTTGTCTGTTGTCAACTTTAACCTTGGCCAAAACTTTTGAACCGTAAGAGATAGAGACTTCATATTTGGTATGCATACTCCTCTAATAAAGTTCTTTCAAATGACATCAAGGTCAATGACTTTTTGACGTTGACTGTGACCTATATGCTAAAAATAGGTTTTTCAACTGTTTGTTATAACTTTTGAACCATAGGAGATAGGGACTTCATATTTGGTATGCATACTCCACTAAAAAGGTTCTTTCAAACAACACCAAGGTCAATGACCATGTGACCTTGACTGTGACCTTTATACTTAAAATAGCTTTTTCCACTTTTTGCCATAACCTTTGAACCATAGAAGATAGGGACTTCATATTTGGTATGCATACTGCACTAATTAAGTTCCTTCAAATGACATCAAGGTCAATGACCTTGTGACCTTGACTGTGACCTATATGCTAAAAATAGCTTTTTCCACTTTTTGCCATAACTTTTGAACCATAAGAGATAAGGACTTCATATTTAGTATGCATACTCCACTAATAAAGTTCTTTCAAACAACACCAAGGTCAATGACCATGTGAAGTTAACTGTGACCTTTATACTAACTATAGCTTTTTCTACTTTTTGCCATAACTTTTGAACCATAGGAGATAGGGACTTCATATTTAGTATGCATACCCAACTAATTAAGTTCTTACAAATAACACCAAGGTCAATGACCTTGTGACCTTGACTGTGAACTATATGCTAAAAATAGCTTTTTCGAACTTTGTTGACGCCGGGCGCATAGTGTTTCACAAACACACCTTGTTTTTATATGGGATGGTACCACTGTCTGCCTTAGATACCGATGATTATTAGCATAAAATAAAAATGGAAATGATTTGTGATATGAATATCTTCTATAACAACTTAAATTTATGACACTGAAACCAGTTAACTTTTATTTATATTTTAGAAATATTACTATTTGTTTGCTTTCTTTTCACAATCCAGTTTGATTAAAGTCAAACCTTCCACTAGTTCTTAAGAGCTATACGGTCGCACACGGAAGATGATCAGATGGTTCAAAAGAAGGAACAACTCAACTGCCAATGAAAGATAACCCAGTAATAAAGCAGAGTTGTATTGAAATAGAATTTTCTCGCTAAAGGGAGATTTTAAAGTATAGATTCTATTTCGGGGGGGGGGGGGGGGTTCAGTACCGATTTTTCCCCAAACACTACCACTTACCCTTCTTTAACTACACTGCAGCATGCCTGTTGAAAGTGGGGTTGTAAACCTACTACGCTTCAATCTTCAATGCCTAAATTGTGTCTATCTTTTCAAAAAAAAAAAGTGGGGAGGGTTCCGACGCCTATGATATTTACTGTACAAAAACATAAAGCACTTCACCTAAACAAAATTATTGTCCCTGCTTTTGCAAAAGCGAGGAGACATTAAATGTCATTCTTATTCTGTCCGTCTGTCAGTCTGTCCGACCGACACAGAAACTTAAAACTTTAAGCTTGCCCATAACTTTTGATTTTGTGGAGCCATGACTTTCATATTTCGTCTGTCAGTCTGTCCGTCAGTCACAAAAACTTTAACCGTGCCCATAACGCTTGTTTAAGTGGAGCTATGACTTTCATATTTTCACCTGTGTATTCCTACAATGCCTTTGTATGGGTACCACCTTTTGACCTTGAGTTTGACCCACTTTTACACAAAAATTCCAAACTTTTACTTTGGCCATGACTTTTGAACAGTAGATACTAGGACTTTCATATATGTATTCTTTGTGAAAAGACCTTTCATTGGATACCAACAACTTTGACCTTAGAGATTTCTGTACTTATGAAAAAAAATTATCCTTGGCCACACCTGGTAATTTTTGAACAGTAAGGGCTAGTATACTTTCATACTTCAGATATTTAATCCTTGTGAGAAGACCTTTCATTGAATACCAAGAACTTTGACCCTTTGACCTTGGAGTTTGACCTACTTTTAAAAAACAAACCTTGGTCATAACTTTTGCAGGGTTAGGGCTAAGACTTTCATACTTCAAATGTTTCATCCTTGTGTCAAGAAATTTCATTGGATATCAAGAACTTTGACCTTGATCTTGGAGTTGACCTACTTTTTAAAAACTTTGACTTTGGACATAACTTTTGAAAGGTTAGGACTACGGCTTACATACTTCATACATTTATTACTTGTGACAATACCTTTCTTAAGAAACCAACAACTTTGACCCTTTGACTTGGAGTTTGACCTACCTTTGAAAAACATTTTGAACAGGTGGTGCTAGGGCTTTCATATTTCACTATCGTATTTCTTATGAAAAGACCCACTCACTTTTGGGTATCAATATATTTAATTTGCATTTAAGAAAGTTTAATGTTCTCTATGTTGCCATAGAGGCATCAGTGTTTCACAAACACATCTTGTTCTTTAAAACTTTTGACTGAGAAGAGATATAGCTCTCATATTTGACTTGTGCATTACCTGTGACAAGCTATTTCCGAGCAAGCTATGATTTCTGACCCCTTGAACTTGACCTTCGCGATTGACCTTTTTTTAAAAAAAATTCAACGTCGGTAATAATTTCTAAAAGACATATGATTCAATGGACATTCATATTTGACACAATATGTCATAAAAATGACATCTCACCCACAAAGACACCGAAAGCAGGGGACCAACTCCTTGAATTTTCTTGTTTGCATTGTAAGGCGTTTTTACATGTTCAATATTTCTGACATTCTAATCCTTTCCTTGTGCTTAGAAAGGGAATTATAGTTCGATTTTCATTTAAATTACTGCAGTATGTTCTTATCGCTAGTGTGTATATTTCAATTTGATATGAAAAATTGGGGGATGAGATAAACATACATGTACATTGTGATTTTCGTAATCATTGAACCTTGCACTGGGACCCATGGCCAGACATCGGAGAAAAATCTTTCAGAAATAGTCAAATGAGAAAAAATATTCTTTTCTTATCCAAAAAAAGACAAATAAATGTATGATGGGAAGAAAGACCATTACACCCTTTACTTGCTTTTCATGTTAGGTCCTGTACATGTCTTCCGGTTGGGGCCAAATGGCCTTATAATTGCTCCTACATATTTAGCAGGCATATGGATATAATGGACAAGGGTGCCTCTGTCTAAATGGTGAATTCATGTCCACATAATCTGGAGTTCTGATGTTCATATTAAGAGGGGTTTCCCCAACCCCCCTGAATCCGCCACTGATTTTTAGCCGGGCTCATTGCTCGTAGAGCAATGCCCGGCTATTGCGACGGTGAGCAACAGGAAATGCTGCTTCTTCACCGCCAAATTGAGTTTACGAGTATAAACAGAGTACGTATACGCCCAGCCGCTGTTGAGAAAACAAAATCCATTAAAACACTTTAAGAAATAGTAAATCGAATATTTTTATCAAAATATTAAATTGTTTAATTTTTTTCCTGGCTCCTTTGACTAATATTTTACAAAGCAATTCAAAAGGTGCGAAAGGTTTTCACCAGGTATCCCTGTCTACGTCATATTCTATAAATAAAGGTGTACAACCTTTATCAGGCTAACACAAATGCAGGAAACATCATTAATGACTTGATGCGAAACTCCCCGCTGAGGACACATCAGTGCATAGTCGTTTGACCTTAATTAATCTTGCTGCATCGGTATTTATTTACTTCTGTTGTATATAAAACCCCGAAACGATACATGTGATAAATATTTTACGCTGTTAATTTCTAGCTATATTTTATTTATTTTTTAAAAACTTTTTAACGCTATACATGCCATTGAGATATTTTTATGTGTAACATATCTTCTAAACGTCTGAACTTCATTTTAAACTGTCACCATGGTCTTTGTGCATTACCCTGTAAATGAGCCCGGCTTTCAGTACTTCTGAGTACTTTGATTAAAACGCTTTTTATATGTCTCTGGTTAGCTTATATACCGAACATCACAAAAACGAAAAATTAATCAAACTCAGATTTACTCAACTCCATGAGACATATAAAAGATGTCTCTGTTTCAAACAATTCTTCTGTTTATGTCACATTACTCATATACTTGAATTATCTTATATCGTAAAAAGACTGAAACGAATTTATGAATTAACAGTACTTTTGGTACTTTGATTTTTATGCTGAGAAAGTTAGCTCCCTTGACACAACTCTTTCGTAAAAGAAGGAGCAGTGGAAAATGTCGCACATTTCAAATTTACGCCGGTAAAAAATTCTTTTTGAATTTAGATTACTGAATTGACTGTGTAATATTAATGATAAATGATTTTAAATACCCACATAGGAATAAAAGATCCCAATTACGATATCTGTTATCAACATCTTTAAACTTGCATTTGGGTTTACAACTGTTTTAGTGTTTAGCAGCTGTTTACTCTCTACAGCTACTCTACTCTGTTAGTCTGAACCACTATACTGGTATAAGTAAACAATCTACTTTGCTACATATTGGTTTAAGTTATTACTTAAGCTAGGGAGTCCATTTATAGCTTGACACAATGACAGACAAAATTCTTAAGTTAATAGATATCGCCTGGTCACTTCTCTAACGAGAATAACAAGCCTGTCCACTTCTCTAAAGAGAATAAGTCAGACACCTGTCAAAAACCAGGGGCGGATCCAGGTATTAAAGTTAGGGGCACAAGAAGTAGGCAGGGGGGGTCCTGAGGTCCCCATTGGGTCCAGGGCAAAACCTACAGCACACTCAGCGAAATGTCGAAGGGACCAAAAATTTTGGTCTTGTGTCCCTCAACATTGATCTGAGATTAGGTGAAATCCTGGTGGCGGCCCAGGGGAAGAAGCTCCTGGATTCTAGAGATTTTGCAGGATAAAAATTTGGTCTAGCTACCAAGCTGAAATTTTTACATTTTCTCGAAAAATTATTTATGCTACCTGACAATTTTTGAAGGAAGTGCACCACCCCCTTTAATCCGCTACTGGAAACAAGTAACGAAAATGAAAATTCTTAAATTCAAAATGAGATGATATTTTCTTCAATCTGAACATAATAAACAAAATATATTATTAATGGAATTTTTTCTCTTATTTCAGGAACTCAAATGATTCATTCCCAGATTTTGTTATTATCTATGAAACAACAGACCCTGACAATCCAGATGAACAAGAAAAATTAGAAACCGAGTTGGAATTAGCATTTCAAAGACAGGTGGCACACATAATAATCGAACCATTCACACTTGGAAAAGACACCGCAAGATGGATAAAAATGGGAAATTTTCTTCACAAATCATGTGTCGTTAGCGGCATCATTTCCTTGATCACAGGGTATTGCAACAAAGATCTTGTTTCATATACATTTGCTGGAGTCAGCTTTTTGACAGCAGGATTATATGCATTGTCTTGGGCAAGTGATCCCTGTTGTAAATATCAGATAGAGAAAAACAAGAGAAGAATTCAAGACCTGCCATTACATGAACTGTCCTCCACATCAGTAGTGGTACTTGTCAGAAGGGACGATGCTCGAAGGAAATACCTACAGAACATTGTCTCCTTCTCCGCTGTGTGTCTCAGTGCTTACAAAGTTTATAATATGTACTACTTATGACATTACAGTCTTGTTTGATTATTATTATATTTCATAATAAAAATATTTGTATTGAAATTTGAGCCTCATTTCATATTATGCACAATGTGATGAAAAGTGAAGTATCAAAATATGCTATATGGGTAAAAAAAAACAAAAAAAAAAAAAAAAAAAAAACAAGAGGCCCATGGGCCACCTCGGTAAATGCTGAAAAGAGGGAGGGATATAGTTATCGGTATGTCCATCCGTCTGTCCATACGTCCGTCCTTCTGTCTGTTACACTTTAGGGTACCCATCTCTTATCCGCAACTCCACTGATACCATATTGTCATTGTGCACCTCCTATTTTACTTTTGAATCTGACACATATTTTGGGTTTTCCAGCCACAGCAATACATGGGCTTTGCTATTATAACTATATGGGAGGTATCTTATGTGAGCTCATTGCTCACAATACCTCTAGTAAACTGTTTAATTGTAAAACTATTTTAAAATGACGATCCTGAAACTTTTTAAACACGAAAACTATGCTACTATTAAGACTTAAAATATTTGCAATGTTTTCAGTTCAAAAAGAATTTCTCTAATAAATTATTTCTTTACACTACAGTTTGCTTCAATTTCAATATAGTCATCCCAGTGGTGCAATGGCTAGAGCATCTCTGTTATAGAGTCACAGAGTAAGTAGTAGGTACTTACGTCATACAGTCAAATCCACGATGGGATGTGAAGACTGGTACTTCGGATGAGACTGTTTTAACTGAGGCCCTATGTTGCAGTGGTTAGGTGTTGGCATGAAAAAGATCCCTCACTGCTTATGTCTCTTAGTTCCAAGTATAAAACAAAACAAAATTTGCAGCTCCTAAATCAGGTGGCCTCTTCATATGAGTGAAAAATTCTGGAGAGGGACATAAAAGCTTTAACAACAAATAAACAACGTACAAATATTTAAAAATCAATTTTAATAAATATTAATAAAAATAATAAGCAATGTAGTGTTGAGAAATAATTTCTCAGAAAAATTTGTGAAAAATTAAGATCCATTCTTTTTCATAATAATTTTACATTCATATTATTGAACATACAATTATGGTTTATATTTTAATAATTACCTTATGTGATTTTTAGCTCACCTCAACAAAGCTGGGGGAGCTTATGTGATACCCTCAGTGTCAGTGACCCAAGTTAAGGTTTTTGGTACAGTTTTCTTAATACTATACCGTATAATCCCTATTAACCGCCGCGGGCGCTTAGAAAATGGCAAAAAGGGGGCGGTTATTTTGGTGTTTTCTTTAAGATATTTAATGTCATATTTTAACTTCAAAAATCGTTTGGAAATAAAAATAAATACAAGAAACAACTAAGATAATGTCTAACTTTTAATTAAAGTGAAGATAATCCACCCAAATTATGCTAAATTCTTCATTTTCCACTGAGAAATTGGATGATAGACAAATTTCATTTTCACTTTTTTCATTTTTAGCTCACCTGAGCTGAAGGCTCAAGTGAGCTTTTCTGATCACATTTTGTCCGGCGTCCGTCTGTCTGTCTGTCTGTAAACTTTTCACATTTTCGACTTCTTCTCATTAAGAACCACTGGGCCAATTTCAACCAAACTTGCCACAAAGCATTCTTGGGTGAAGGGGATTCAAGTTTGTTCAAATGAAGGGCCACGCCCTCATTCAAGGGGAGATAATTGGGAATTAATGAAAATTTGGTGGTATGTTTTAAAAATCTTCTTCTCAAGAACCACTGTGCCAGGAAAGATGAAACTTATGGGGAAACATCCTCAGGTAGTGTGGAAAATTCTTTAAAAATCTTCTTCTCAGGAATAGCCAAGCCAGAATTGATCATATTTATATGGAAGCATACTCAGGTAGTGTAGATTCAAGTTTGTTCAAATCATGACCCCCAGGGGTAGGGCGGGGCCACAATGGCCGACCAAAGTTTTACATAGAAATATATAGGAAAATTCTTTAAAAATCTTCTCAAGAATAGCCAAGCCAGAATTGATCATATTTATAAGGAAGCATCCCCAGGTAGTGTAGATTCAAGTTTGTTCAAATCATGACCCCCGGGGGTAGGGCGGGGCCACAATGGCCGACCAAAGTTTTACATGGAAATATATAGGAAAATTCTTTAAAAATCTTCTTCTCAAGAATAGCCAAGCCAGAATTGATCATATTTATGTGGAAGCATCCTCAGGTAGTGTAGATTCAAGTTTGTTCAAATCATGACCCCTATAATTTTTAATTCTTACATTGCTGGAGGTGGCTTCTGGGACCTATCTGGGCATAATTTGACTTGTTCTCAATATGACACTTTTTAGGAGCCCATTTTGCTAAAAAAAAAAAGAAAGAGAAAATCACAGGAGTAGCATACAGCCTATGATGGTCTAAACTTCCTTGATTTTTGTAATACATCCTTTGCTGTGAATAAAGATTTTTTTTTTTTAAATCGCTTTTTTGTAGCAGTTGTTTGACATTGTTTAGATGTATGCCCTATGGGATACTAAAGTCTGAGTGTCTACAGCTTATAAACTAAATATATGCACGCTGTATATTGCCACCATCCTTAAAAAAATATGCAAGTTTAAGACAGAGTGTGGGACAGGTCACTTTCCAGCTAAATTCTTGAGAGTCCCATGGAGGTTTGGATCCCTCCTCCCCAAGGATCCCAGTCACCCTACTTAGATCCTCGCGTGGGGGGGGGGGGTATATTTAGGACAAAATGCTTTCTTTCTTATCTATGACTTTCCTTAAATTCTATGGTTAAAACTTAACGAATTAGATTTATTGGGAGTCTAGGCCATGCTTGTAATGTTGAAATATAATATGCTGACTTGGTATCCTGCACTCAAAATTAGCACGCAAACAATATAAAAGATTGATATACTAGTATCTAAGTATATCAATAAATATTTTATCATTTACATGTACAATTTATATTCTGTTTAAAGAATAGATACGTATAACATATAATGCAATTTATAACTGTAATTTTAAGTAGTTTATTAAAATACCCACAAGATTTGTTTTCCTACAGTACACTTAATTTCGACGAATTAAGCAATAATGCCAAGGAGGAAAATGAAGGGGGGGGGGGAATTTCTGTTGAAATCTGCAATATACAAATAACAAAAGATTAGTGTACATGCGGCGTTAGTTTATACACATTTCACGATTTAATGACCGCAGTAGAGTAATGAGTGAGGAATAATTAAATCACGTGAGTATGATCTTTGAACATAATTCACCGATTGAATTCACCATGTTCACAAAGTAGTAGCAGGTAAATGCACTGCAGTCTTTCAGATCATTTCATATACAATTTTTCAGTAGAAAATGCTTTACAGGGGCCTAGAGATGATCAAGAATTGAGGTAAATATTCTAAACAGCCGTTAAAGCTGTTGTAATAAAAATATTTTTAAAGAAGTGATTCAATTTCTCTAAAGAAGGTCGTGTATTTATGACATTCCCGCGGTTACACCGCCACTTTCAAACTTATTTTCGCTGGTCAGTTGCATGTAGGTTTACAAGTAACACAATATAGTTTTATTTTATTTATAGTAATATAATGTTAGGGGAAAATTGCACGTTTATGGATTACATGTGCATGTATGTGACATGTACATGTGTGTGGTATGTATTTATTGACTGTACATTCACAGGTTGATTTGGAACCACTTTAGCAATTTGAAGCAAGATCGCAAATGCGATATAACCATGATAACAGCACGTTTGAGTCGTACATGTAATATGAAAAAATAGGACAAAATATATTCGCATTAAATGTTGCAAATATGGATTAAAATTTGAAAAAAAAGAAAGAAGGCTTTCGGTAAAGAGCTTTCTCACATTCTCAAAATGCAACAGTACTCATAAAATCAGTTAAAAACATGGAAAATTGATACCATTTACTAGTATTTCTTTAAAAAATATTATCTCAGAACCACCCAACCCCTTTTTTTCCAGAAACCTAGCAATGTCGCTTATGTATACATCAAGACAGACTTGAGACAAAGTCACATTAATATTTTTATCCTGCCTGGAGGTAGAGCATGTTCTAGGTTAATCGCCAAAACTGTTCTATAATTGGGGGATAAAATAATGCATCTATTTATTTTATGTTTCTTGCAAGTATTTGTAATTTATTTGCATCGGGATCGAAATTGTGAGTTTAAAATTATGACATGTGGCGCGAACAGCAAATTTGGCGTCAGTGGACGGTCAGGTGAGCTTGTTGAAATTCGTCGGGGGAAAACATGATTGAACTAATTTTCACAAAAAATGCAAGTTTTTCTGCAACCTCACAGTTTGTATTAAGATTGATCCCCAAGAAGTTAAGGAACTTCCGAGGGATCAATCTCCTAAACAATGGGCATACAGAAAAACTTGTCAACCAAAAGTTATTCCTTTTTAAGTGTCCTGGATTTACGATACTTATTGCCAAAATAAAAAAAAATTAATTTTTGCACTGTAAATTTATAGCCCATTTGGGATATTATATCCCAAACGGACTATTATATCCCATTTGGGCGATTGGTCCCAACCTGCAGAATAGTGAATTATTATGTTTTATTATATGATTAAATAATTTCCATCTCTCTGATTGGCTGAGATCCAACTATGTTAGAAAAATACTACGTTGTATTGACCTGCACGTGACGTTCCAGGTGAATACAAGGATTTATTTCCTCTACATTGATCTAAAAATAGATCGGGAAATTCCAAATTGATACAAATTGCTTTGGAAAACTAATATGACTGACTATAACATTTTATTTTTCATGTAAGCAAAACATGAGCGAATATATATTTTCGGGTGAGGATGGTAAGAGGGGATGCATGGACCCCCCTCCAACACTTTTACTGAACAATAATTTTACTTTTTGGTTGTCCGTTTTCCCTGATAATATACTCATTCCTTTCACAATCTATCCTATAAAAAAGACTGACATTATTTATCTTTATTGGAAACTGAAATTGATAAAAAAATAAAACATTTCAAATTGATACGACTGGTAAAGTTTATTAACATTTTAATTCTGCTTCTCTCTTGTATTTGACTAGGACTTAATTAAATGCGAACAAGTAATGAGCTGTATCATTTTATCAGTGAATCATATAATAAAACGATTATTGCTATTTTTTTCGGTCAATACAATGATTTAGCCATCTTCGAAGTACAATATTCACCTCGCCCTTCGGGCTTGGTGAATATTGTACTCCTCAGATGGCTAAATCATTGTATTCACCTCAAAAAACAGCAATAATTGTATAGTATTTTGAAAATGTATTGTGCTGTTAGACTGTATCAGTTTGAGACATCAGATCTTGAGTTAGGCTAACTTTGCCTTGAATCAGCTGTGAATTGATAATGCAAATACATTTACTGTCAGGCATTTTAGGGGGTTGAAGGGGGCCTTTTTTTTTTTTTTTGCTCCTTTCTTAATGGCAAAAAGTGTTTTCCCAATTTCATCAAAGAAAATTTCCAATAGACAATCAAAACAAGCAAAATTTGGTTATAAAATGTTGGGACTTGGTAACATATAATCTAAATGATGTTGTTCAAAAAAATATATAAATGGCGTGCTCTGTTACAACGCACTTTGAAAAATTACGCACTTTGAAAATTTTTTTCAAAGTGCGTTAAATTTGGTACCACATCAACGCACTTTACAAAAATAGAATTTCTTTTTCAAAGTGCATTAAAATCGACCATATTAACGCACTTTGAAAAAATGTGTAAGGCTAGGTCAATATTCTTGCAAATCTTAGTTATGATAAATAATTGAACATGTTCAATAACTCATCATTGATGATGAGATAACTCATCATTGATGATGAGGTCACTTCAGGATTTGAAAGTGAGCGATTTTGATTTTTCCATGCTTTGAAAATTCTTTCTCTCTAAAATGTTTTACTGTACTTATTTTTTTCCAGTTTGCATGCATTTTATTTAAACTAAAATTTATTGAAAGTTTTCAATGTTATACCAGTTATGCAAATAAATACATTTGGTGTAGCATAGAAATTGGTGCCGGAAGGGGGGCTTAGGCACACGTACAAATGTTTTACAAAGATATACATAATACAGGCATTGAAAATTGGGGCTTACCTTGGGGGCTTATTGAGGGGGTTCCACTTTCAATTTGCTACTGATGGCTTTGTACAGTGTATAAGAAAAAAAAGTTAAGCTGACAGACCTTCTTCTCGTCTTCTCCTTGTTCTCATTGAGGTTAATTATTAATGTGTACATATAAATTAAAAAAAAGTTTTTTGAAAGATATAATTACATGTATATATTACAAATTGATTCTCTCGGTTACTAAAATCTTAGTCAAGAATTTTTGGTTTTATACATTTTTTTTCAAAGTGCGTTAAATGTCCCCGTGGTAAAAATGTTTATGTACACTCTTAACGCACTTTGAAAAAATTTTCAAAGTGTGTTGAGTGTGTCCCAAATTTAATGCACTTTGAAATTTTTTTTCAAAGTGTGTTGATTTTGTCCCAATTTTAATGCACTTTGAAAAATTTTTTCAAAGTGCGTTGCCACAGTGCTCCAAATACTGATTGAGTGAATGTTGAAGTATTGTATGTATAAACTGACAATGCTGGTAATTGTTTATATTTGTATTCAGCATTAATCATACAAGACTTACAATATTATAATACGCAATCTCTCCTGCAATACAAGTGACTAGATCTACACACCTCCATGCACAACACTTGCGCATCGCACACAGTGTCAGGTTACACATACCTGCACACACTCATACCACACTGCACTCCCCTCCCTTTTGAAAAAGAGGGAGGTACCCCTGTACCTTAATACAACATATGCAAGTAAAAAAGTCAATGAGTACCTTGCAAATAATAAAGAAAAACTATTATTTATTTACATAAATAGAAAAATGACAAAATTATAGGTTTTTTAGCTCACCTGAGCCGAAGGCTCAAGTGAGCTTTTCTGATCACATTTTGTCTGTCATCTGTCCGTCCGTCTGTCTAGCTGTCTGTCTGTCTGTCCGTCTGTAAACTTTTCACATTTTCAACTTCTTCTGAAGAACCACTGGGCCAATTTTGACCAAACTTGGTACAAAGCATCCCTATATGAAGGGAAATTTAAATTATGAAAATGAAGGGCCAAGTCCCCTCACAAATGGAGATAATCAAGAAAAGACAAAAATAGGTTGGGGTCATTAAAAAATCTTCTTCTCAAGAACCACTGGGCCAGAAAAGCTGAAACTTATGTGGAAGCATCCTTAGGTAGTGCAGATTATAAATTGTTAAAATCATGACCCCCGTGGATAGGGCGGGGCCAAAATGGGGAATCAAACTTTTACATAGAAATATATAGGAAAAATCTTTAAAAATCTTCTTCTCAAGAACCACTGGGCCAGAAAAGCTGAAACTTATGTGGAAGCATTCTTAGGTAGTGAAGATTCTAAATTGTAAAAATCATGACCCCCAGGGATAGGGCAGGGCCACAATAGGGAATCAAAGTTTTACATAGAAATATATAGGAAAAATCTTTAAAAATCTTCTCCTCAAGAACCATTGGGCCAGAAAAGCTGAAACTTATGTGGAAGCATCCCAGGGTAGTGTAGATTCCAAATTGTTAAAGACATGACCCCCGGGGGTTGGGCAGGGCCATAATGGGGGATCAAAGTTTTACATAGCAATATATAGGAAAAATCTTTGAAAATCTTCTTCTAAAGAACCACTGAGCCAGAAAAGCTGAAACTTATGTGGAAGCATCCCGGGGTAGCGTAGATTCTAATTTGTTCAAATCATGATCCCCGGGGGTTGGGTGGGGCCACAATGGGGAATCAAAGTTTTACATAGAAATATATAGGAAAAATCTTCTTCGCAAGAACCACTGGGCCAGAAAAGCAGAAACTTATGTGGAAGCATCCTGGGATAGTGTAGATTCTAAATTGTTCTAATCATGTCACCCCCGGGGGTAGGGCGGGGCCACAATGGGGAATCAAAGTTTTACTATGTTGAATCAAAGCATCCTATGGTAGTGTAGATTTCAAATTGTTTAAATTATGGTCAGTTGGGTAGGGTGGGGTCACAATGTGTATAACAAGGGGAAATCTGGTAAAGAACAGAATGTTCAAAGCTTCTCAGGTGAGCGATGGGGCCCATGGGCCTCTTGTTTTTTTTAATTTCAACCAAATGTCACTTTTTTCTCAAATGGAATAGCCCCAGCCCATTGATGTTTTGCCCTCTTTCCGGATTCTGCTGGAAATCAAGCAGCGAGGTTGTCGGCATGACATTTTACTTGCATAAATTTATTCATCAAATCAGAGATGGCATAAAAAATATGCATTTTAATCATTTTTTTGCTCACCAATATGAAGTGGACGGGAATATTAGTAACACCCATGGGATCAGTGCAAGTGTTGGTGTCCCAGATGAAAGTTCTTGGAGCAGACTTCTTTTTAAGTACATCTATGCCCTAGCCCCTAAGGGATGCATGTAAGATGCTTCAAGTATGTTTCATTGTACTAGCCAGGGTTTCAGAGACAACAATTTCAGCTAATTTAAAAGAAAGATCAGGTTAATGTTTTTGAAGCAGGTGTCATTTCCAAGTATTTTGACCTAACTTACAAGAATCGTTCATGTACATCTAAAATAAAATATATGGACGTACACTACCAGGCTTGCCTCGGATGCTGAATCTGGCCTTTATTTTTAATATGAGTGACTAGGTTAAAAGTTTTTTGAGCTAGTCTCATTTCCAAGTAACTATAAGGCCTATTTTGACCATCTTCCATGGATCCATTACCAGGCTTGCTATAGATGCTGAATCCAACCTACATTTTATGGATGAGTGAAAGAGTCAAGATTTTTGGAGCAAGGAAATGTTTGGAAATAGTCATTCTAATATAACTATTTACCTGTTGAATGATCAATCAAATTAGGCCACACCAATAAAATTTTTTGCTCGTCGGTCCCGCTCGTATAAAAACTATGAAAATAATATTAATTTAAATTTTCCGCACCATGGGGATTCTGTGCTATTTTTCTGTTTTATTTCCGTTCTATGTATCGTATTCTTAATCGGCTTACTCTGAAAATAATGAAAAAAAAATTAATTGTCCGCTCAATTTTTTTCTTGATCCGCCTAAAAATGTCGCCTACAAAAAGTAATATTAATATTATTTAACCGCTTGCCTGCTCGTACTTTTTTTCATCAAATGCCCGATGAACAAGAAATTAAATTGGTGTGGCCATAGAGATATAAAGGTTATTCAAATGCAACAATTTTTTTTACCTTGAAGCTTTATTTTGAACTTGAACTTACCTCAGCAAAGTCAAGATGTAGTTATGCTATACCCTGACACCAGCCACAGGGATAGTATTAGTGCCCTGGTAGAGTTTTAGGAGCAAGTCCATGTTCAAGTAAGTATAAGTTGTACCTGGACCAAAATTGCATGGATGATGCATTTAGGAATGGACACTACCAGACTTGCTTCGGATGCTGGATCTGACCTATATTTTCCAGATGAGTGACCAGGTTAAGGTTTTTGGAGCAGGTCCATTTCCAAGAAACTGTAAGTCCTACCTGATCCAAACAAGCATGGATGATGCATCTAGAAATGGACACTACCAGACTTGCTTCAGATGCTTGATCTGACCTACATTTTCCAGATGAGTGATGAAATTATTCCCAACTCAGCCCTACCCTGACCAAACTTGCATGGATGATGCATCTAAAGATGGACATTTGAAACTTGCTTCGGATGCTGGATCTGACCTGCATTTTTCAAACAAGTGACCAGGTGCAAGTATTTGGAAAACATCAATCCTCAATGAATTTTAAAACCTATTTAAACAGAATTTGCTTGAATATTGTTGTCAGGATAAATACTAACTGTTAAGGAAATATGATGTGAATTTTGGATTACTTAAACTGATAACATTCATTGAGGTGAGCTTCATAATCTTTGATTATCTATGCTTTTAAATGAAGTTTCATACTTGATATGAAATGAGAGTGTCTCCCCTTTGATGTGTCTGTTTTCTCTTTATAAGAGCAGAAGAAAGTTGAGGCTGACCAGGATCCTGAAGTGAGGAGTATTCCCTCTCCTGTTTAACAGCATTCATGAGCAGAAAGTGGGGGTATGATTCATACTTGACTTCTTTGCACCTTTTCCCAATATTTTGGCTTTCCAATTTGGTGTTGGCTTTGTCAGGCTTTGACCTCTTGATTTTGAATTGACAGGAAGCAGAGATGCTGAGACAGTTCAGAAGAAACATCACCAGGAGCCACAGCAACAGCAAAGGAAGCTTATATGGAAGTATTTTTGATTTTCTCCCTTCTTTCCTCTGCCCCCTGCTGACTCTAACATTACTAACCATCCACTTCCCTTTCCCCCTCATTCGTCTTCCTGAATTCAGTCAATGTTTTCTGATTTTTCAATGAATTGTGTTGTACTGATTTTATTCACGTGAATTTTTGTGATTTGTTGCATTGTTTTGAAGTTTTACTAACATTGTGCCAGTTTTATACTTTCAGGGTTTCAGAAGAGGAACAACGATGGAGGAGCAGGGTCGACCAACAGAAGGAGACGAGATGACGAGTCCATTTCCCATCTCTACACAGCAGCCAACATGGCCCAAAGTGGTAAGTAACTTTTCGTGATTTGTTGCATTGTTTTGAAGTTTTACTAACATTGTGCCAGTTTTATACTTTCAGGGTTTCGGAAGAGGAACAACGATGGAGGAGCAAGGTCGACCAACAGAAGGAGACGAGATGACGAGTCCATTTCCCATCTCTACACAGCAGCCAACATGGCCCAAAGTGGTAAGTAACTTTTCGTGATTTGTTGCATTGTTTTGAAGTTTTACTAACATTGTGCCAGTTTTATACTTTCAGTTTCAGAAGAGGAACAACGATGGAGGAGCAGGGTCGACCAACAGAAGGAGACGAGATGACGAGTCCATTTCCCATCTCTACACAGCAGCCAACATGGCCCAAAGTGGTAAGTAACTTTTCGTGTTTTGTTGCATTGTTTTGAAGTTTTACTAACATTGTACCAGTTTTATACTTTCAGGGTTACTCGGAAGAGGAACAACGATGGAGGAGCAGGGTCGACCAACAGAAGGAGACGAGATGACGAGTCCATTTCCCATCTCTATACAGCAGCCAACATGGCCCAAAGTGGTAAGTAACTTTTCGTGATTTGTTGCATTGTTTTGAAGTTTTACTAACATTGTGCCAGTTTTATACTTTCAGGGTTTCAGAAGAGGAACAACGATGGAGGAGCAGGGTCGACCAACAGAAGGAGACGAGATGACGAGTCCATTTCCCATCTCTACACAGCAGCCAACATGGCCCAAAGTGGTAAGTAACTTTTCGTGATTTGTTGCATTGTTTTGAAGTTTTACTAACATTGTGCCAGTTTTATACTTTCAGGTACTCGGAAGAGGAACAACGATGGAGGAGCAAGGTCGACCAACAGAAGGAGACGAGATGACGAGTCCATTTCCCATCTCTATACAGCAGCCAACATGGCCCAAAGTGGTAAGTAACTTTTCGTGATTTGTTGCATTGTTTTGAAGTTTTACTAACATTGTGCCAGTTTTATACTTTCAGGGTTTCAGAAGAGGAACAACGATGGAGGAGCAAGGTCGACCAACAGAAGGAGACGAGATGACGAGTCCATTTCCCATCTCTACACAGCAGCCAACATGGCCCAAAGTGGTAAGTAACTTTTCGTGATTTGTTGCATTGTTTTGAAGTTTTACTAACATTGTGCCAGTTTTATACTTTCAGGGTTTCGGAAGAGGAACAACGATGGAGGAGCAGGGTCGACCAACAGAAGGAGACGAGATGACGAGTCCATTTCCCATCTCTACACAGCAGCCAACATGGCCCAAAGTGGTAAGTAACTTTTCGTGATTTGTTGCATTGTTTTGAAGTTTTACTAACATTGTGCCAGTTTTATACTTTCAGGGTTTCGGAAGAGGAACAACGATGGAGGAGCAGGGTCGACCAACAGAAGGAGACGAGATGACGAGTCCATTTCCCATCTCTATACAGCAGCCAACATGGCCCAAAGTGGTAAGTAACTTTTCGTGATTTGTTGCATTGTTTTGAAGTTTTACTAACATTGTGCCAGTTTTATACTTTCAGGGTTTCAGAAGAGGAACAACGATGGAGGAGCAGGGTCGACCAACAGAAGGAGACGAGATGACGAGTCCATTTCCCATCTCTACACAGCAGCCAACATGGCCCAAAGTGGTAAGTAACTTTTCGTGATTTGTTGCATTGTTTTGAAGTTTTACTAACATTGTGCCAGTTTTATACTTTCAGGGTTTCAGAAGAGGAACAACGATGGAGGAGCAGGGTCGACCAACAGAAGGAGACGAGATGACGAGTCCATTTCCCATCTCTACACAGCAGCCAACATGGCCCAAAGTGGTAAGTAACTTTTCGTGATTTGTTGCATTGTTTTGAAGTTTTACTAACATTGTGCCAGTTTTATACTTTCAGGGATTTGGAAGAGGAACAACGATGGAGGAGCAGGGTCGACCAACAGAAGGAGATGAGATGACGAGTCCATTTCCCATCTCTACACAGCAGCCAACATGGCCCAAAGTGGTAAGTAACTTTTCGTGATTTGTTGCATTGTTTTGAAGTTTTACTAACATTGTGCCAGTTTTATACTTTCAGGGTTTTGGAAGAGGAACAACGATGGAGGAGCAGGGTCGACCAACAGAAGGAGACGAGATGACGAGTCCATTTCCCATCTCTATACAGCAGCCAACATGGCCCAAAGTGGTAAGTAACTTTTCGTGATTTGTTGCATTGTTTTGAAGTTTTACTAACATTGTGCCAGTTTTATACTTTCAGGGTTTCAGAAGAGGAACAACGATGGAGGAGCAGGGTCGACCAACAGAAGGAGACGAGATGACGAGTCCATTTCCCATCTCTACACAGCAGCCAACATGGCCCAAAGTGGTAAGTAACTTTTCGTGATTTGTTGCATTGTTTTGAAGTTTTACTAACATTGTGCCAGTTTTATACTTTCAGGGACTCGGAAGAGGAACAACGATGGAGGAGCAGGGTCGACCAACAGAAGGAGACGAGATGACGAGTCCATTTCCCATCTCTACACAGCAGCCAACATGGCCCAAAGTGGTAAGTAACTTTTCGTGATTTGTTGCATTGTTTTGAAGTTTTACTAACATTGTGCCAGTTTTATACTTTCAGGGTTTCGGAAGAGGAACAACGATGGAGGAGCAGGGTCGACCAACAGAAGGAGACGAGATGACGAGTCCATTTCCCATCTCTATACAGCAGCCAACATGGCCCAAAGTGGTAAGTAACTTTTCGTGATTTGTTGCATTGTTTTGAAGTTTTACTAACATTGTGCCAGTTTTATACTTTCAGGGTTTCGGAAGAGGAACAACGATGGAGGAGCAGGGTCGACCAACAGAAGGAGACGAGATGACGAGTCCATTTCCCATCTCTACACAGCAGCCAACATGGCCCAAAGTGGTAAGTAACTTTTCGTGATTTGTTGCATTGTTTTGAAGTTTTACTAACATTGTGCCAGTTTTATACTTTCAGGGTTTCAGAAGAGGAACAACGATGGAGGAGCAGGGTCGACCAACAGAAGGAGACGAGATGACGAGTCCATTTCCCATCTCTACACAGCAGCCAACATGGCCCAAAGTGGTAAGTAACTTTTCGTGATTTGTTGCATTGTTTTGAAGTTTTACTAACATTGTGCCAGTTTTATACTTTCAGGGTTTCGGAAGAGGAACAACGATGGAGGAGCAGGGTCGACCAACAGAAGGAGACGAGATGACGAGTCCATTTCCCATCTCTACACAGCAGCCAACATGGCCCAAAGTGGTAAGTAACTTTTCGTGATTTGTTGCATTGTTTTGAAGTTTTACTAACATTGTGCCAGTTTTATACTTTCAGGGTTTCAGAAGAGGAACAACGATGGAGGAGCAGGGTCGACCAACAGAAGGAGACGAGATGACGAGTCCATTTCCCATCTCTATACAGCAGCCAACATGGCCCAAAGTGGTAAGTAACTTTTCGTGATTTGTTGCATTGTTTTGAAGTTTTACTAACATTGTGCCAGTTTTATACTTTCAGGGTTTCGGAAGAGGAACAACGATGGAGGAGCAGGGTCGACCAACAGAAGGAGACGAGATGACGAGTCCATTTCCCATCTCTACACAGCAGCCAACATGGCCCAAAGTGGTAAGTAACTTTTCGTGATTTGTTGCATTGTTTTGAAGTTTTACTAACATTGTGCCAGTTTTATACTTTCAGGGTTTCGGAAGAGGAACAACGATGGAGGAGCAGGGTCGACCAACAGAAGGAGACGAGATGACGAGTCCATTTCCCATCTCTACACAGCAGCCAACATGGCCCAAAGTGGTAAGTAACTTTTCGTGATTTGTTGCATTGTTTTGAAGTTTTACTAACATTGTGCCAGTTTTATACTTTCAGGGTTTCAGAAGAGGAACAACGATGGAGGAGCAGGGTCGACCAACAGAAGGAGACGAGATGACGAGTCCATTTCCCATCTCTACACAGCAGCCAACATGGCCCAAAGTGGTAAGTAACTTTTCGTGATTTGTTGCATTGTTTTGAAGTTTTACTAACATTGTGCCAGTTTTATACTTTCAGGGTTTCGGAAGAGGAACAACGATGGAGGAGCAGGGTCGACCAACAGAAGGAGACGAGATGACGAGTCCATTTCCCATCTCTACACAGCAGCCAACATGGCCCAAAGTGGTAAGTAACTTTTCGTGATTTGTTGCATTGTTTAGAAGTTTTACTAACATTGTGCCAGTTTTATACTTTCAGGGTTTCAGAAGGGAAACAACGATGGAGGAGCAGGGTCGACCAACAGAAGGAGACGAGATGACGAGTCCATTTCCCATCTCTACACAGCAGCCAACATGGCCCAAAGTGGTAAGTAACTTTTCGTGATTTGTTGCATTGTTTTGAAGTTTTACTAACATTGTGCCAGTTTTATACTTTCAGGGTTTCAGAAGAGGAACAACGATGGAGGAGCAGGGTCGACCAACAGAAGGAGACGAGATGACGAGTCCATTTCCCATCTCTATACAGCAGCCAACATGGCCCAAAGTGGTAAGTAACTTTTCGTGATTTGTTGCATTGTTTTGAAGTTTTACTAACATTGTGCCAGTTTTATACTTTCAGGGTTTCAGAAGAGGAACAACGATGGAGGAGCAGGGTCGACCAACAGAAGGAGACGAGATGACGAGTCCATTTCCCATCTCTACACAGCAGCCAACATGGCCCAAAGTGGTAAGTAACTTTTCGTGATTTGTTGCATTGTTTTGAAGTTTTACTAACATTGTGCCAGTTTTATACTTTCAGGGACTCGGAAGAGGAACAACGATGGAGGAGCAGGGTCGACCAACAGAAGGAGACGAGATGACGAGTCCATTTCCCATCTCTATACAGCAGCCAACATGGCCCAAAGTGGTAAGTAACTTTTCGTGATTTGTTGCATTGTTTTGAAGTTTTACTAACATTGTGCCAGTTTTATACTTTCAGGGTTTCGGAAGAGGAACAACGATGGAGGAGCAGGGTCGACCAACAGAAGGAGACGAGATGACGAGTCCATTTCCCATCTCTATACAGCAGCCAACATGGCCCAAAGTGGTAAGTAACTTTTCGTGATTTGTTGCATTGTTTTGAAGTTTTACTAACATTGTGCCAGTTTTATACTTTCAGGTACTCGGAAGAGGAACAACGATGGAGGAGCAGGGTCGACCAACAGAAGGAGACGAGATGACGAGTGCATTTCCCATCTCTATACAGCAGCCAACATGGCCCAAAGTGGTAAGTAACTTTTCGTGATTTGTTGCATTGTTTTGAAGTTTTACTAACATTGTGCCAGTTTTATACTTTCAGGGTTTCGGAAGAGGAACAACGATGGAGGAGCAGGGTCGACCAACAGAAGGAGACGAGATGACGAGTCCATTTCCCATCTCTACACAGCAGCCAACATGGCCCAAAGTGGTAAGTAACTTTTCGTGATTTGTTGCATTGTTTTGAAGTTTTACTAACATTGTGCCAGTTTTATACTTTCAGGGTTTTGGAAGAGGAACAACGATGGAGGAGCAGGGTCGACCAACAGAAGGAGACGAGATGACGAGTCCATTTCCCATCTCTATACAGCAGCCAACATGGCCCAAAGTGGTAAGTAACTTTTCGTGATTTGTTGCATTGTTTTGAAGTTTTACTAACATTGTGCCAGTTTTATACTTTCAGGGTTTCGGAAGAGGAACAACGATGGAGGAGCAAGGTCGACCAACAGAAGGAGACGAGATGACGAGTCCATTTCCCATCTCTACACAGCAGCCAACATGGCCCAAAGTGGTAAGTAACTTTTCGTGTTTTGTTGCATTGTTTTGAAGTTTTACTAACATTGTGCCAGTTTTATACTTTCAGGACTCGGAAGAGGAACAACGATGGAGGAGCAAGGTCGACCAACAGAAGGAGACGAGATGACGAGTCCATTTCCCATCTCTATACAGCAGCCAACATGGCCCAAAGTGGTAAGTAACTTTTCGTGATTTGTTGCATTGTTTTGAAGTTTTACTAACATTGTGCCAGTTTTATACTTTCAGGTACTCGGAAGAGAAACAACGATGGAGGAGCAGGGTCGACCAACAGAAGGAGACGAGATGACGAGTCCATTTCCCATCTCTACACAGCAGCCAACATGGCCCAAAGTGGTAAGTAACTTTTCGTGATTTGTTGCATTGTTTTGAAGTTTTACTAACATTGTGCCAGTTTTATACTTTCAGGGACTCGGAAGAGGAACAACGATGGAGGAGCAAGGTCGACCAACAGAAGGAGACGAGATGACGAGTCCATTTCCCATCTCTACACAGCAGCCAACATGGCCCAAAGTGGTAAGTAACTTTTCGTGATTTGTTGCATTGTTTTGAAGTTTTACTAACATTGTGCCAGTTTTATACTTTCAGGGTTTCGGAAGAGGAACAACGATGGAGGAGCAGGGTCGACCAACAGAAGGAGACGAGATGACGAGTCCATTTCCCATCTCTACACAGCAGCCAACATGGCCCAAAGTGGTAAGTAACTTTTCGTGATTTGTTGCATTGTTTTGAAGTTTTACTAACATTGTGCCAGTTTTATACTTTCAGGGTTTCGGAAGAGGAACAACGATGGAGGAGCAGGGTCGACCAACAGAAGGAGACGAGATGACGAGTCAATTTACCATCTCGACACAGCAGCCAACATGGCCCAAAGTGGTAAGCGTGATTTGTTGCATTGTTTTGAAGTTTTACTAACATTGTGCCAGTTTTATAACTCAGGAACAACGATGGAGGAGCAAGGTCGACCAACAGAAGGAGATGAGATGACGAGTCCATTTCCCATCTCTACACAGCAGCCAACATGGCCCAAAGTGGTGAGTAACAAATTTCTTATTTAAATGAAGTTTGTCACTTGTTAGGGAATGAGAGTGATTCCCCTTTGATGTGTTTGTTTTCTCTTTTTAAGCAGAAGAAAGTTTAGGCTGACCAGGATCCTGAAGTGAGGAACAGTCCCTCTCCCATTTAACAGCATTCATGAGCAGAAAGTGCGGTAAGATTCATACCCGATCTCTTTGCACCTTTTCCCAATATTCTTGCTTTCCAATTGATGTTGGCTTTGTTAGGCTTTACCTCACTTTTAATTTCAGCTTCTTCTTTAACCGCTCAACCAATTTCAACCAGTTTTGGGATTAAGCATTTATGGGTGAATGGGAAGAAAAATTGTGAATTTCATGGTCTCCCCCCCCCCTCCCGAGGCCTGAGGGGTGGGACAATCTTTAAAAATCTTCTTCTTTATTCCTGGACTTATTAAGCAGTCTGTTTGCATGATTGTAATCAACTTTGAGTCCTCTACCAAAAATGTGAAATTCATGGCCCCTTGATCAGGGGTTCTTGTGTAAGGGCAGGGATAAATCAATTAAATAGTGAAAAAAGTGCATTATTTCTTTAAAAATCTTCTTCTCTACTCATGGGCAATAGATAAACTAACCAGGTACATAATTATGTTGAATAAGGCTGCCTCTTTCAAAATTGCGAATTTCATTTGGTCCCAGGGTCAGGGGTTCTGTTGTAAGGGTGAAGTTTGTTTGATATACACTTTATACAGGGTTATTTTCGCTCCATGTTATTTTCGCCCTTTCACACATAGAAAATATTTTGCCCAGTTTTATATTTGCCCAGTTACAATTCTTTCTAAGAAATCATTCTGTGTTTTATAAATTCAACCCCGTTTTAAATTCACCCTCATGTGTGTAGGGCAGATGGGGAGAAGATAAAACGGGGGCAAACATTTCCCTGTATACAGTAGTGAAATTGCATTTTTTCTTTGAAAATCTTCTCTTCTCCTGGATAACAAACTAATCATGTACATAGTTATGATGAGCAAGAAAGTCTCTTCCAAAATTGTGAATCTCATGGACCCTGGGTCAGGGAATCTGGTGTTAGGGTGGGGCTCTATTGATTATTTAGTGAAAAGGCATAATTTTTTGAAAATCTTCTCTACTACTGGGTATTAAACAAACTAAGTACATAGTTATGATGAGCTAGAATGCCTCTTTCAAAATTGTGAATTTTATGGCCTCTGTGTTGAGTGTTTTGGAGTTAGGGCAGGGCTCTATTGATTATATAGTGAAAATACATTAATTCATTAAAATCTTGTACTCTGCTCCTGGGTATGAAATAAACTAACCAAGTACATAGTTATATTGAATAATGCTGCCTCTTCCAAAATTGTGAATTTCATAGCCCCTGGGTCAACGGTTCTGGTGTAAGGGCGGGGCTCTATTGATTATATAGTGAAAATGCATATATTCTTTAAAAATCTCCTCCTCTGCTCCTGGGTATTAAACCAATAAATTATGTACATAGTAATGATGAGGAAGGATGCCTATTTCAATTTGTGAAAAGTCTCAAATCAGTTTGCAAGGAAAGATGAAACTCGTGTGGATTTATTGTTAGGTAGTGTAGTGGTTGAATAAGGAGGTTGCTGACTCTGCATCGTTGAAGATGGTGGAATAAGCATTTGGAGGAAGCTGGACATATTGGATTGGAACAACATGCCAACAATGCTGGAATGGAGGTATTTCTTAAAAGTTAGAGAATAGCAGAGGTAAGTTTGTTTTATTATTATTTTGACACACCTACTGAGTACTAACATTTCTGATATTTATCATTAGGGGTCTATGTGGTCCTTCGTGTTTATGGGTCCCATCGGTTGTTCGCGATGGCCACCTTTGACGGTCAGTCTGGAGTGTTTCCTGCTGCAGTTGGAAGGTAAGAAGTGTATAGTAGTTGTAAGTAGCGTTACCAAGGTGTTTCTTAGTGTTAGGTTTAGTTTGGTGTTGTAGTTTGAGTTAGTAAGTAGGCTTTAGTTGTTAGTTAGACAGCTTAGAGTTCTTTAGGAGTGTAGGTTATTATTGTAATTAAGGTATTTGTTAGTTAGTGCATGATTAGTGCTTGTGGTGGATAGGTTTGCATGATTAACACCCTAACAAGCAGGGTTCTCCATGAGCTGTTTTACTGTGTTGGTCCCGACACAGAAAAATGTTCTCCGACACAGTAATGATTCAAATTTTATCTGTGTGAACAGGAAAAATTTTGCCAACACAGTAAGATCTGTGATAATAAGAAAATCGAAACATACAAATTCTCTGTATCTGAAACATTATTAATCAAACAATTCTACCGTCTTTCAATTCTAAAAGATATCTAGAGCACTTAATTACGGTTTCACCTTGCGTAATCAATTATTTCCTACACCCTTGCCAGACTTTACGCATGAAAGAACAAAGGCAAATAATTGGTTTTCATACTTCCATGTAACGGTTAATTGGTACTAGTAGTTGCAATTAAAGTACATTGTATTATTTTTAGAAATATATTTAAATGTCTTTTCTATAGAGCAATGGCTCTAGAATTACTGTAGATCACTAAATTTTCGCGACACCTTATTTTGCGAGATAGTCATTGACTCTTGATAAGCGAGACAAAATTTCACGAATTGTGGTCATTGCTCTATATAATTTTAAGGAATACTATTATACGCGAGAATTAAATTTTGGCTAGCACACTATCTTGCGTAATTACACGAAAATAAAGTTCACACAAATAAAAAGTGATTTACAGTATGTTGGCAATGTAAATCAAACATAACACTGTACCGAAATCATTTACTTGATGTAAATAAATAGTTTTAAATTTTCAAGGAACTTTTAAAAGTATTTTACTATTCCGAAGTTTTTTTTTTTTGTAATTCCTTAATTTGATCAAGAAAATTGACAAAAAAAAAAACAAATTTGCTTTAAAAAATTGTAAGTAGTTTAACTTTATCGACAAGAATTTCCTCTGCATTTCACAATATGTGCTCATATGTTCGACCATACTATTTTTGTAACGAATTAGCAATTTTTTTTTTTCAAAAGTGTTAAAAGTGTGTGCATGTATTCTTAAGTAATTATAATGAATAGTGATTCAGTTGCAAATTTGATCGCTAAAATACTGTGAAATTTTAGTGCTTTGCGTAAACTCTGCAACACAGTAAAATTTCAAACGATGGAGAACCCTGCACAAGTAACAAGCTACTAAAACTACTAACGTCTGCTAAATGTTGTGTGATGCGTCTAGTGTGTTGGTGTTAGTGTGTGTGTGCTTGTCACCTCTCGCTTTCATCCATCACCGCTGGCTAGCAGCAATGTGAAAAGGGAAGGAATTTTTATGTCTTCCCCTGCCAGAACATAGCCTCTCCACAACAAGTCCTATGCGATGCCTCCACGTGGAAGCAGATGGATACTGGGTACCATTTGGTCCCAGGCTAAGTTCGCAAGGGCGCACTGGAAGATGAGTCTCAAAAGCATTGGTAAACATCTTATCTAGGAAAGAAAACTGATCACAAACCCTATTTAGTAGAAGAATCAATTGATATAAGTGCTGGTTTTTAAAAGAAGTTAACCTTTGTTCATTTTATGTCTTTGTCATCTTTTTTGTAAAATTTCACATTTTCATCTTCATCAAAATTCAAGGAAACTTGGCAAAGAGTATCCTTGGATAAATGCCATTATGGGATTTAAGTTTATTCAAATGAAGGCCCACTCCCTGATCAAACGGAAGATTACTACAAATAAGTGAAAAAAATAAGGACATCTTTTAAAAATCTTCTTTTCAAGAACCACTGAGACAGGAAAGAGACACTTAAGTGGCATCATCCTAAGGTAGTGTAGGTAGTGTAGATTCATAGTCAAATCAAGACCCCATGTTGGGGTCAGAATAGGGGATCAAAAATATATATTATACTGTAGATTCCTTATTTTTCGCGTGTAATTATTATCGCGAATAGGCTTTTCACTCTCAAATTACGAGAATGATAATTCGAATGGATGGTTGGTTAAAAGATTTTACATAGATTTCAGCTCCATAAAAATAAAGGCGAGTAATTTAATTTTGTGTTTGATGCCCCTCGCGAAATTACGCGATAATTACTTCCACGCATATATTTAGGAATCTACAGTATGTACCCAGGGATATACATAATTTTTTTAGCTCTACTGGTCAGAGACCAAAAATATGCGATAGTAATGCGTCCGTCGTCCGTCCGTCTGTCTGTTGTCTGTCTGTAAACAATTTTTCAAAATGCTACTCCTCCTACAGTTTTGGTCCAATTTCAATATAACTTGGCACACAGAGACCAGAAGAGCTTATGCGATAGTAATGCGTCCGTCGTCCGTCCGTCTGTCTGTCTGTCTGTCTGTAAACAATTTTTCAAAATGCTACTCCTCCTACAGTTTTGGTCCAATTTCAATATAACTTGGCACAAAAGTAGACTACACTAAGATACATAATTTTGTGCATCGGTTTTTGATTTCGATGAACGGTGTTGCCATGGTTACTAAAAATAGAAATTTCTGTGAAATTCTTTCAAAATGCTACTCCTCCTACAGTTTTGGTCTGATTTCAATATAACTTGGCACAAAAGTAGACTACACTAAGATACATAATTCTGTGCATCGGTTTTTGATTTCGATGAACGGTGTTGCTGTGGTTACTAAAAATAGAAATTTCTTTGAAATTCTTTCAAAATGCTACTCCTCCTACAGTTTTGGTCCAATTTCAATATTACTTGGCACACAAGTAGACTACACTAAAATACATAATTCTGTGCATCGGTTTTTGATTTCGATGAACGGTGTTGCCGTGGTTACTAAAAATAGAAATTTCTTTGAAATTCTTTCAAAATGCTACTCCTCCTACAGTTTTGGTCTGATTTCAATATAACTTGGCACAAAAGTAGACTACACTAAGATACATAATTCTGTGCATCGGTTTTTGATTTTGATGAACGGTGTGCTTGCTGTGGTTACTAAAAATAGAAATTTCTTTGAAATTCTTTCAAAATGCTACTCCTCCTACAGTTTTGGTCCAATTTCAATATTACTTGGCACACAAGTAGACTACACTAAAATACATAATTCTGTGCATCGGTTTTTGATTTCAATGAACGGTGTTGCTGTGGTTACTAAAAATAGAAATTTCTTTGAAATTCTTTCAAAATGCTAATCCTCCTACAGATTTGGTCTGATTTCAGTATAACTTGGCACACAAGTAGACTACACTAAGATACATAATTCTGTGCATTGGTTTTTGATTTCGATAAACGGTGTTGCTGTGGTTACTAAAAATAGAAATTTCTGTGAAATTCTTTCAAAATGCTACTCCTCCTACAGTTTTGGTCCAATTTCATTATAACTTGGCACACAAGTAGACTACACTAAGATACATAATTCTGTGCATCGGTTTTTGATTTCGATGAACGGTGTTGCTGTGGTTACTAAAAATAGAAATTTCTTTGAAATTCTTTCAAAATGCTACTCCTCCTACAGTTTTGGTCCAATTTCAATATTACTTGGCACACAAGTAGACTACACTAAGATACATAATTCTGTGCATCGGTTTTTGATTTCGATAAACGGTGTTGCCGTGGTTACTAAAAATAGAAATTTCTGTGAAATTCTTTCAAAATGCTACTCCTCCTACAGTTTTGGTCTGATTTTGATATAACTTGGCATACAAGTAGACTACACTAAGATACATAATTCTGTGTATTGGTTTTTGATTTCAATGAACAATGTTGCCATGGTTACTAAAAATAGAAATTTCTGTGAAATTCTTTCGAAATGCTACTCCTCCTGCAGTTTTGGTCTGATTTCAGTATAACTTGGCACACAAGTAGACTATACTAAGATACATAATTCTATGCATTGGTTTTTATTTTGATGAGTGGCAAGGATCATTTTTCTATTTATTGCTGATTTAAAGTCTCAAGTCCCAACTGCTACTTTTCTCTTCCTTTGTTTTAAGTATAAACCAGTAGAGCTACAGTCTCGACAGAGACTTCTGGTTTCTCAAGCCACAATTAGTCATATTGATATCATCCTTTTTGGTAGTGAAGATTTCATTTTGTTCAAATCATGTCTACCGGGGAAAGGTTTGGGCCACAATGGACAATCAAAGTTTTACACTGGATTATATTGGAAATATCTTTAGAAATCTCAGAAACAAAAATGTCATGACTGGTGATATGTATATGCTAGCATCTTCATGTAGTGTAGATTTAAGTTTGTTCAAATCATGACTCCCATGTGTAGGGCAGAGCCCCAATGGTGGATCAAAATGGACAAGGGAATATATAGGAAACGTCCTCTCAATAATACCAAAGCCATATATACGAGGGTTGATCCAAATTCGATAAAATTTCTACTAGACTACGTAAATCAACGAAATTATACATAATCGAAGCTATATTTATTACAAATCAGTCCTGAAAAATTCAAATTAAAATGATTTATACTTTTTAAAATATCGAATTATATACAAAGTGCAATTACGGTAGTCGCCGCACCTAAATAACGTCATATGACGGATACGCACCGTCATACACTTGAACGCTTACCCTTTGTTTCGTATTCAAATATTTGAGATTTACAAACACATTCACACATCTTTTTATAAGAATTATTGGCACCCATTGTACACTCACTCTATATATAATTTAGTCTTCTGTCAAAATTCTTGAATAGTATCATAAGACAAACTTAAAGTTCTCATATCGCTGTAACTGTCTAACCGTCTTTATTTTTGGACACCGTCAGACACAAGTGAACGTTTCCGTCCGACCTCCCTTATTCGGTCTTTCTGTCCTTTGCTGATCATTCAGTGACCCATGACCCGCTAAAATCGCTGAAACCATTTACAAACAAGCCTTTTATTTATATTATCTCCTCTGTATGTCTGATTAATCATCGTAACTGTTTCTACGGGCGATTTCCCCATTTTGTAGCAAAAATGCATCACAGCTCGTTTCAGTGGTTATTCTCCATTTCCTTTGTGCAATACAGCAGATTAAGACAACAATGTTTATTATGAAAAAGCAATGACGTCATTTTATTTTCAACTTAATGCTAGAAAATGTCGAAAAATTTTGTCTTTTAAAAATATTTGGCGATTAGATGCTTTTATAGATGCTTTTTAATGTGTTTGTCTTTTCTCATTCTAAGAATTTACACTTTGTACACTCTACAAAACGTGACGGTTACTTGTGACGCGGCGACTGACCCCTTATGTTTAATATTTTAAATGTCTAAAAAATTAATTTAATTAAACATTATTCAATGAAAATTTCAAGTTTGATTAGATTTATTTTTATGCATCTTTTGGTATAAAATATTTGATAATATGACGCCAAATATTAAAGATATTGACACAGTGACATTACTTTTGGATCAACCCTCGTAGTCATATTGATATGGGAGCATCCTTAGGTAGTGTAGATTCACTTTTGTCCAAATCTTTATTCCAGGGGGCAGGGAGGGGCATCAATGGGGATAAAATTTTAACAAAGGAATACATGTATATAGAAAAAAAATTTATGTTCAAGAACAGCTAAGCCATTGTTATTGATATGAAAATGTCTCAAGGTAGTTATTCTAAAATTTATACTTTTCAATACTGGACTAATTTGTGCATTTACTAGCCAATATGCTTAGGTGAGCATATCGCCCATTGGCCACTTGTTTATTTTAGAAATCTTCTCACTTGGTATGAAGTGCCAATGATCCCCTTTTGGTGTCTGTTTTTATCATTTTAAGCAGAATAATGTTAGGGTTGAACAGGATCCTGAAGTGAGGAAGACTCACTCTCCCATTGAACTGCAGACATCAGCAGAAAGCAGAGGAAGATTCAGAACTTGACTTCTTGTATCTTTGCTTGCCAATTGATGTTTGCTGTACCAAGCTTTAACCTCAGGACTTTCAACAGATTTCAGTTCCTCTTTAATTCAGAAGAGGAGCAACAATGGAGGACCAAGGTCATTAATATAAGAAGAGTCTATTCCTGTCTGTGTTTTGAAGGCATTGTGTTTCAAAAGTGGTTAGCAACAAGCTGCTTTTTACTGAAGCTTCTAACTTGATATGAAGTGAAAGTGTTTCCCCTTTTATGTCTCTGTTTTATCTTTTCAAGCAGAAGAAAGTTAAGACTGACTAAGAATTCTAAGTGAGGAACAGTCCCTTTCCCATTCTGCTGCAGCCATGAGGAGAATATTTGTACTTCTTTTTTTACCTATGGAACTTCATCAGGACCCACTTTAACAAGCAGGAGTCTTACAAGTATTTTTGTTTAATTATTTCTGACGTATTTTTGTCCTCCCTTCTCTAAAGTAACTATGCATTCCTCTCCTTGCCCCAATAATCCACCTTATTCCTATCATAACCTTATTGTCTTAATTTGCTCTTTGATTTTCCAGCTAATAATGTTGTAATGATTATGATCATTTGAGTTTCTTTGATTATTACATTGCTTTGAATTATTGCTTATCTTCTCTCCATCAAGTATTTTAAAGGGATTTGACAAGGGAAGAAGGAAGAAGACCAGTGCTGACCAAGAGAAGAAGAGTCCATTGCCAAGCTTTGTCCAGCAGCCAATATCTGATAACGGAGTGAGTAAAAAGCTCTTTTTTTCGCAACTTTCAAATTTTCTTTTAATTATACACTTATTCAAATCATAGGTTCAGGGTGATTTACTTCTGCAGCACAACAGCAACCATGTTGCAATCTAAAGCATCCTGAGGATGTCTTGATTCAAATTAGGTTACATCATGATCCCTTTGGACTAGGATTAGTAAAAATATGAATTAAGATTTTTTTTCTTTTGATGACAAGGTCAAGATGATTCAGGTGAACATTTTGGCACAAGGTCTCCTTCATTATTTTCAATGATCTTTAGATTTTTCTTTGTTAACAGGCAGAAGATGAGACTGACCTCAACTTGTTAACAAGACTGGAGATGAAGGACTAACTACTGTCTAACCTGAAATCTTTGGTAAGTCAGTTGTATGTCAAGCTCGAGACCTTGTGTTATGTGAATTAAATGAGATTATGACACTCGCATTTCTTGAATTTCTAGTTTCTTTTTTTGTTAATAGGTAGGGGTTTATGCTGGCATTGATCTGTTTCCAAAAGCAGCTCGCCATGTTTCTGTGAGAGTCCAAAGAGATCAGCTAGAACCTGAAAATAAAGGTAAGATACAAGCTCTGCAAACTCCTTCTAATCTGTGAAAATATGTTAGCCTTTTTTCATTTATTAAGATTTTATTAATATTTTTTTGATCCCTCATGATTTGTTATCTTTACAGACAGACTGCCATCAATTTTGTTTCTTTGACAGCAGACAAATATGCTTCAACAATAGTGCAGAGATTAAGGTTTGGGTTGCAAGTGATGGACACACTAAAGAGCTTAACTCACAGAATTGAATGGACTGTGCTGAGTACATTGTTAACAGAAAGTGATGGACACATTAAACAGCTTACCTCACAGAATTCAATGAACTGTGCCGAGTACATTGTTATTATAATAAAGTGATGGAAAGTTGGACACACTAAATATCTTAACTTGTAGGATTCAGTGCACTGAGCTGAGTAACTCTTATCAATACAGTGATGGACTCACTAAACAGCTTAACTCACAGAATTTAATGGATATTGCTTGAGTACGTTGTTATTACAAAATGATGGACCAGTAAATAGCTTGACTCCAGAATTCAGTGGACCGTGCTGAGTACATAACTCATAAAGGATAACTCCTGACATATTCACAGCAGATCACTCAAAGTTAACTCTGTTAAATTTGTAATAAGGCATTTGGAGAAAGCTCAGAGTGCTACTACATTATTGTACATCTTTTCATATACTAAGTTTTTTTTTCTGAATGTTTTTTGTATCTGTATATTATATTTTTAAATAAAAAAAATTTCTTAAAAACTGGATTTTAAAGCAAAAATATCAAGAGATCAGAGATTGTCGGAATATCTAAGCTTAAGAGAAAGGGAGGTAATTTTAAGCTCACCTGAGCCGAAGGCTCAAGTGAGTTTTTCTGATCACATTTTGTCTGTTGTCTGTCTGTCCGTCCGTCTGTAAACTTTTCACATTTTCGACTTCTTCTCAAGAACCACTGGGCCAATTTTGACAAAAATTTGGTACAAAGCATCCTTGGGTGAAGGGGAATATAATTTGTTAAAATGAAGGGACATGTCCCCTCAAAAGGGGAGATAATCAAGAAAAGATAAAAATAGGGTTGGGTCATTAAAAAATCTTCTCAAGAACCACTGGGCCACTAAAGCTGAAACTTATGTGGAAGCATCCTGGGGTAGTGTAGATTCTAAATTGTTCAAATCATGACCCCCGGGGATAGGGCGAGGCCACGATGGGGAATCAATGTTTTACATAGGAATATATAGAAAAAATCTTTGAAAATCTTCTTCTCAAGAACCACTGGGCCAGAAAAGCTGAAACTTATGTGGAAGCATACTGGGGTAGTGTAGATTTCAAATTGTTTAAATTATGATCAGTGGGGTAGGGTGGGGTTACAAGATGTATTACAAGGTGAAAATCTGGTAAAGAACAGAATGGCCAAACTTCTCAGGTGAGGGATGTGGCCCATGGGCCTCTTGTTTTTGATACAATTCTAGTTGATTTTAATCACTTACAGGGGTTAATAGGGATTATACGGCAAATGTAACAGGAAAGGAGAAAATGCATGAATGGACTAGGAATCGAACCCTGGACCCCCGCATCTCCAGTCAGGCGCTCCATCAACTGAGCCACCCAAGCCAACACCCACGGCCCAAACCATCACCAATCTCCCTCACCAAATGGTCCTCGCCCTCAAAGACACAACCAAAGTTCTTATTACCCTCTGGCAGGACTTTTACCTGCAATTCCAGGGGTGGTCAATGGCACCAAATGTAATGGGAGAGGAGAAAATGCAGGGGACCAGACTGGGATTCGAACCCGGGCCCCCTGGAACTCCGGTCAGGTGTTCTACCAACTGAGCTATCTGGCCACCAGCGAACAAACCTGGCCACCTCCACATTCTTTCCCCCTTAAAGGTCTGTGGCCATCCAAAGACCCCAACCCAGGCTCATCCCTGGCAAGTCTTTCACCTGTCAATTCCAGGGCATGGCACGGCACCAAATGTAACAGGAGGAGAAAAGGCAGGGGACAAGAGCATGATTTGAACCCAGGCCCCCTGAAACTCCGGTCAGGTGCTCTACCAACTGAGCTATCTGGCCATCTGCAATTGAACCTGGCTGACCACTATAGTAAGTACTTCCATGCCCTACATTGATCAGACATGCATGTCCGAAGATGTTGCTAGTGCATTTCATTGTACCAGATAAGGTTTTAGTTGCTGCAATTTCAACAAAGGAATGATTGACCAGGTAATTTTTTTTTAAGCGAGTAAAGGGGCAATATCCCTCTGCTCCAAATTTCAAGACTTTTCTTTAAAAATCCAGACATTGATTTTCAGCAACAACTATAGCATTAAATTCAAATGGAAAATAGTTTGAAGTATGAAGCGTTGCTTACTTTTTCAGAAATGAGTAATATGTCAAATCATGATGTGAAGAAAATTTGATATGGTAAATAGAAAGATTAATTATTTTTTTATCTCACAATTAAATTAGAAATATGAGGTATAAATAAAAATAATATTTACTTATAATCATACCTACCTAATTCCCATTAGACAACATACTGAAGCGCTGCTTTTTAGAAAGGGATAAATAACGAGATCATGTTGAATAGTTTAGAGAAAACATTTTCTCCGAGGGCCGAAGGCCCGAGGAGGGGATGTTTTCTCTGAACTATATTCAACACCATCTCGTTATTTATCTTACTTAAAAAAATTCCCTACTTAAATGGGCCCCAAAGAAACATTAACCCTTTCAAATATCCAACTTGCTGTAATACAATATAGGATGTAGCCCATTCAAATATCCAACTGTGACACAAAACAATAGCCTAACTGAACACCCTTTTTATTCATGGACTAGTGAGCATGAAACTACATGGTGCTGATTTCATTTCAACCCTTTTCATTGTACTGAACAGTCATGAAATCAGTCGAAGAATATTTTTAAATCCAATGTAAATTAGAGAGGTTAATCAGATAGTGTTTTGAATACTTTTGACCTGAAACCTGAAGAAAACTACAAAAATTTGATAAAAGATTTGGAATTTTTCATTACATATCATAAAATGATGGTTTGTTGAGGAAAAGTGTTGAATTCTTATGGAGTTCCATTTGGACAATACCTGTAATAGTGCTTAAACAGATAAAAAAAAATTGGCGGTGTTAAGCTGAACCTGCTGTAAAAAATTCCATATCAAGATCTGCAATAAAATAGTGTCGAGAAATGGATGGACCGTCAATTATTTAAGTTCTTTTGGGAAGTACGCCGGAAAAGAATGAAACAGAGATGATTCTCGAATAATCTAAAGGGATGTACTGATAACGGACCCTGAAATAATATTCAACAATAAAAAGTGATGCAGTTTAAGATTCAAGGTGAAAATGTATATATTTATGTGTCAAAAAATGAGGCTTTCAAAATTTAAGACCGAAAACATTTCTAAAAGTGTGCAAAAAACGGAGGAATTGTTAATTCTGTGAGCATTGGAAGTGCATTTGAAACACAAAAAATGTGATAAATACGAAGTAATTCCATGTGCACTGGAAATCAATTCTAATCATGTGGAAAATTTGGAGTAATTATTTTATTGTTCATATGCATTGGAAATACATTTAAAAATTGCTTTATCTCTTTTGTTCATTGTTTTATGTTTTCTGCACCTCAGTTGGGTATTTAAATATCCAACCGATAGGCAGTTGGATATTTTGAATATCCAACTGAGAGCCAGTTGCATGGATATTTTGAATATCCAACTGATGGCCAGTTGGATCTTCAAATATCCAACTAGTGGTGGTTGAATCGGTAAAATAAACGTAGACTAATAACAATGGTGACGTCATAGAAGTTTTTTAAATCAGAATAACAAATTGATTTCTGTGCATGTAAAATAACACGCATCCATAAACAAGAGTTATCGTTCCATTATCGCCCTTGAAAATATTTTTTAATGAAACAAAATATTAATTAAATGTTTATAAACAATACTGCATCTGAAATTTTTGTACAATTAAAAGAATTATACTTCAAGAGATAGAGATTTCTCAATTTACACTGTTTAAAGGAACTGAGTATAATTTTTTTAAGTAAACTGTAATAAATAATTAATAAATATACTAGCAATAGAAACTAGAAATCAACATTTGTAAAATAGAATTGGTTTGATTGAGTTGAACATAAAATGGTCCTTATGAGTGAAATTTGTAATCTCTGACATGACAATTCAATGAATTTCATGACAAAATTTCTGAAGAAAGTGATCTCTCTTGTCAAAAAGTTATCTCTCTTATCAGAGAGTTATTCCACCTTAAAGTTTTTGGTGCAGTTCTCATTTCCAAGTAACTGTAAGTCCTATGATGACCAAACTTGCATGGATGATTCATCTAAGGATGCATACTACAAGGCTTGCTTCAGATGCTGGATGATTGGATCTGACCTACACTTTCCAGATAAGTGAACAGGTTAATGTTTTTGGTGCAGGTCTCATATCCAAGTAAGTATAAGTCCTAGCTATGATGACCAAACTTGCATGGATGATGCATCTAAGGATGCATACTATCAGGCTTGCTTCGGATAATGGATTGACCTTCATTTTTCACATGAGTGAACACCGGCAGCTTCATTGTTTTGGTGCAGGTCCATTTCAAAGTAACTATAATTTAAGTCCTATGTTGACCAAACTTGCATGGAGGATACATCTAAAGATGCATACTACCAGGCTTGCTTTGGATGCTGAATCTAATCTTCATTTTCTAGATGAGTGAACATCTTACTGTTTTTGGTGCAGGTCCCATTTCCAAGTAATGATGAGTCCTATGTTGACCAAACTTGCATGGAGGATACATCTAAGTCTAGATTGTTAGTTTAAAGTGGGACTTTGCTTTATACTTAAAGACAACATTCATTGAGGTGATCTCTACAATCTCTGATTACATGTACCTATGTTTACAGTCACTAAACAGCAATATATTTAATCATTCAATGTTGATGTGACTATAGACTATTGTACTCCAGAATCCATCATGCCGAATTACTGTGCTCTTTGGACACAGCTGCATATAAAGGTATCTCCATAATTATGATATGTCTCTATCATCTTATAAAAACATAACAACAATAAAAAGATGTTTTATGTTTATTGGGAAAAATCAACAAGTACCAGTATTTACAATATTTCAAAAAGAGAAAAAATATATATAATGCCAAACAACTTTAAAACTAAGAATATATATTAAAAAAAAAAAAAAAAATGGAAAAAATTATATCTCACAAATATGAGATAGCAAAATTTAATCAAAGCTATTTACATTGATTCAATATGAACATATACTGTAAACCAACTTTTATTCGCGTGCGAGAAATTTTCGCGAGGTTCGCGAGAGCCTCGTCATCGCGAATATTTCTCGCCGCGAACGGGTCCTTAAATTCTCTTTTTCTATTTAAACAGTTCCAAAAACGACTTGATCGCGAAAATTAATCGTCGCAAACTAGTTTACACACGGTAAATCGCGAAATAAACTCGTCGCGAATAAAAGTTGGTTTACAGTATACAAAGAGGTGTAGTACCAAATACCTGTGTGACAAGCTGTAGAAAATCATATGGAAAAAACAGTCCAACCCAAAACAGCATACAGTGAATGTCAGTAGTCTCGGGTCAGATGCACCGGTCACACAAGTAAAAGTAGAGGCCTACAACCTCAAGGCAGCAAACATCTGTTCCAAGGACTGTAACTCAATCTCCATCGGCGAAAACTGAAAAAAAAGAATTCAAATAAAATTATTAGGAAATTATGCTATTATATTAAAAGCTAGAGTAACAGAATTGTCTAGAAAAATATATTTTAAAAGTGGTCCAGTCAATATTACAAAAAAAAAATGCCTACCAAAGCAGTCTTCTGTCTCTTTGAAGTCATGAATGGTTGTTCTGGCCTCTTACGTTTGCGGGTAGGTCGCTCCTGAAATAATCCAACATACTGGGTAATATTTATCAGACTTTACATAGACACATATATGTAGACGTTCTATGTTATACAGATCTATCTGTAATAAATAGCAACTACAGTAAAACTTGTTTAGTAAGAACACAGATATTGCGAATTCATGGATATAGCGAAGTGATCTTCAATGAATTCCTTGCAGGGCTATTACAAATTATGGATATAGCGAAGTGATTTCACAGGTCCCTGAGTGAGTTCATTATAACCGAGTTTTACTGTATTTCCCATTACCTTAGCTCTGGTCAGCTGTGTCTCCGTACAGCCATCCCCTCCTGTCTTGTCCTCCACCAAACTTTCTGTCTCTGGCAGCTTGCCATCAGTCACCTGAAAAAATAATTTATTAAATTTCACTTTTTTTCTGTCCCATTTTAGTACCTGTACCTGCTCAAACCAGCAATCTTTCTCCTCTCAACTGTTGACTTTCTGTTGCTTAGATTATATCTTTCTTATTATACAAACATTTTTGAAGGTTAAATTTTCTAAAAATTTAGTTTGGTTTCTTTGCTTTATTAGAGTATAATGATACAATGTTCTTGTAATCATTTAATTACACCTACCTTGTCAGTGGCAGCTCTAGGCTCGTCAACGGGAGAGTTGAGAGGAATCTCAGCATGTGGGGTAGATCCGTCATTGGAGGTTGGGGTGGATCCGCCAGTGGAGGGTGGGTTGGGATGCGACTCATCAGTCGAGGAGGAATGTCTGGGAGGGACGTCTTCACCCAGGGAAGCTCCAGTGGTGACAACTGTCTGTACCTCACCGAGTCCAGTCTCAACAATGGGAGAGGGTGGGTCAGCCTCCTGGGGAAAAAAGGTACCAAGTGTCATACTTTGTTTATTCAAATATTATCATTCTTTATGATTTATTTTGGTTTATTTATGATGAAAATTTTTCACACAAAATACCTAGTAGATAATATTAATACTTTCTTGTCAATGATCACTGTATAATATGTTTATAACATAGTGGATTTTAAAATACTTACATTAACAGCAGCCTTGACCTCTGGCTCTACAGCCTTGACCTCTGCCTCTACTGAATTCTATTGTAAAAGAATAAAAAAAAGGGAAATTAATTTGTTGCAAGTAACTGCCAACTTAATATAAAAAAGATTAAATATTGGAACTAAAGCCTCAATGGAAAACATAACCCTTTTGCTGAAGAATAATGAACCCTAATCCAAATTTTTAAAAGACATGGGACAGGTAAAAGACTCTTTCATGATGAATTTGACTGTAAAACATACATGGCAATTTATTTATAAACATATTGTATTATATTTGAATTTCACATCTAAGTCCTAAGAATAAATTTACCTTTGACGTTTGACCTTTTACCCATAATGTTCACATGACTGCCTGCCTGCTCTTTCTCTCTGATCTAGTGGTGCCAACACAGGAGAACTCCGCAATTCCAGTTTGGACTCCATTTTTTTAGGCATATTGTTGTTTTTGAGCACACCTTAATGAAGATTAGAGCTGATATGATAATTCCTCAGCATCAGCACCTGTGTTGGCATCAGCATTTCCAGGTTAAAGTTTTTGGTCCAGTACTTCTATGCCCTATACTGATCAGACATGCATGAAAGATTGCTTCTAGTGTGTTTCATTGTGGGAGTCAAGGTTTCAGATGCAAAGAAGCATATATAGGAATTACCGGTTACTGTTTTTGGAGCAGGTATAATGTTTTTGGTACCAAGTAACTATAAGTAAATTCTATCATGACCAAAGTTACTTAGATGATGCATCTAAGGATGCATAACTACCAGACTTGCTTTGGATGCTGGATCTGACCTACATTTTCTGGATGAGAAAACAGGTTAATGTTTTTAGTGAAGGTCTCATTTCTAAGTACATGCAACTTGAAGTCCTATGATGACCAAAGATGATATATCTAAGTATGCATACTACCAGGATAATGCTTAAATTGCTGGATCCGACCTACATTTTTCAGCTGAGTAAACAGGTTAAAGTTTTTGATGCATGTCTAATTTATAAGCAAGTGTGAGTCCTATGTTGACCAAACTTGCATGGATGACACATCTACATTTGAACAGGTTAATGTTTTTGGTGCAGATCTCATTTCCAAATAACTATGAGCCGTATGTTGACCACACAAACTTGATTGGGTGAAACATCTATAAGGATGAACACTAATAAATTTGCTTCAAACCCTAACACTAATAAATTTGCTTTAGACCCTGAATCTGACCTACATTTTCTGTATGTACAAAAGGTTAAAGTTTGGAGCAGGTTTAATCTATAGTAGATATTAGACCTATGTTGACCAAACTTGCATGGATGATACATCTAAGGATGCACACTAATTGACTTACTTCGGATGCTGGATCTGGCATTATATTCTAGATAAGGTTAAAATTAATGGGTGCAGGTCTATTAAATGAAGAAATGAAAAGGCCTATCTAAACCAAACTTGCATGAATGCATCAAGGAATGAACACTCCCAAACTTGCCTCAGACGCTGGATTTGAATTACATTTTCTTGATGGGTGTCTATAGTTTAAAGTTTTTGGATAAGCAAAAATGATTTGGATTACCAGGCAACTGCAAGCGCTATCAGATCAAAATTGTGCAAATTGTGCATTTTGGGATGTAAACTTTTAGATTATTAATTTAATGTGGGACTTTGCCCTACTTAAAGACAATATTCATTGAGGTTAGCTCTGTAATCTATCATTGTCTATGTTTTTTTAATTCATATAATTGTGAATATATTTTTATCTAAGCAAAAAGCCAATGGGACTTTATTGACAGCTATTTAAGTATCTTAAATTTCTCATTCTATGACAATATTTGGATTCAAGTCAAAGAAATTTACAGCTAGGTCAATACTTCTCTATGGATATTACAGCTCAGTCTTCAAATTCAAAAAGAGATACTTTAGACAGTTTCAATTTCAAATTTATCCACAAATACCTAGCTAATGAAATTTATCCACAAATACCTAGCTAAGGCTCTATTTGCATCAAGTTGTATAGTCTACATATTTATCATGTCTACTAACATCCAACCAAAACAGTTAAAAAAAGATTTTCAAGAAAAATCCATATGTAAGTATATGCACCACATGTTGAAATAAAATAAGCTATGCATTATTTTTCTTATTATAAAGTACAGTCTACATGCATATCAAGACTTATTGAAAATGAATTCAAATTGTAAATTACCTATGTATATTAAATTTTAGTAACCATGGTAACACAATTTGTCACAGTCAAAAAACAATATACAGTATTATGTGTTTTAACATGGTCTACTCTGCAAATTCTTATTGAAATTGGTTTGAAACTATAAGAGAAATAATTTTTTTGGGAGGAGAAAGAAATGAACATTATTTCCATTTTTATATCCTCAACAGCACAATTTGTCAAAATAAAAGAAAAACAACAAATAATATATCTACTTGTGTACAAAGTGTTACTTAAGATCACACTGTAGGAGAGAAAAATAATTAAAAGAATTTCGATTTTAGCGGCATTTTAACACTATTTGTTGAAGTCTGAAATACCAATCAAAAGAAGTATATGCAGCTTAGTAATTAAAGTACATCATGTATCTACTCTTATTAAAATTGGACAATATTCTTCTGGTTTTTCACAAAGTGTATTTGATTTTATAGCTAAATGCACATTAGTTCAGTATATGGCATGCCTCAACCTAGTCCTGCCTCAGTACCACTGCACAGTTGACCTCCTGGGTTCCATGATACAAAGCTAATATGATTGTCTCTCCTGTCCACTAAATTAGTTCTTCTAGGGCTGTGGAGCTGGACCTTGCATAATATGGTACCTGAACAAGCCCTCTTGGATCCCCTCTGTGATCTTACTCCAACCAGTCAAAACACACAGTCTGCTTTCCATGTCCCGAATTTCGAAATGTTCAAACAGCTTGAGGTCGAAAACAGACTCAAACTTGCTGCTCAGAAATTACTCCATGTGCAAAAGTGATGGTCGATCAGCAATACATGACGAATGGTCTGGTGTTGCAGAGAATTGTGGGTATAATACTGCCACATTTGGACTGTATAGCTAGCCTGATAAATTGTTACCAATATGACAGAGAACAGTTGTACCCTGTTTACCTTTCTGGTCCACACCATGTCCCGTCTCCACACCCGGTTGGTTCTCCAGTAGGTCCTCAGGAACTTCGGGGGCTCAGGCTATAAAATAAGTCATCTTCAATTGTATCAATTTTTGACTGGAACTATCTAAGTAACGTTACGGGTTGAAAATACATGCAAATATCACTTTGAAATTCCCAAAAAGTACTGGTAATAAGTACTCAGTGTCAAGTATATTTCTGAAGAAATAAAAATGTTGCTAAGTCATAATTATTCTAGCTTAATAAAGAAATAAGTATTCTGCTGACTCAGATGAATATTTTTGATAATGTAATAACTGTGATGTTGAATTATATATAAGTATTCCAAGGCTTAAACAGTTCTTATTCATAAATTTTTTTAAACAAATCAATATAAAACTTATAATAAGATTAAAACATATTAATATACACATCCAGTTTCAAGGGATACAAATAAGTAATAGCCTTAAATGATTAGAAATAGTCAAGAAGTAACTGGGGCACTTAGATTAAGAATGGTTATTTACCTGTTTGGGTTCTGGGACAGGTGGCACCTTGGTGGGTCCGTCACTGGTCATCTGGGTGGTGGGTGGTACCCTTGGCTGCTGGGTCTGCTCCTAAAATAAAATGCTTATTTCAGTTTGATATATTCATGTAGTTCATAATATTATAATCCTTGAGGGAAAAAGTGTTTTATCTCTGTAATAATTAAACCTCCATAATAATGTATCACCAATCTATATAATGTCGAAAATTACGTTGTTAATAAATGTTTAGAAATACATGTATAAGAAGAAAGGGGGCACTAAAAAATTAGATTAAGAATGGTTATTCACCTGTTTGGGTTCTGGGACAGGTGGCACCTTCGTGGGTCCGTCATTGGTCACCTGGGTGGTGGGTGGTACCCTCGGCTGCTGGGTCTGCTCCTAAAATAAAATGTTTATTTTAGATTGAAATATTCATGTAATTCATAATATCATGGGTTTTTTTTTTTTTTGGTCATTTTTTTTTAAATTGTCCCCTTTCAAATACTTGTAATTGCACGATGCTGAACATTCACCTCTCTTGTCCATTTCTGGTCCCTCCGCCAGACTCGGTTGTACCTCCAGGTTATCCTCCTCCGTTTGGGTACGACCTACAAAACAGAGGAAATCAGTACAACATCTTTGCTGTACACACCAATACTATTATACATGTATTATTAATAATTACATAAGGTCAATAAATTATACTTCAGTGCCGCACCTCGTCAGTTTCCCGGGATGGTGAGTTTCCGGTCTCTGACAAGTCCTTGCCTGATTCATCACCTTTCTAAAATTCAAAAAAAAAAGTTATACTTGTATCTCTTAAAAAATTATCACCATCACTATTGATAATATAAGTTGCCACAAATACAATATAGTAATACCGGTAATATTTGGTTTACATTGTTCAGATGCTGCTTATTATAGTATTTCTAGTAATTATTATCATTCAACATACCCGTGTGGTGGGTTGATCCTTGTTGGAGGGGGGTGGCACCCTCTGTTGTACGCTGGTATCGAGTCCCTAAAAGACAATGGTTGGTTAAAAATGTTTTCATATCAGATAATTAATTCCTCTCTCTCTCTCTCTCTCTCTCTCTCTCTCTCTCTCTCTCTCTCTCATGGGGTGTTTATTAAGTTATTTTGAACATGTTTTGATCATAAAACAGTTTTAGTTTCGTAATTATTAGCTCACCTGAGCCGAAGGCTCAAGTGAGCTTTTCTGATCACATTTTGTCCGTCGTCCGTCCGTCCGTCTGTCTGTCCGTCCGTCTGTCTGTCCGTCTGTAAACTTTTCACATTTTCGACTTCTTCTCAAGAACCACTGGGCCAATTTTGACCAAACTTAGTACAAAGCATCCTTGGGTAAAGGGAAATTTAAATTGTTAAAATGAAGGGACATATCCCCTCGCAAGGGGAGATAATCAAGAAAAGACAAAAATAGGATTGGGTCATTAAAAAATCTTCTTCTCAAGAACCGCTGGGCCAGTAAAGCTGAAACTTATGTGGGGTAGTGTAGATTCTAAATTGTTCAAATCATGACCCCCGGGAGAAGGGCGGGGCTACAATGGGGAATCAAAGTTTTATATAGAAATATATAGGAAAAATCTTTGAAAATCTTCTCCTCAAGAACCACTGGGCCAGTAAAGCTGAAACTTATGTGGAAGCATCCTGGGGTAGTGTAGATTCTAAATTGTTCAAATCATGACCCCCGGGGGAAGGGCGGGGTCACAATGGGGAATCAAAGTTTTATATAGAAATACATAGGAAAAATCTTTGAAAATCTTCTTCTCAAGAACCACTGGGCCAGAAAAGCTGAAACTTATGTGGAAGTATCCTGGTGTAGTGTATATTCTAAATTATTCAAATCATGACCCCCGGGGGAAGGGCGGGGCCACAATGGGGAATCAAAGTTTTACATAGAAATATATAGGAAAAATCTTTGAAAATCTTCTTCTCAAGAACCACTGGGCCAGAAAAGTTGAAACTTATGTGGAAGCATTTTGGTGTAGTGTAAATTCTAAATTGTAGGAATCATGACCCCCGGGGGAAGGGCGGGGCCACAATGGGGAATCAAAGTTTCATATAGAAATACATAGGAAAAATCTTTGAAAATCTTCTTCTCAAGAACCACTGGGCCAGAAAAGCTGAAACTTATGTGGAAGTATCCTGGTGTAGTGTAGATTCTAAATTGTTCAAATCATGACCCCCGGGGGAAGGGCGGGGCCACAATGGGGCATCAAATTTTACATAGAAATATATAGGAAAAATCTTTGAAAATCTTCTTCTCAAGAACCACTGGGCCAGAAAAGTTGAAGCTTATGTGGAAGCATTTTGGTGTAGTGTAAATTCTAAATTGTAGGAATCATGACCCCCGGGGGAAGGGCGGGGCCATTATAGGGAATCAAAGTTTTACATAGAAATATATAGGAAAAATCTTTGAAAATCTTCTTCTCAGGAACCACTGGGCCAAAAAAGCTGAAACATATGTGCCCATGGAAGGATCATGGGGCAGTGTAGATTTCAAAATGTCTAAATTATGATCAGGGGGGTAGGGTGGGGATGCATTATGTATAACAAGGGGGAAATCTGGTAAAGAACAGAATGGTCCAAGCTTCTCAGGTGAGCGATGTGGCCCATGGGCCTCTTGTTATCTTAGTTATTTGAACACAGGCTCTTGTTTCGGAAATAAATTTTTAACCCATAGTATAATAATAACATTTATTATACTATGGGTTAAAAATTATTTCCGAAACAAGTGCCTGTGTATTTTAAGCATTAAAAATCTCCATCAACAGATTAAAAATATAGAAATAAATATGATGTTCACCTCTCGTGTCCACTTCTGGTCTTTTGTCCAGACACGGTTGTATCGCCAGGATCTCTTTCTCTTTATGGGCACTACCTACAAAATAAAGAGAAGTCAACATTACTGTTACATGTCTAAATTCCAGTCAATAAATATTACAAATATGTATAACAATTCTGCACATTTCTCAACTTATAAGATTATATTCTGAATATAAATTTCTAACGGGAGGAAACAGTAAATATTCCGCATTATAGAATGCTCTATAGCGAATGCTTCTCACTGATTTACAGAATCTTTACATAATACTTATATACCCGAGAATGATATTTACGCAAGCACGCTATCTAGCGAAAATAATGCTCTCGCGAATAAAAAGTGATTCCAGTACCTCATCAGGGGCGCAGAGCGGGGGTTTTCTGGTTCCCTGTGAGTTCCCCTCTGGACCATCCAATATCTGAAGTATAAAATGTGTTCAATTGATCAGATACATTTTACCAAATCTCTATAATTTCTTTACAGTTGAATACAATATAAAACCATAAAAAACACACAAGAATTCTAAAAATAGGTGTTTGTAAATATATACACTTGTGACGGAATGGTAGATTGGTAGTTATACGAGTGTAATGTATCTCAACCCCCTCACCCCAACATAAACAAAATTTCCATTAAAATATATTAAATACAATACAAATACTTCCAAAATCTTACAGTGCTACCTATGTATAATGCCCCTCCGCTATATTGCCAAACCCGCTTATCGCCAAGAATTCTCTATAAGAACGAATTTTCCCCTGTGTTAATACACCCGTTATTTTGTAACCCTTGCTTATTGCCAATTTACATTGGGTTAATGCATTTCTCTTCCATGTGCATCATTTTCACAAGTAGTATCTACTCTGGGTCCTGCCCGCGACACGTTTTAAACCTTTCTCTCCATTGATAAAATTAATCCCATATCACGAAAAAAAATTATACAATAAATTTATTTTTGAAAGAAATGTTTAAAATGCCAAGTTACCTTAAAATTTCCTAATTCCCTTCTCCTTTTATTAACTTGTTAATTTTTGGTAAACCCCCCCCCCCCCGCTCCCGGAAGCAGGAAAGGCTAACGTTGCCAGTGGCGACATGAAGTAATGTAGAGCTAGGAAAATTTTCATTCCCTGTATATTCTTATTACGTTCTATGATCTACAAACAGCTTTTTAAATGAAAGAATCGTCCATATAAACCTATATATATATATATATATATATATATATATATATATATATATATATATATATATATATATATATATATATATATATAAACCATATTTTTATCAAAGGAAATCTACATCATATGTTCGGAATAGATATGGAGAAAATAGATCTTTGCCCCTATAATAATTGTTCAGAAAACGTTTGTTCGCTGATCTTATCAGCGATTTCCTCATCCCCCTCCTCCCCTCCGAGAAAATAAAAATTACATGTAGATATGTTTTCTTTGGCAGTGATACCAGGAAAATGATCGGGTGTATTTAACTGTTAAAAGGAGGATAACAACAGCTCAGCATAGAACCCTCCATTACCCAGGGCCTCATTCTCTAAGTAAAATATACCAAAATAATTTATAAATAATACCACATTATTTTTTTTACTAAATAAAACACACAATATGAGGCTTTACCCTCTTATCTTTGTTGCCGTGCATCATCGTCGCCATTTCTCTGCTAAATGCAGTAAAGTTTGCAAAAAATCGGGAGCGTAAAAAGATGCGTCCGATGTCTTCGACTAAAGCCGTTGAAATGAATCGTAACCACAACACAGCGACTGTCTACTACGAAACGTGATGTCACAATACTAATGACGTAAGCAAAATCAGGCACTCCATTAGGACGTTCCCATTATTAAACACAAATAACCAAATTATCCAAGGGGAAATTATGTATGTGAAAATGTTTATAATAATTAAATAAACGATGAATCGATTACAAAATATTGTCTTGATTATTTGAACAATAAAAAAAAGAATAGAGCTTGTAATGCGAGCTCACTAAGTGATCCTACCCCCGCCTCCCATATGAATATAATGGCAGTGCCCATGTTTTGCTATGGGAAACCAAAATACGTGTCGGATCAAAAAATAAAATAGAAGGTGCAAAATGGCATTATTTAATAAAGATTCTCTGAAAGTCTCATCAAATTTCATGCAGTGCAGAGTAGCTAGCTGCTGATAAGAGATAGGCACCCCAAAGCGTAACAGATGGACGGACAATTAGACATTACTATATACCCTCCCGCTTTTCAAGCGGGGGAGGGCGGGGAGTAAAATGAAAAAAATTGGTTTTGCTTCTAAACCTGCTCTACTCTCAAACTTTGCCAAAAACTATTTTTCTGTTCATTTGAGGTCATTCGATATAATTTGGCATGCCTTAGAACTTTTATCTAAATAGAATTAGGGTTCCTTATTCATGTTACTGAATTGTGTGTCCTCACTGCACTGTGCTGTAAGCTGTAAGGCCCTATAAGAACATTCAGTTACATTTTCGCAAAATAGATACCTTAATTAATGTTCAGAATTTGTTCTGTTTCGTTGGGATTTGTCATATCTCAATTTTTTATGCCAGTTTATGGCCTATAGTAATTTACGGTTCTATTTTTTCTTTAACTTGACCCCCCCCCCCCCCATTTGAAAAATTAAAGACTTGTTTTAAAGGAATATAAAAATATGGCCTGTTGGAGAGAGTTTGACAAACTAGGACGAAGCAATAAGAACCCCTAGATAACGGACAGACAATAAATTAAGCTCAGGTTATTTGTAAAATAATGTTTGCTTGCCGTTTTCCGACTCTGGGTAAAATTATTGGATCGTGATGTATGTATTTTCCCCAGAAAATTTCAACATACATGTATTTGTCGACGGGAGAAAAGAGGGGAAAATGTCCTGGTGTGAAAACAAAAAGTTCTGAGTCGGGCATTTTTAGTCCGTCGGTCGAGAGATGGCAAGCAAACAGTTTTGTAAAGATTGCCTCGCTCGAGTTTTTTTTTTTTTGGGGGGGGGGGGGGGGTGTCATATTTCTATTCCATTGTCAGATTTTTTGTGTGACCTAAATAGCATGTGTCAACTTCAAGACTATAAATTAATGCACTGGAAAAAAAGAAATGATTCAATCCGTTTTTGTAAAGGTAATGTACACGTAATATTAATTATATTATACCTTGTGAGACGCCAAAGATGGCGATGCTCTGGTTCTGAGGGTTGTCTCGTCTGGATCAGCAAACTTCTGAAATATAAAATGCCACAAGGTACACGAATACAATGTTGATACTTTCAAGATATATTAATAAAACTAACTAATTGGTTGATTATATATTGTTTAACGCCGAGTCGGCAATTTTTCAACCATGTTTCGGCGGTTAACACTGGTTAGTGGGTTGATACATTGCTGTTAAATTATTATATGAATAATCTGATTAATTATTAGAACACACTCTCTCCTCTGGGCATTTTTTTTTAAAAAATCCTTTCTCTTCATTAAATATCCCCATACTATAAAAAAAATTATAATAATGGTATCTGGATTTTTTTTTTGAGAGGTAGATTAAAAATTCTACGTTCCTATGAAATATGCCCCCCCCCCCCCGACCACAAAATTTGTTAATTTGTTAATCCTCTTAAAAATTCTCCTCAGTTTATTAACTAGTTTATTTTTGTTAACCCCCCCCCTTCCCGGAATCAGAAAATGCTTACGTTGCCAATGACGATATGAAATAATGTAGAGCTAGGAAAACATTTCATTCCCTATTTATATTCTAATTACCCTCTACATTTTTAAATTTATGATCTAAAAACAGCTTTTTAACGAAAGAACTGTCTATATTAACCTTTTATATAATAAATTATGATTTTTATTTTTTTAAAAATCTACATCATATGTCGGAATAGAAATGGAGAAACTGGATCTTTGCACCAAAGACGTTCAACAAAACGTTCCATCACTGATCTTATGTACGTTTCCTCGACAACCCCCTCCCAAGAGAATAAAAATTACAAGTAGATATATTTATTTTGGCAGTGATACCAGGAAAATGGGCGGGTGTAAGAAAGGAGGGTAACAATATGTCAGCACAGAACCATCCGTCGCGTTGCCCCTCGTAGTTCTCTATTAAAATTCAACAAAGAAATCGATACCAAACTTATTTTTTACTAAATAAAACACACAATATGAGGCTTTACCCTCTTATCTTTGTTGCCGTGCATCATCGTCGCCATTTCTCTGCTAAATGCAGTAAAGTTTGCAAAAAATCGGGAGCGTAAAAAAATGCGTCCGATATCTTCGACCAAAGCCGTTGGATTGAATCGTAACCACAACACAACGACGGTCTACTACGAAACGTGATGTCACAATACTAATGACGTAAGCAAAATCGGCACTACGTTAGCATGGTTAGGACGTCCCAATTTTTTTCATAACCATTTTTTTCAGATGGAAAATATTTTTAAAAATTTGGAAAAGCCTCTAAGGTACTGAATTCCGTATAGATAAGATAAGATAAGATTTATTAATACCAATCTGGGGCCCATCAGGGCATATAAGTAATAAGAAAAATATACAAGAAATTCAAAATTGATAGTAGCAACTAACAAAAGATAAATGATGATACAGCAGTTGGGGATTACATGATAACCTCAGAATAGAAAGTGGATGCAAACCACCCTTGCAAGAAATGAAAGAATTTGTAGAATGTGGGACATGAACTGTGTGGAAGATGAGATACACTCACTGATTGAATGTCCATTATATAAACATGATAGAGATGACTTTTTTAATATTGCTAAAAGTAATAAAAATTTCTATACTTTAACAAATAAAGAAAATTTTTTATGGATTATGTCTAATGAAAATGACATGTTGCTTATCAAGCTGGGTAATTTTTTAATCAATATCTTTAAAAAAAGAAATAGCAAATTATGCAATGATAAATAAAGAAACAAATAAATACAAAAGAGAAATAATGTTTATACTCTAGTAAATAAAAAAAGCTTTATATTTACAGTATGTTGATTATATATGTTGACAACATATATAATCAACATACTGTAAATATAAAGCTTTTTTTATTTACTAGAGTATAAACATTATTTCTCTTTTGTATTTATTTGTTTCTTTGTTTAACATTGCATAATTTGCTATTTCTTTTTTTAAAGATATTGATTAAAAAATTACCCAGCTTGATAAGCAACATGTCATTTTCATTAGACATAATCCATAAAAAATTTTCTTTATTTGTTAAAGTATAGAAATTTTTATTACTTTTAGCAATATTAAAAAAGTCATCTCTATCATGTTTATATAATGGACATTCAATCAGTGAGTGTATCTCATCTTCCACACAGTTCATGTCCCACATTCTACAAATTCTTTCATTTCTTGCAAGGGTGGTTTGCATCCACTTTCTATTCTGAGGTTATGTGAACTTACTCTAAATTAATTTGCATATAATTTTTCTTTGTTCAAATTTTTTTAATAATAAATACTTTTCAATTTCAAAACTTCTTTTTACATAGAAATATGTTGTAAGTTTACCCGATAGACAACCATCATCTCTTTTTTTTAAAGCAACATTGAGGGAAATCCTCTCTAATAATTTTTTTTCAGTTGTTTCTTTAAAGTTATTAGTTTCATTCATTTACATCTTGACGTATAGGCCTACGTTAACTAACTGCTTTTTGTCAACTGCTAACTGCTTACTTTGGCATCACATAAATCTACGCATGTTAGAACAAAACTATTAAAGGTAACGTTACGGCATCGGATATTTGTTCATTTTCAGTAGGACGTATAGAGTAACAATGCCGTAGTTTAAGCTAGCTCTGCTCAAATGACAAATTAAAAAAATTACAGTATAGATAAAAGCAGCATTGAAAAAAATTATTAAACTAGATGCTGTCATGAGACAGTAATACCCGCACTAAGGTGTTTCCCTCTAAATACACGCTCCTACATATTGGGCGGCTTTCCAAGGAAGAAGTCAAAATAATTCTATATAATTTACATGTATTCATCAAATTGAGTATGAAATTCTCCCTGTGACCTATAACTCGATCAGAACCTCTTATATTTATTTTACATGCTTAATTCATTATATACCAGTTTGAATTCTATTAATGATGTAAATTAGATTTTGATAAATGTTTTGCTCATAATAGGACCTTTTTAAATTTACTAATCCCCCCCCCCCCCTTTGACACCACAATCACACTGCACATACTTTTTGGAATAGGCTAGATGGAACAGTTTTGTTAAAACATCGTTTGTTATGAATTAATTTAAAGTTTGTTCTTGTACTATACATGTTAACATGTAAATTTCCACATCACATCACGTTGCGTCACCCATTATCATATTTTTAGATTAAACTCCATTCGGCACACCTCGGCCGATTCCCACTTCATCTGATAAGGTGACGGAATCGATGGCACGAAGGTTTGCCGAATGGAATAGCATTAGTGCATTGGATTAATTTATTTTGTGTTCTAATTGGATTCTACTTCATGAAGCTGACAAGACCTATGGAGGTCGGTAAGTACAAGTTTAAGTATAGTGGGGGGTAAAATAAATCCTAAAGATTAGGTTAAAGTTCACAAAGGGTCAAAGATCATCGCATGCCACACTAGACGAATTTCATATTGTGAAGTTATCTCCCGTTGTCGATGTGACATTCAGTTACTGCCAATACTGGTGCGGATCCAGAATTTTTTTCGGGAGTAAGGAAGGGGGTTCACATCTCAGTCAAAAATTTCCAGCCCAGAATTTCCTGACAAGCAGGAGAAAAAAACTGAAAACAAATAAACAAAATAAAACAATGATAGTGGGGTCAATGTTTTCTAAGTTAGGGGGAGGATGTCCAAAGACTGCAAAGTCATTTTTTATTTGCTTCAGTATATAGTCTTGTTTAAATAGCAAAGCAAATTCCAGGGGGGGGGGGGGGTCAATCTCCCTACCCACTCCCTGTCCCTGAAATAACAATCTATTTTGTGATTCCAATTAAATAGTAATTTTTTTTCCATTTGACTAATTATACATATTTTGTTTCTTTTGTGTTTATATTATGTCTGTCTATTTGTCTGCAGAAACTATAACCTTGCCCATAAGTTTTAAGTGGGATGGGCTATACAAATGGCTTCCACATTTTATAGGTTTATTTCTTGTGACAATTAAGACCTTTCATTTGGGTACCATTGATTTTTACCTCTGATCGCTTAATTGACCTAGGATACACATTTTTACAAGAAAAATACCAAACTTTAAACTTGGCCTAAATTTTGATCAGTAGGTGCTAGGGCTTTCATGCTTAACATGTGTATTCATTGTGAACTGTCAACAGGTATAAATATGTTTGACCTTGACCCTAGAGTTTGAACCACTTAAAAAAAATTAACCTTGGCAATTAACTTTTGAACAGGAAGTACTAGGGATTACTTATTTCAAATGTGCATTCCTTGTGACAAGACTTTCTTCTGATACCAACAATTTGAACTCTTTGACCTTGACCTTTGAGTTTGACATATATTTGAGAAACTTCAACCTTCGCCATAGGCTTCCATACAGGGACATCAGTGTTTCACAAACACATCTTGTCTTCATTATTATTTGGTGGTGTCTCCATATGAGGGAAAAATTCCCGAGAGAGATGTATTCACAACAAACAAACAAATTACTAAAGAAAATATAAAACATGAATATGTTGGTCATGCATATCTCTGCATGAAAAAGAACAGCTTTTCAAATACTGCAACCATATTGTAACCCTTTCAAAACACTCATTTGAGCTTTTCTGGTTTCCTTATCATATAATGTCTGTCGTGACGTGTTGTCCATCTGTTTGTCTGAAAACTTTTTACATTTTTAACTTCTCTAAAACCACTGGGCCAATTTTACCCAATTCATATAGAAATATGTACATTTGTATGTCAGACTGTCCATCTGTCTCAATAAATTTAACCTTGGTCATCACGGTCATATCTACTGAATGAGAAGAGACAAGGCATTCATATTAAACTTATGTACTAGTATTTACCTGTGAGAATGGCATGGGGTTTTTTTTACATATGACCTAGAAGTTTGACCTACTTGCAAAAAAATTAAATTGCTATAAATTCATCATTTTGAAAGAGAAAAGTTAGGGCATTCATATTATAATGCACGTATATTATTACCTGTGATAAGACCTTTCAAAATGAATCATGACTTTTACTCTGTGACCTTGACCTTGAAGCCTAACCTACTTTTCAAAAATGTTGCATTTGCTTATAACTTTTGATTGAGATGAGATATGACTCTCACATTTGACATGTACATTAATTACTCATAAGAATTCAAGGTGTTTCCCAGCATGCGATGCTTTTTTACCCCTTGACGTTGATGTTTTACATAATTTTCAAAATATTTAACTCTCCTAAAAGATGATTAGGCTTCTGAGTAACATTAAGGAGGACTTCAGGAAAGACAGGACTTTTTGCACAAAAAACGTCATTTTTCCACCCCAATTTGACCCCCTGGGGAAAAATCAAAATTACGAAACCTTACTGCACATCTACATGACACCACCAACCATCTCCCAAAAGATGATTAGGCTACTGTGTAAAATGTAAGAGAAGTTCAGGGAAGACGGGGCTTTTTGCATAAAAAACGTCATTTTTCGACCTCCATTTGACCCCCCGTGGCAAAATCAGAATTCCGAAACCTTACTGCACATCTACCTGACACCACCAACCATCTCCCAAAAGATGATTAGGCTACTGTGTAAAATGTAGAAGGAGTTCAGGGAAGACGGGGCTTTTTGCATAAAAAACATCATTTTTCGACCCCCATTTGACCCCCCGGGGCAAAATCAGAATTCCAAAACCTAACTGCACATCTACCTGACACCACCAACCATCTCCCAAAAGATAATTAGGCTACTGTGTAAAATGTAGAGGGAGTTCAGGGAAGACAGGGCTTTTTGCATGAAAAACATCATTTTTCGACCCCCATTTGACCCCTTGGGGCAAAATCAGAATTCCAAAACCTAACTGCACATCTACATGACACCACCAACCATCTCCCAAAAGGTGATTAGGCTGCTGAATAAAATGTAAGAGGAGTTCAGGGAAGATGGGGCTTTTTCCATAAAAAACGTCATTTTTCGACCCCCATTTGACCCCCCGGGGCAAAATCAAAATTCCGAAACCTTACTGCACATCTACATGACCCCACCAACCATCCATCAAAAGGTGATTAGGCTGCTGAGTAAAATGTAGAAGGAGTTCAGGGAAGACGGGACTTTTTGCATAAAAAACGTCATTTTTCGACCCCCATTTTAACCCCCGGGGCAAAATCAAAATTCTGAAACCTTACTGCACATCTACATGACCCCACCAATCATCCACTAAAAGGTGATTAGGCTGCTGAGTAAAACGTAGAAGGAGTTCAGGGAAGACGGGACTTTTTGCATAAAAAACGTCATTTTTCGACCCCCATTTGACCCCCCGGGGCAAAATCAAAATTCCGAAACCTTACTGCACATCTACATGACCCCACCAACCATCTCCCAAAAGACGATTAAGCTACTGTGTGAAATGTAGAAGGAGTTCAGGGAAGAAAAGTGTGACAGACGGACATGAGTAACAACAATATACTCGAACTTTCTTTAGAAAGTGCGGGTATAACCAGAAAACAATCAAGGCTACTGAGACACCATCACAGCCATGTCCCTGAAGTCCTTTACGACCAGGATTCAGGGATATAAGGCACCATAAGTGAAGCAGGACATGTTTTTATTAATTTTTTAAATTGTAAACAGGTGTGTGGAGTCCCCATCACGTACACGTTTTTAATCAAAGTGAGAAAATGTCGCAGCAGCGGCCCTTCACTTCATAGGAAGAAGAATGGATTCTATGAGTTTTGCCCCAAAATGGCGGCTAAGGGACATAACTTTTTAAAAAATTTAAAGTGTGGATTCAATTATTAGAGTACAAAAAAGGATGAGATATTCAGTTGGCATTTTAGAAAAAAGCAATAATTCTTTATTTATAAAACATGCTGTTTGTCACAATTTTATCATGAGTCAAAAAGATTTTTTGTGGTTCTAACTAAGGATGTAGGCTAAAGCCTTGTGATTATAGTTGCAGCATTTCAAACAGTGTTTATACATGCATTTTCTTGATGGTCAACCAGTTTTAAACTGTAATCAATTTCACAATGATAATTTGTTCTGAGATAATCACCATGCTTCAAATGCTGTAAAAAAAATACTAATTTAAAGGCAAAATCAAAATTTAATTTGCAAAGATGAAATGGGAAGTAGACCTTACAACTGCAATTAAATCACAAAAAGCAATTCTGACATATAAACATGATTTAATAATATACAATTTCTAACAAGAGTTTCTAAAATTTTCCATGCACAATAATTTGCATACATGCCATGATAATTTTCACTTTCTTTCAAGCAAGTATCTTCTAATTTTGCAAAATTTCCTTTTCAAACATACTTAGTATAATTCATTTCAACTCGCCTCCCCCCCCCCCATAAAAAAAAGGAAGACATGTGTATCAATATCAAAGTAATGCTTCTCCCCAGTGAAGTTTATGCAATGTACAGTAACACTGATTACTCAGTATGTACATAGTATGACAAGTTTCCACTCTTAATTTCATATGAGAAATACAATTTACCATTGACTAAATTCAAGATGTTTTCAGCTTTGAATATTCTTTTCTACCTGACTTAGTTCTTTGACTCATTATTAGAAAAAACAAAGAGGGAAATAAAGTCCTTATAATTATCACAAATTTATGAAGCAAAGGAGCTAACAAAATGTCATTTTCTCCAAATTCCACTGCTTGTCGTATCCTATAAGCAACTTTCTCTGGGTCCATTCCACTGGCTGTAGTACTGTCCATTTCTGAAAAAAAGTAATAAGTTAAGGCATATGCTTGGTACACAGGCACTTGTTTATTTTTTGACCCATAATATAATAATATTATTATACTATGGGTCAAAAATTTATTACAGAAAAAAGTGCCTGTGGCTTGGTATCTCTTATTCAGTCACCCGCATGGCGCACCCGTTAGAGCATCTTCTCTAGAGTCGCGAAGTAAGGAGTTAATTATCCTTACGTCGCGGAATCGAATCCCACTGTGGGACGTGGAGACTGGTCATTCGGATGAGACCGTATAAACCGAGGTCCCGTGTCGCAGTAGGTGCTGGCACAAAAAAGATCCCTCACAGCTCAATGGCCCTAAGTGCTGAGTATAAGATAAAATTTGTAGCTCTCCACCGGCAAGTGGTGGCGTCTTCATATGAGTGAAAAATTCTCGAGAGGGACGTTAAACAACATACAATCAATCAATCTTATTCACATGTGTAGACTAAACATTCCCTGTATATCTAAGGCTATTTTAGTCCATGTCATTGAATTCAAAGTCAAAAGTTAATTACAGCCAATTTTGAAACATGGCTTGTTGTTAAAGTGATTCAATTTGTTGCTTGTGTGACTTATTAGGAGAAAATTGAAATGAACTAGACCAGGGTTTGAATCTGTGACACCTCTATCACTATCTCAACTGAACTCATATTCTAAAACACATGCCTGCCTGTCCACCATATTCCTCCCTCCTTAATGGTTTCCACCCTCAACCCCCTACCCCCAAAGACACCATTTGAAGGATCATTATTTCAACAACCTTGAAATTACTCTGTGGAAAGAAGTTTTATCTTAAGATTCATCTTTTCCAGCAGACTCTGTAATGAAAACACCATATTTTCATTATCTATTAATCATCTTGTTTTGGAAGGTGACTTGGCTTTTTAATGAAAATATTTTCTCTTCATCTAAGGATGCTTTGTGCCATGTTTGGTTTATATTAGCAGAACTGGTTCTAAAGATAAGTTGAAAATGTAGAACAGATTGACAACAAAGAAACATAACTTAAAAAGTTTGACCGCACCTCACCTCATCTGTTGTAAAGGTCAGCTATAAAAGCATGATAGATTTATTTAAATGTAATTATTAAGATCTTACTGTTGTATGATGATCCATCACCGCAAACTGCATTCTGGGATAGATTGGTCTGAATGTACCCAGGACTGACAACACACACCTGGATATTGTCACTGCTCACCTCAGCTCTTAGTGTGTCTAGAAAAGCCTGGAAAGCATGCTTGGAGGCTGCATCTATAAACAACAACTAGAAAGTATACACATGTCTAACATACAACATTGAAACAGTATTCACAAATATTCAATAATTAAAGGACATGCATTCAGAGATAATCTTGAAAATAACATACAGGCAAACCTGGTTATCTCAAACTACATGGGGCAGAGAAACAAGAATCCCATGGACCACAAGGCTCACCTGAGTAACTGGCCCTGCTGTTCTTCCCCAGATTTATCCTCTTATACATGTAATACCCTATCCTAACCCCCAGGGGTACAATTTGAAATTCAAATAATTTAGAATCTACACTTCCCACATTGTCTCAAGCCAAGGTCCAGAGTCCGCATAAAGCTCTCTCCTACCTGTGGCTGCTTGATCATAAAAAGTGTTGTAATCTTGAATATTTACGCCTCTCTATTGTGACGTCATATTCAGTCAGTGGGAAGTTTTGTTTCCATCGTAACAATTGACATCAACAGTATACAAGGAATATTTCGTAAACTGTGATTAGATATTGAAAGGTCGTGATAAAGTTCGTCATCCGACTATGCTTTACTGGCATTGGTCAATATTCTAATGACCTACGAAGAATTCTCTCCTCGTTCAACCATGGCCAGAATGGGAGAGGATCGTACATTTTGGCCGTGGTTTGCGACAATGCACTACCCAAGGATTCTTCCATATAAGTCTTGCTTTTCTGGCCCAGTGGTTCTTAATTTTCTTCTTTATACAGTAAAATCAAATTTTTTTGGTTTGTGAAAAAAAATGTGGGTTTAATGGGGATTTAATTTTATGGATGAAAAACTATTGAAAAGTAATATCTGTGAGAAATAATGTACCTTTATTCCAAATACCATTGAAAGATATGTTGAAGTGATTTAGAAGATAAAACCCAATTATTCTATAAGTATTTTACCATCAATATCTCAAATCCCCAATTAAATCTGTACCTTAAAGTTTTCTCTTGGTCCCATCTAGCTTGAGATATGTTTTTACTGTATATGAAGTAAGGATGCTTTTCTTTCGCACATTCTATTAAAACCAGTCCAAGAGCATGCTGACAATAAGATTTTCACTCACATTTTTAGTACTGTATATGATAACTCTAATCAAAGTTTCAACTTACATGCTGATCTGAATGGAATGGCAATCCTTCCTTGAACACTGCTCACACCAACAACAGATCCACCTCCTTGTTGTTTCATATGAGGTAAAACCTCTGAAAAGTATACCACAGTACATGTATTACTTAGGGTCACCTATTATTTTTCACAACATTCTACAGCTTTCCAATGAATAGGACTTGAATTTCTAACATCTTTTCTATGAAATTTGTATGAAAATGTCACTGGCCAAAGAACATTTATTCACTTCTGGGCTGCCTGAAAATGTCTCAGAATGTTAAGTTTTGTATGGAAAAATTTATGCACATATTTCTGAAGTACTTCTCTAAATTCTGTGACCTTGAATTGTGTCTTAATGACAATTAATCAGGGTTATGCCATAGCCTATATTCATTTAAACCCTTAGAGCAATATGAATTTTGGAGGGACACAATAATTACAGACAAGTCTTATCCACTTCATATTGGGTGACCCTGTTCTTTTCCAAATTACTAAGGTTACAGCAGTTCTAAAAATATTATAAAAGATAAAAGGAATTCCTCATAAATACGATCTTCTTTTTTTTTTGTAAGTTAGTTACCTTTAATTAAAGCAATTTGACCAAAATAATTAACAGCCATCACTCTTTCATCCACCTGTATCTGAGTACTGGTTATCTCCCCTCTGTAGCTGATCCCTGCATTGTTTATCAAAATATCTATCTGTCCAAATAATTTCAATCCCCTGGAAATATGTTCTTGCATATTTTTGTAGTCCATCAAATCCATGATGAGAATTTCTGGTGAAAAAGTCTCTGGCATCTGTAAGCAAAATTGTCATAACTGATTATTATTATAAAGTAGTAATAATTTTTTTTTAAATTATTAGACAAATATTTTGCAAAAGTTTGCTTTGTGGCTAACATAGATAGGCAAAACCATTATTTTTCTCTATACCTTTGTTAAGAGGACGATGAGAATGTACCTGCTTCTGAATAACTTCCTCTCTCACTTGATTTAACTGCTCCTGATTTCTCCCTGCCATGATAACCTTACACCCAGCTTGATGAAATGCAGAAACACATGCTGAAAATAGAGAATATATTTCTTTGAAATATTTTTCTTTAAATAATAAATACATGTAACATTCCTTTTTTCAATTTAATTACTACAATATTATGTATTGTCTCAGCAGTCAACATGCTCAGTATTAGATATAAGATTAATTAACCTATGTTAAATTTGTTAAGATTATAAAAACAAACCTTTTCCTAATCCTGAGTTGGCTCCTGTTATTAGAACAACTTTTCCCTTTAAGTTTTTCCTTTTCTTGTGAGACAGGAAAATGTTTAAAATATAAAGTAATCCAAGTGGACAGCCGATAAAACTACATATCTGACTCCACGTCATCACTTAAGCTGCTTTAATTAGATCTGAAATAAAAACTTGAAATGATAAATGTTTACTTCTTTTTATAAATTTCACTTCAAGTAGACTTTCGATCTGCATTGCTCACAAATACATTTAACAAGATTCATCAAAACCTTAAAAAATTGTCCCAAAATACTGACTACTGGACTCTTAACCCAATCATAAGCCCATGGACTAAAGTGAGATATAGTCATGTCAACCCTATTTGCCCCCCCCCCCCCCCCCCCCCCCACACACACACTTTGCAACCCCACCCAGTTGGGCATTTCTTTAACCAAATTCTTGAGAACTATACATATTAATATTATAAAGAATTATAATGTAAGATGAATTGGTTTATTCCCCGAATGGCTACTCGGAAAAAACAACAAGTAATTATCACACTCAATTAAGGGGCCCTCTAAGGGGTACAGGTAGACTTACCTGTATGAATTATCTACCAGAATTTCAATAAAATAAAATGGATTTTTAATTCATTTTTTTTATTTGAGCATTAGTATGAATAAATATTTTATATACATATTTTTTAAATAAATAATTTACAAGCACAAAACATACTAAAAAAATATAAATTATCTTGAAGTTCTATTGTTCAGCAGCACTGATTTTCACATTATATATTAAACAGCATTGTTTCACTTTCATATCACACATATTTACAATATTTACATGAAAATATCTGAAATACAGAAGGCGGACCTTATATTATACTGCGTTTTAAGGTCTACCCTGTCCCTTTTTCTAGTTTTTTATGCTACGAGAAGTAAATTTTCCCAGCTCTAAAATCCTATTTCAGTGCTTACTTTCAATTAACATTTAATATATAGTAAAATTGTTTCTGGAAAAAAGGGGGGGCATCCCCCCCCCCCCCCCACAATCCCCCTCTCTCAGATACTATTTGCCTGTTGGGTGAAAAAAGGAATCTGTAGTATAAATAATTATAAAATAGAGTAACTGAAGTTGGTCTTTATTTTCTATACATTTGATACACAAGGAGCATATGGAAAGATAAAGATAAAGGTTATCCCCCTTCTTTGACTAAGATGCATTTGTTGAAAGAAAGTTTCTCCAATCGAAACTAAAAATATTCTTTATATTACTATCCAAAGTTATATTGGGTAAATACCTCTACGCAATTTATGAAAAGTGAACCCAACAAATTCTTTTATGGACCAGATTGTATTTATTTTCCCATGTCTACAACGGAGAATGACGGATGAATTTGAAAAGGGTCATTTAGGGACATCAGTAAATTTGTTTGATGTAATTGATTTAAACATATTTTATTGAGCACGTTCAATGGATTGGACACACGTTATACACATGTACTGACTTACAGTTTTAAGGTCCACCCTGTCATTTTCTCTTGGGCTCTGTTTTTATCTCGAATCGTCTATATTTATTATACAAATTGAAACAAACTTCTGTATTTTATGCTGATTTAAAAGAATTCTTAATAATTAAAAATGATAAATAAATGAAAAATTAGACAAAACTTTATAGAAACACTTTATTTATCATATATAAATACCTATATTATTTTAAGAAAAAAATCATTTGTGTCAATTTATTTATAAGAGTTTGAAAATGTAGCACAAAAAGGGGATAATAACTTTGAAATTCTCAATCAATACTATTGAATAGTTTGGGAAAAAATAAATTAAAGGTACAATATAAAATTTACTTTTCTTAAATCTTAGTTTTATCTATTTATATTTATCTATTTTTTGTTTCAGTATATTTCCAAAAAGAAAAAAAAAACTCCTTATTAAAATAAAATTGAATGAATATATCTGATTTATAAAATATTGCTTATCCAGGTAAACACAGGTAAGTCTACCTGGGGAGGTCAACATTACCGCTACATTGCCAAAAATTTCAACTCATAAGCGCTACATTTTTTCAGATTTTCGACCGATCATTACCGCTACATTTTTCCGGCCAAAAACAACTCATTACCGCTACACATTAAATCAGCCCAAAACAAATCATTGCCGCTACATATCGATATAGCCAGGTATGGTTCGGTATATGAGTTCTAATCAAAAGAATTCACTCACTATCTACATTATCAGAATGAGTTTATTTATATAAATAACTCTGCAGTCGAAGTTTAATTACACCGGCTTACTTATCGATGGTTATAAATTTAGAAAACAACAATATTTCAAGCAAATGGCTTTCAAGGCTTTAGCGATAGTGTAAAAAAACATTTGACAAAACTTAAAATTTTATATATGAACAGTGCTTGATTTTAATTTTTTGTTGCGTTTTATGAAATAAAATTGATTTAAATAATTTTTAAAAAACCATCCTGCTCAAAGTCCTACATTCACCTCCCCGTGATGAGCAGGGGAAACGGGTCTCATGCATTTATAGGTTGTACTGTACACAATGTAGCGGTAATGTATACTTTTTTATGTAGCGGTAATGTAAGGTTTTTTGTAGCGGTAATGACTATGTAGCGGTAACGAAAATTTTGAAAATCTAGCGGTATTGATACGCATCCTCTACCTGTACTCCTCAGAGGGCCCCTTAATTAAGTGTGATATATAATTACTTGTTGTTTTTTCCGAGTAGCCATTCGGGGAACACACCCTCAAGAAACAGATTTTTTCTATGTATCAATTAAAAACTTAATTACTTTGATCCTTTGTATAAGCTCTGTGACCATTAGATTTAAACACTGCATACATGAAGATGCCCCTTCCTACCCCAAGGGGTCACAATATTATTAACATACTTTTGTCCAAAGTTACTCAGTATGATTTAGTATATATATGTCACAGGTGAGGTGGTGAAAAGTCAAGTCTCAACTTGGACTCGAACACAGGGCCTCTAGCGTACTGTGCCAGTGCTCTAACCAACTGAGTTATTGAGACCCAATATTGACTGACTTTCACGCACATGTGAACCCAGTGACATATATATATATATATATATATATATATATATATATATATATATATATATATATACACATATATTTAGTTGCTTGTCAAGATTTTAATATGCAGTAATTATGTCAAAAAATTTACTGACGTGTTGACTAAAATATTTCAAATGATTGGAATAAATTTAACAATGATACATTAAAAAATGTAAACAAATCCTTTGATCTAATTTCAAAACATTCACTTTGTGAATAAAATTTTGTATAAATAATAAAAAAAACATTTCAAACTTTCCAGCATATGAAATATCCCTTGTTTGTTATCAAATTCTTAAATGCTAAGAATGATGCCCACAAATGAAATCTTTCTTTCTTTTTGACCGTAAAAAATGGATTCTAGTATTAGCATGTCTCTAAGGAAACTTGCAGATAAATAACTTATAATAATCTCGCCATGTGTACTCCTTGAGTCAAACAGAAAGTACAACAGACATCAAAAGTGAAAGTGCAGACAATAGTCAAAGAACCGCAATGATGTAGTCTTTTCTTTCTCACTTCGATAAATTGAAGCTTTCTTATCATTTTTTGAGGTACCTTAAAATTAAATCCAACTCAAAAACAACATAAAACCTCATGAAACAGAAGTAAACTTCTGAGTAGCCAGGTAGAAATTTGGCGGAACCGGAATTTGCACAATGCGTGAAGAAGCACGAAATGAGTCACGACTGCGCATAATCTTTGTCAGGTTTTTTGTCGCAAGAAATCTGTTATTTCAAAAAAAATGAAACAGAGGATTTGCAACCAGAAGGGCACTTTATTATGACTATGACAAGTTGTCAGCACATAACTGAGTACAAGTCTAAATATGGAACCAACCAATTTCGAATAATTCATGCATATTTTATCGCTACTTCATCGGACAGTGCAAGGCAAAGAAAGGTGTATTGTTTGTTTTGACAATGCCAATTACATTATAACCATTACTAATATAATAGCGAGAAAAGAAATTATGTTGGAAATAAGACAGAAAAATAATCTAAGACAAGATATATTATCCTCATTGTCTGGTAAAGTTTTATGTTGAGAAATAGAACAAGGAAATTATGTTGATCGAAACATGATCATGATGATTGATGGATAAGCATGATTAAATTATTTTCCATTAATTTAGGGAAAGTCTGGGGTATGTCACACCTGCCGCTTCCCATCCTTCAGACTCCATGCCTGTCTGTACTGTGTATTTTTTGGCTGTTACACGACCAAGCACATCCATGAGCATGCATTCTCCAAGAATCACAATTTAGGTAATTTATCATATATATTTTAACTGTGTAATCAGTCTGCAATTTATATACATTCTGTAATAAATTATATGAAAGTTAAAGATCTATACATCATTTAATATGTTTATGTATCAAATCTCTTCCATTTTGTTCTTTACAGCTGCTGACATGACATATGGGACGATTTATTGCTTTGAATGTGGAGACTATGTTTATGACAAAGAACTGGAAAGCATTGCTCATATCCAAAATGAGAAAGCTGCCAAGTCTTTAGGTTTATTTTCATAATTATTTTTTTCTAATGATGCAAGTTATTTAATTTAATGATAATGTAAGGGTTTGAGATGATCAATTTACATTTAAATAATATATGAATTTTTCTAATCATTCATTTAATTGGTATGAGACTTTGCCTTTCTTAAAGAAAAACTAATTTGTAGAGTTTTATAATTTGATTACCTATTTTCTGTATATCTTTCTTTCTGACATTCTATTTCCTATCATAACAGGGATGAAAACATACAATTTCATAGCATGGGAACCAACTGATGTAGAGGTTGAAATTCTTAGACAGAATCCCAAGAGGAGAAAAGTAGAAAATAAGTCAACTATAGGTAAAATATTCATACGCTATATGTTACATTGTCCCTTTTTATTAGCTCACCTGAACTGAAAGCTCAAGTGAGCTAACTTTTATGATCACATTTTGTCTGAAGTCCATCTGTCTGTTCATCTCTAATCTTTTTACAATTTCAACTTCAACTCTCAAGAACCACTGGGCCAATTTCAACCAACCTTGCTACAAAGTATCCCTATGTGAAGGGAATTCAAGTTTGTTCAAAACAAGGGCCACACCCTCTTTCAAGGGGAGATAATTTTTAATTAGTGAAAATTTAATGATATCTTTTAAAAATCTTTGTATCCAGAAATACAGCCCCCAGTGTGCAAATAATAATCTACAGTTTATGTGAAAGACAGCAGTCAGCATTCCACTTAATGATAGATTGTACAATTTGATATCAAATCATTGTATTGACCATAGAATTCTTGAAATGTTGACATTTAATGAGATTTTAAATAAGTTTGCTTCCTTTACAGGATTGAGAGGGCTAATTAATTTAGGAAATACCTGTTTTATGAACTGCATTGTGCAATCATTGATTCACACCCCGGTGCTACGTGACTTTTTCCTTGCTGATAAGCACAATTGTCAAATGACCTCAGTAGAAGCTCAACAGTGCCTTGTTTGTGAGATGGCAAGGCTTTTCCAAGAGGTATTTTGTTACGACTTTTCATTAAATGATGAATAGAATTAGATAATTTTTTTTACATGCCTTGCAGTAAAAAACAGAGAAAATGTATAAGTACAATTGCAATTTGAACAAAGACATAAAAGGTTACACTGTAGTGTATTTTTATTTTTACAGTTTTATTCTGGCAAAAGAACTTCGTATCGTCTATTACATTTGGTTGATGTACATTTAGTATTTGAATGAAGACATTGAAGGTTACAAAGTTTTTTATGTTTATTCTTTCAGTTTTATTCTGGCAATAGAACTCCCCATATTCCGTATCGTCTATTACATTTGGTCTGGACCAATGCTCGACACCTGGCTGGCTATGAACAACAGGACGCTCATGAGTTTCTGATCGCAGCACTTGACGTGCTGCATCGGCACTGTAAAGGTTACTCAGATAATAAGTGTTTATCCATCAACAAGTTCTTCACAGGTTTGTACAGGCTTGTATATTCCCTGTTCGTTCAAACTTTTCTCTCTGGGTTCTGTAAATCTCAATTGCATATCTAAAGCCTTTTCAGCTTCTTGCAATGGAGACCATTTCTTATTTCTGTCTTTCAAATAGACCTCCTCTTTTTAATTCTGGAAAGAATTTCAGAACATTGTTTGATGATCTGCAGAAAAATCAAAGGGGGAATACAAGATTGTATGAACATTCATACGCATACCTTTATATCTTGTATGTATCATCAACATAGCATAGAACTTGTATGTGAATACCTTTTGGTCAATGGTGGGTTGTAATTGCATGAATAAAAGGTTATGACTGTTATTCTGTGTCTAGGTATACAAAATATTTGCAGTTGGTTTTTTGACTTTATGTGTTGTACATGTACTTGTAACTTTCTACATTTGATAATGTATTAATCCCAATGTGCACTGTATGTATATGTTTAGTCACCTATGCCTTTATATTTAGTAATCAGTGATCCCTGCATATAGACAGATGTTATTTGTTTGCATGAGGTGGTATTCACTTTATGTTCATTAATGTACCTTTTATGTGTACATCAGATTCTTTCTTTCTGGCAATTGCTGAATTCTGTGTTTTCTTTAACCAATTTGTGACATAACATGATATGTGTATGTAAGACAAAACTTTGTGATGCATGATCAGCTATTTTGGTGTTTTCTCAAGTAAAAGTGCTTTTTGTCCCCGATTATCAAATTGCCAACCATTTTGATTACAAATTTTTCTTCTTGCAAATCACTTCAATTAAACTTGTTGAAATAATGCAATTTTTGTTCACAAACTAAAGTACAGAAAATTAAATTTTCTTTTTAAAAAAAAAAAGAATACATTTACAAGCATAATACTTCATGTACATGTATATTATGTTATGATGAATTTAATTTTATAAACTTTTTTTTATATACTTCTTCAGGGAGAAATGGAATGGCTTCAGGGAATCCACATCACTGTAACTGTATCATCGACCAAATCTTTACTGGCGGTTTACAGTCAGATGTCACATGTCAGCAGTGCAAGTATGTCATATGTCAGTATGTCAGATTGTGTCACCACTAAACTGATCACAAAGGGATAAATTTTGTTGAGTGTCTATCCACATTTATTTGTCTGTCTGTGCAGAAAATACATCAAAATTAGTCTCATAAACATGTAGTCCTTTAAGGAAATATTGCTTAATAGCTCTGTTCACATGTGTCAGATGTTGTACAAATTGTCTGAAATATGTTATCAATCAAGGTTATTTTAATTTCCTCATTGTCTTGAAAGAAACCAGAGTTGAAACATTGTTTTTTAATTCTTTCATTGCCTGAAAAAATCTTTAAAAAACATCAATCAAGACTTTTTAGAGTTGTTCAACAAAGTTAAGGATATCAATCCCCAAGTCAGGGACTATAACTCTGAAAATTAAGATTTATTTGAACATGTCTGTTCTTTTGTAGTAATGTGTCCACCACAATAGACCCAATATGGGACATTTCTCTTGACCTGGGACCAGGTGCCATACCAAATGCTCTCCTTAATGTTAATAACTCCAGCTCATCACCAAGTTCAGGTGAGCTCTGCAGCCATTAGAGGACTGTTTTATTCTTTTGGATTAATTTATTCTTTTGTTAGAAGTGATTTTAATGATTGATTTTCGTCAAATGATACCATTATAGATATAGACCTGACACGCACAATATTGTACCACAAACAAAAATGAATGTAGATCAAAACCACAAAAAAAAAAACTCTTCATAAATTTAACCATATATGAACATTTAATAGTTTCAACTAATACCATTAAAGTATTCTCCTTAACAAATTTTAAATGATTATTCATAAAGTTAAATATGAAATCAGTATTTAAGGTAGTTAATTTTATGTTGACAGGTTTTACAAATAGTCCAGGAACTTATGAACCTACCTCATTATTAGACTGCTTAAAAAGGTATGTTACAGGAGGGTATGATTCTAATTTAGAAAAAATATATGTTGATCATAATATAATACACAAAATGATACATAGATAAAGTATTAATTTTCTCAATCTCTGTAGATTTACAAAGCCTGAGCACTTAGGCAGTTCAGCTAAAATCAAGTGTAGTACGTGTCATAGTTACCAGGAGTCCACTAAACAGCTGACTATGAAGAAGCTGCCAATAGTGGCCTGTTTTCATCTCAAGGTTTGTTTACTCCTCTGAGAAAGGGTGATATATTAATATGAAGTGCTCTTATGATATCTTAATTTTTTTTCTCTGTAGTTCAATTATTTTGTCCCCCGCTTGAAAAGTGGGGGATATTAATTTGGGTTTGTCCGTCCGTCCGTCCGTCCGTCTGTCCGTCCGTCCGTCTTTCTGTCTGTCTGTAACGCTTTCGTTTCCACACGATATCTCGAGAACCCTTTGAGCTTTTGCAATGAAATTTAGCATAGCAACTCCCTATGGACTAAAGAAGACCCCTATTGATTTTGAGGTCAAAAGGTCAAAGGTCAAGGTCATAAATAAGCAAATTATGTATGTTAAAACACTTTCGTTTCCACACGATATCTCTAGAACCATTTGAGCTATTGCAATGAAATTTTATATAACAACTCCCTGTGGCCTAAGGAAGACCCCTATTGATTTTGAGGTCAAAAGGTTAAAGTTCAAGGTCGTAAATTTATACATTCTGTCTGTGTGTAATACTATCATTTCCGGGCGATATTTCAAGAAGATTTTGAGCTTATGCAATGTAATTTTATACCAAAACTCCCTAGGACGTCTCTCGCCCCTCTCAAAGTGCCCCGCCCCGTTGTTTTATTAGTATTTATAGTATTACATGTCGCTATTTTTAGCGCAGGGGCATGAGGAGAGTTATTGCGTATAAAACAGGTTCTCGGCGGACTTTATGTTCTTATTACATCTATTAGAACTGTTTAATACAGGTTAAATAAATCAAACACCATGGATTGTGTAAAATTTTGAGAATATCGAACATGAAAACATGAATATATACATATATGTGACTTCAGTTCTGCATATACTTCACATCGGATAAAGCGATTCCGTGGTCCAGTGGTCATGTCTCTCGCTTCAAGTGTGAGAGGTCCCGGGATCGAATCTCGGTCGATGCTTTCTCTTTTTTTTTTAAATACTTTTTTTTTTTACTAAATGATAGTATTCAGCATGTGAAATGAAAAATTTATGAGGTTATAAAATCATTATTACAGTGTGATAAATCATGTAAATATTCCATATAAAAAGAATTTTCTATACACGTAATAAAGAATAAGCAATCAAATCTTTATATGCATATTGACATACATGTATTTTATTTGCTTCAGTATACATGTATACATATAATAATTCTACAAATTTTATTATTTACAACTTAAGTCAGGGGGATCTGACACCCCCCCCCCCTCCACGAACTGCGCATGGTTTACTTTTTCCCTAAGCGGGGGACACAAATTCTCTGAATTAGCTTGTTGGGTTTTGAGATCAGAAGTTCTGTATTATATAGTTTTACAGTTATGATTCTTTTTGTTCATCTTTTCATTGAATATGATATTTTTATGCTGCAAAGTTATGAAAATATTTGTACTATCATATGTACTGTACTTATACACGGAGGTAACTGATTTTTAAAAGGAAAATATGCATTATATTGTAAAAGGATACAGAAAAAAATTAAAAAGAAATTGAAGTAATTCTCTGTTATAATTAATTACAGTTATCATTACAGGCCTCCGGAAGAAGATCTGAATACATATCATATTAATTTGTTACAGAGATTTGAGCACTTAACAGGCCTTCACAAGAAGATCTCAACTTTTGTATCATTCCCTGAGGAGCTGGACATGACCCCCTTCATGTCCTCCTCCCGAAATAATAACAATGGCTACAGGAACCAAATCGTACAGGAATCTGCCAAAGGGCTTTCATGTGATAACAAGTAAGTCCTATGACCTACTGTAAACTACTGTTTATTTGTGAGAACTATATTTTTGGGTCATTATGCAAGACATTGTGGTCACAAGCAAGGCGGTCCGTTTACATGCAAGATTGTCACTCACAAAAAATATTTTTAAGTATACTTTTATTAGCTGAGGACATGTACAACAAAAACCAACATTTGTTGTAAATTTTGTTTCTCTTATAAATACCAAATGCATAACAGTTAGATAAAAGATGTCACCAAAATTTGATAATCTATTAAAATCTGTTTAAAAATCATAATACCATCCAGATAAAATATACACAGCTTTACTGTATAAGGCCAAAGTTTTTATTTTTTTTGGTTTACGTTTTTTTGACACAAAAATATGCATTGGGCGGTCGAAAAATAAAAATAAAAATAATTTGGAACCTTGACATATTTTTCTCGAGTAACATTGAAATGTATTCAAATAAAAATTATAATAAACACATAAGATTTTTCAACTTTATTATTTCTGTTTTATTCTGTTACTGTTGATGGTTTTCATTCTTCTGACTTACAAGTTAGAGTTTCCATAATAGACACGTTGCACTGGGACAAATATGGGTAAAATTAAGTGAATCGGCTATTCTGTATTCTGCAGCCTTTCCACTTATGAAAAAGTTTTTGGAAACTCCCAAAGTGATGGATTGCTTTCACAACAAACTTTTATCTTAAGATATGTGTGTCCAGGGACCAACCTAGACCCAAAGTTTAGGCAGAAATTTCTCCCTCAAAGAAATTTAGTTAGAAGTTTTGAAAAGGGAGACTTCTTGGCGTGCGTACGTGGCACACATTAAATGTTATAAAAGTAATAAAACTATATTTCATTGTTTATATCTTGCATACATTTCGATATTTTTTCTGTATAAACATTGTATTTAAAAATGATTAAACAAGAGAAAAAGAATCTTAAAAGATATTTCCCCCAATTATAAGGTATATAAATATCTAGAAAAATAATAAAACAACATTGACATTAAATAAAATTTACTACTACTACTATTAAAATGAAAGTTTCTTATTGTCAGATTAATTGTTTATCAAACATTTAATAGTAGCACAATCTTAAACTTCTAAAATTTCTCTTCTCATTAGATTTCTAGGCTTTTGGCATAGTCATAATTTTGTTAATTTCTCTTCAAACTTTGTTTTCTATATAAAATTCTTTTTCTAATAAAAGTTTTGACACACATCTGCATGCATGCCGATTGAACTACTTATGTTTATCGGATCCGATGTGTGACTTCTTAGGAAGTTAATAATTTCACAATTTAACAGTAAAACTATGTCTGTATTCACAGCATGAATTAATTATTTGACAATAAAAAGATCTAAAATCTTCTCCAACATCTTTGGCATGACATCGATAGCTGTCCAGCTGTTTTGCGTCTTGTTGTGTATAACTTGTAACGATGAACTTTTTCATACCCGGAAGTGTAAAATCTAGAGGAGTTCCGACGCAGTATTCGATGCATTGGTCATTAGTATAGAAACAGTCTGAAAGTGAGTCGCCCCCTAGGTTGATCCTTGGACTGTCCCGCTATGTGGTTTGGCAGTCTGTATTTGTGGAGGTCATTGGAATGTTTAAGATGTGTTGTAAATTATAAAAACAGTCATTTGGTCGAGAAAATTTCGGATTAAGGGTCCAGTCTTGAGAGTCAGACACATTATTTTTATTTTTGTAAATAGGGGAAAATAGGGTCGGCGGAATCTTAAACCAAGAGAAAAAAAAACTTTGGCCTAATGTGGATCTGTTTCATTTTTGTAGATATTCATTGTTTGCTGTTGTGAACCATATGGGTACAATAGAATGCGGCCACTACACCTGTTTTATCCGACAACACAAGGACCAGTGGTTCAAGTGTGACGACCACCTCATCACGAAGGCAACACTTAATGACGTGCTTAAAAGTGAAGGGTGAGCTGGATTATTTGTAGGAAACATCAAATCATAAAGTGATAAATTTGACTAATTTATCAATTTTATTGACTTTTTTTGGAGGCAGAAGGGGGGGGGGGGGTCAACATAAGAATGAAAACAGTTGAATTGTTTCTTATACAGCATAGTGTGGGATACTTACATGTAAAATGAAGTGTATAAGTTTGATGAAGAAAGCTGTTAAATACATGTACATGTAACTTAGTGTCTTATTAATATGATTGCGCCCATGACAAAAGGGCCTTATGGCATTTTTACTAAAACAGAGAAATAACGTCATAAAGATGTGACGTTGCAGACTGACGGTGAACTTCGAAGAAAAATTTTTTTTCACCACGTGTTTTGACGTTTGACGCATCCAGACTTTTTATCGCTGTTTCCAAGATGTGGAATTTATTTTCATGTATAAATTAATTTAATCAATACTCGAATCTCCTAATCCGCCGACTTTAATAGGTATAAATAAAAAACATTTAGAACTGGTTTCTATTATATTCTATTCTATTAACATATCTATTATATATGAATACGTCTCAAATAGTTTTCCTACATGCATAATTTATAGATAGAAGCTGTAGACAAGGTGTTTTTTCTGATAGGATAATAAAACTGTATACTCTTGATAAATAATTTTTTTATAATATTTATACCAGATTTATGATACATGTTAGACAGGGGTATATTGTTAAAATATTGCAAAGGAAATTTGAGATCCGCTCCACCATTCTCAATATACATGTATACCTTGGTACATCGCGATCGCGTCGATCACATGCAATCATTGATCCATCGGTGCATACTGCTTAAACTTTTGTTAAATTGTTTAATATACTTATGTTGAAACTAAACACACATCTTAGACTACATTTTACAAGTTTAGCAAAAAATGTGTAAGAGCGACAGATGCTGAAGATGTTTGTATTTTCTATAAATAAAATATAGGAGAGATAACTCTGATGTCAACAATCGATGTGACAGGGGTACCAGAGAGGGACTTTCATTCGCATGAATTGCTCCCGGATTATAAAGACCAAATAAAAACACTTTTAATTGTCAGCATAATTAATTTATGATTTTTTAAATAAAAAATATTGTTGTACTTTGGGAACAAGGTTCCGTTAATGTAGAAAAGGAAAAACAAAGAAAAATAAGGAAAACTGTAGTATTGAACAAACGTACTTTCAATTTTTTTTTTTCAAATCTCTCATCCATAGCTTTTTTTTTTAACATGAAACAATTTAATAACTTTTTTTAAAATAATATACATGTATAGTATCTACCGTATCATGAATCATGATTAAATAAATTAAACTTTATAAATGTTGTTTTGTCTTAATTATTTTCTTGTCACTAAGACACTTCAATTTAGAGATACTGGTATTAAAACAAGCAAAAACACCCAAATGAAAAAAATGTTCTAAATGTTCTAACTTAAATAGCTAGAGCTGGTCAAGTAAATCTGATGAGAGTGAGAGAGAGAGAGAGAGGCGGGGGGCAAGAGAGAGAGAGAGAGAGAGGATGGAGGGTATAGATAAAAATATTTATATAGAATCAATTTATCTTATATCGGGAAATGTGAAACTCTATTGAAAAAGATGAGTTTTCAAAACAAACAAAATACATGTGATAAAATACTGTAAAATGAAAGATTTTTTTTTTTTATCTAAACTACATGTATGGCAATTTATTTTCAAGATCTCCAAATTTAATATACATGTAACTCTTTTGTACTTACGTGTTGTTTTTTTTTTATATACAGAGTTCAAATGTTTTAAGCATTATTTGCAAATAAATCCCTGAAGCCATGCAGGACTTTGTCTTTCACAAAATCTCGATCAGCATTGAATGTTTCTTAACAGATCAATTATCATGCTAAGAACCCATTTCATCATTGGACTTATAATCTCATTGCAGTTATCAGTGTGGAATATATTGTTTAACCTGTCATCAAATTATGGATACATATCATAATACATGTATATTGTATAAGCACATATTATGATTTTATTTGATTTGATTGACAAAAAATCCTTATAAGTTCAGGGTTGGGTTTTATTTCTTCATTTAAATGCTGACATAGAATAAAATTCAATGCTGAAAATAAACGACATAAAACCGCTACAGCATGCTTGCATTATGTTTTATTTTGGCTGCAGTGTAGGGGATGGGGGGTGTCCTTTTATATTTCCGTAACATGTAAGGCTTTACAAGGCTTAGCATATCAAAGCTTCTGGCACGGGAACAGAATGGAATTCATACTCTGTAAAACTCACTTTATAAAATAAAATTAGAAAACAAAATGACTGCCGTCACGAGAAAAGGGCCCTTAAGGTCAAATTTTCATAAAATGACGTTTTGGTGAATTTTGATAGCCGGACTCCTTCTGAATGCAAATATACATAAATTTTGAAAATATCTCACTTTTCCAGTATTTTATGAGCATTTTAGTTAGGCGCTCCAAAAACAACTTTGACGCTACTCACTGAAAACGTAATGACGTCGCCTGCGTCTAATTCATTTTTCAGAAATTCTTAAAATTACGTTATTTTAATAACCTCAATTGTTTTGAGAATTTAAAACTTGAGAAAGTATCTAATTTTTTCTTCCAAGCGACTATTATGTAACTATTCCTAAGGAATTTCGTATATTATTATTATTTTTATACTATTTTAGAGCAGATCTAGTTATTTCGTAAAAGGGGGTCTTGACAGAATCTAGGAATACTAGTAGTTTATACATGTAACATAATCAATAGGGAAATAATATTTGTTTAAATCCATACAAATTATCTTTTTTTATCGATTTATAAAATATATAAAGCATTCGGACACTTAAAGATTAAAGGAAATATATACAGAGAGAGAATCCCATGCAGAATGGCACCGCGCGCAAAACGGGGCACCCCCTCGCAAAAAGCACATCGATCCCGATATTAAAAAAATCATATGAGTCAGCATTCACTCACCAACACACACGCACGTAACTTTGTTCCCTTTAATTGTTCCGATAGGATGAAAAACACCATGTATTTTCTTCATCATCGAAAAATTCAATTGGAAAATAAATTCAGATACGCCAAGATATGTAAACTTGTTTTTAAAAACGTTTGTCATGTTTGTTCCGTTTCTAAAAATTCATGAATTAAAAAAATATATACTATACGTTCGCTACTTCCATGCAAGCGGATTTTAAAACTGTTACTTTTTTGAATATTTTATTTAAAATTTTTAAAGCTCTAAGGTTCCTTTGTTTAAACAATGCATTTTTTCGCCTGTATTAGTTATGGAGTAGAAACATCGTAAATAGGCAAAAACATGTACAATGTACTTGTAAAGGATTCTCTTATGAATTGTTTATATACCGTACCTTAAGTTGAAACTTTCTTTGAATTTATACCTCAAATTGAAACCGTCTTTTAACTTCTTACTTTTTTAAAAGTATACCATAATTAAAATCGGTTACAAATATTTCTGCACCATAACATTTTTTTTAAAATTTTTTTCGCACCTGTACCCTGTTTACATTTGTATATTTTTTTCAAGGGCCGCTACTATGATCTGAAAAAAATGATTTATGTATATTGTATGATATAATCAAACGAGATGGTGAATTGTGCTGTTCTTTTCTCTTTTTAATATAAGTTCACTAAACGCCGTGCTTGACTTTTCTTAGCTGCAGATCTGTAACGTTATATGGTTTTACATATTTGTCCTTGACCATGGTCAAAGACAAATATGTAAAACCATAACGCTACAGATCTGCAGCTAGACTTTTCTGTGCGAAATTACAGTTCCATTAAAATTTTGACGAAATCTATTTGAAACTGAAACTGAATATTTTTACGCAAGAACGACAGGCCCGTAGGAAGCCATATAAGGTGTGTGTGTGCAAGGGGGGGGGGGGGGGGGGTACCTATATCTTTTTCAGTTGTGAGCACTTTCAACCACCAAATATTCATTGACAAGCAAAACAAAATCTTCCACACGTCCATGAAAGGTCATCTATTCATTTTTTCCTTCGTACCAATGGCTAATTAACTTGACACCTAATAGGTTTTTTCTCATTTCGAAGCGATTGTCTCATCCACTAATGAAATATTACGTCCAGCACACATTCATGAGGCGATGCTTTAATTAAGTAATAATATACCGCTCTAATTTGACTCTCATTCGCTTAAAATATTTATGCAAACCATTGTTTTCCTAGTAATTACTTCAAAACATACCAAACATATTATAAAAACCCACACATTTGACTCGTATCTTCTCCTGTCCCCACACACTCATTTGAAAAAGGGGGGGGGGGAGGTCAGCCAGAAAAAAATAAATTTATCTTAAAAAAAAAACTACTCAACCAAAAAAAGGGAGAGGGGGGTTGTGAAAACTCGAATCCAATTTCGCCGTTGGGGGGGGGGGGGGGGGGGGGGTAGGTTCAATCTTCTTTCAGAATTAATTTTTTTATTCAAACATAACACACACTCCCTAATTCTTTTGTAGTGCACAAATTTGACTATGCCGCAACAAAAAGTGTGTATCTGTGTGTGTGGAGGGGGGTACTTTCAATGTAGCTCCCCCCGTTGCTACTTCCGTGGACTGTGATAGCCAATATTTTCTTTAAAAGTAGAAATATTTGTGTTTGTTTATTAATTCCTTTCCGTAGAGTCATGTTATATGTAGTATTATGATATACTAGTTAAGTCTTATCTCGATTTTAACAAAACTTAAAGAAATTAATGTCGATAGAGATATGCGGGGTATTCTGATACATGTACATCAGATTTGAAGATTTCAAAGCAGAACGTGACTTATTTTTTTCAAATCATGAATTCAATAGTCAGTGAAATATATTTCACGCACATTTTCATAACTTATGGAAATTACACCCATAACCAGTTGTCACTTATACTTTTTGCTCTATCTATAGTAATGTATTCTTAATACATGTACCCATATATCTGACATTAGCCAGAAATTCTGTACGTCTTTTCGCCTACTGTAATCTATATAGTTTTTTTTTCTTTTGGTTTATAAATATCGTCATTCATAATATCATTGTCGATGCAATATTGTTAATTCTACCAACATACGGTATAATGCTTTTGGGAAAGTCTACACTAGCTGTATTTAATTTCTTTTAAAACATATTATAATATAGGTTCGAGTAAGATTTCATTCAATCATTTCATCGGAAAATTTTTAGAAAACAATAGTAATTTTTATCATACAATTCCTTTGAATTTATTTATTTGATCATTTTAAATGTGTTTTTGAAACAAATTTTTTTAGCAGAATTTCCGTGGCATCCCCATCCTCCGTATTTTCCCCCCTTTTCCCTTAGCATGTTCTCTTACTGTTAGCTTATATCAAAAAAATATTGTTGATGTAGAAGGTTTCCCAGTATTTTTATTCAATCAAAGAGGGACTTTGTTTTTACCTTGAACTTTTACCGGTCTTATAATTCGGAGATTTTTTTGGCTTGTCTACTTACCCCCTCCCTTTTTTTACACACTTTAAAATCGACAGTTCACCGAAGGCTGGCTATCGAGGTACATTAGTAAGATTAATTGTGGATTAAAATTAAAATGGCTAAATACATTTTAAATTATGATATAAAAGTAGCGCTTATAAAAACGGTAATTACTATATGTGCAAAGATCTCTCACTCGCTCTTTTTTTCTTTCTTTTTCTCTCTCTCTGAAAAAATTTACATGTATATGGAATATATATTTTGATATTAAGACTTCTTATCATTACTTCAAATTTCAGCATTTGTTAATTGCTCAGAAAACAAATATGCAGCAGCTTTAATTTAGTCATGCATAGACATTGTTTTAATCGCTGTTCCTGTGTTCCACAGCAATGTGCATGTCCAATGCCCCGTATATATATCAACAAGTTAAATTTATACTTTAACAAAATTATGAATAAATTTACGTACTAAATAGTAAATAATATCATATACCTTTTAAAAATATCCGCATCAAATTTCAAATTTTTGATACACTTTGAAATTCAATTTTATTTCTTGTTCACAAAATGCAATCAACAAAATTACTTCCGTGTTTACAATACCGCGACTTTGACGTCGTTTTCTCAGCATTGTGACGTCAAAAGATAAGGGCCCTTTTCTCATGACGGCAGTCAAATCATTAGAATGAAGGGGAATTTTTTTTTAATTAAGTCATAAAATAATATGATGAATTTTTTGAGATGCTTGCATCCCTACAAAAATCTGACATTTCAAAACTCAGCCAGTTCACAGACAATTGTCAGGAAATATATTATACAAAACAGTCATATTTAATTGACTGTATATTTAGGCATGGATAATTACATGTTATTAATTTTTAACCCACCCCTACCCCAACAAAATATATTAAAATGCATGATTCAAGAAATATTACAGGATATAGCTATTATCGATTTGTCTACTGGATTTTTTTTTTTTGAAATTAATGAGAAAAAAGACGACGAACCAATTCTGTTCGAAATTCTTTTAAAAAATTATGTACATGTATATGGTTTCCTTAATTTAATTCTATTGGTATGCCTCTAAAACCATCCAATTAAAAAAACCCAGATTTTGTTAATCTAGGGTGTCATTATATACATGATAAACAAGATTGAATTTCATAGCAATTCAGTTCCAGGCTCGTAGTGATCATGATCGCTGTGCGATTTTTAAAATGGCAGTTCTCAGAATTAAAGGTACAAATATAAAACGAAGAATACCCGGTAATATGCAGCATTATTTCAAACCTAAATAAAAAAGTAAATTTACAAGTTGTACGGTTAATGGTACTGGGTGTAGGAGAGACACCCCGCCTGTGCACCTAAAACTTGGGAAGTAAAAAAATCTATATTTAATTATTTTAACTCGTGTTCACAAGAATTGTAAGTTTCTGCCATTTAGATTTTAAACCCCCCCCCCCCCCTCACCAACACAAGCATAATCCTACCAATATTAATCCTTGGTCTGACAACCTATTGTGAAAATGAGTGCGGATTATAATTCATTCATTTGCTTATAAAATTTCCCCCTTTTTGACTGGTAAATATGAAAATATTTTTACTGCTAGAACGAAAAATATTTCTTGTATCCTTTATATTTTTCAAACAGCAGTGTCATTTTTTACCCTATGCAGGCAGACAACCTTAAAGATGCAGTGAATCAACCAGATTTCCCTTGTATTTACTGTTTATTGTATATCGTAATAACATGATATCACACTTCATAGTTTTTCTGTCTTTATATAGAATTTAGAAGAAAAGAACGATCAGATAAATTTTCAATTAGCAGTAGCATTTAGGTAGCATATTGTTGTTCCAGATATAATTTTTTAAAATTAATTTTCACATGTACGGTAACTTGAGATATATCGTTTTATGTTGAATTCAGGCAAAAAAAAATACATATCGACCTATCGAGAGCAATGTTTAAATTAGAATAATTTTCTAATGAATGCAGGCTTATCAAATGACTCTTGCATGGATTACTAGTAAATTTTTTTTAATTGAGAAAATAATTGTTAAAAAAAAAAACAAAACAAAACAAAAAAAACCTGAATGGATGTCGCCCGCTGCTCAGGTCTCCTCCTGTCAGAGAAGTGTGGAATATAAAACAAGCACTCACTCATAATTCTATACACCACTGATGAATCCACAATACATATATAACTAAAAAATAATTATTAATAATTAAAAGAGACAATGAGATAAAAATAATGTGCATGGGTAAATACTAAATATTATACAACTATTAATTACCGTAGTAAAATTGCAGAAGAAAATAATTTTACGTTCACTCTGAAAACGTTTGACGTTGTTGAAAAGCATGACGTCATTATCTTAGATAAAAATGAAGAAAAAACCTACTTAGAGTGGACGTAGGACCATAAATATTCATATTTGACAACTTCTATCCTTACTCTATCAAAATCCATGAAAATCTCAAAATGCATAAAAATTGCCATAAGGACCCTTTTCCCATGGGCGCAATCATATATGTCACCACCATCTCATACAGACGTCATGGTTACTAATATCAATACATTTGAGTAGAAGTGCATAGATAGACCACTGTGCCTGTGTTGAAAACTTGATAAATAATTTTCTGAAAGAGCTTCATTGTAAAGTGATAAATTTGCATTTATTCAATACTGTGTTTTTGCAGGTACCTACTGTTTTACCACAAGCAGATTTTGGAATACCAGTGACAGAAGAGAATCATGGGAAGCTATTTTTGTCTAAAGGTTTCCACAACTTGTCTTTCTTGTAGGATTCAAAGTATTAAATAGATTTAGTCTTTATATTTTAGTACATTTATACATGTATCTTACTAATGTTCTGTAGCAGTTCAGTTGCTAGTCATATAGTTCAATGAAATAGACGTGAACAGCTGATTATTGAAGTAGACATAATAATTTGACAACAGATCTGGAATGATTTTAAGGTTGTGCTAGGCATGACTTTTTGGGTGATATTTTGGATTTATGTAGGTAAATTAATTGTTATGCCTCAATCAGTTTTTGCTCAGTTTATTTATGATCTCACTGATAGAGACGGGACAATATTTCTTTGACGTTTTTTTTTCACTGTGCTTGTTTAGTTGTTATGTTAAACATTCATACATCTTCCCCTGTTCACAGTTACATAAACATACATGTATTTGCATGAAATAAGCATATTTTACAGTATTTGTTAACACAAGCATGATTTCTATACTTGTTGTCGAATCGTTTTTCCATTGGATAAAAAAAGAGTGTCCTAAAACAACTTCTGTGTTTGAAAATCAGAACAGTATCCAACATTTGTACAAAACATTTTCTTTAAGCTATCAAGCAAGCATGTAAGCACAGAAAAAAGAACTTTTTTGTCTCTTTTTGGATTTAGCATTTGACTAAATCCTCAGTTGTGGACATATATTTTGATAGATGTGTTTTTGTATTGATTTCCTTGACTCGATTACTGTTGTCCTTTTGTAGAACAATTTAAGAGAGAAAAAATATGGTGCAGATAAAAGTGTTCTGTAGGAAATAAAAAATTAAGTTGGTTCTTAAATGTTGTGTATAAAGTGATGTTCATGTATATTCATTGCATGTCTTTATAATGTTTTCCCAGTGTTATGTGATTTAACAAAGGCTAAGAATTATTTAATGAAAATGTTGAATGAATGGGAGTGCAAGAATCAGTGGAAGAGAATTGCCTGTTATATATTTGTGCATAGATAAGTGTTTTGCTTTTTTTTCTTGCCAAAACTCTATTCCAAATCTTAACCCTTTCTGATCTTTGTTGTAAATGATTTTTAAGAACTTTTTTTTCTCTCTATATTGAAAGTGCTGCAAAAAAGCATTGAGTGCTGTAGATGTATATTAAAGTATGAGTGTTTTGTGATATAAAATGGAATCCCTTAAATACATTAATGTGAATAGGAATTTGTGCATAGAGTGACTGTAATATATTGCTATTGTATTTATTTATTGAAGAGATTGTCTTACATAGAAAATATGACTCCAGAAAGTTTTTACAGGTTAGTTTGTTATTGGTATATATATTTTTTTGGAGTTTATACTTATAGTCTTGAGTTTCTCTTTTCTTAAAAAGAAATAACCACCAATTCTGGAATCTATCACAGATGTAATATAGGTACCAGATTGGAAGTTGCGATTCGTAGAGGAATCCATCTTTCTGTAATATTTGGGAAACTTTTATCATAGACATTTCTCTGATTGTCTCATTTGTAAATTTAGTTAGGGGGACTGGTTAACAACTCTTGATTTTTAATACTGTATGATATTTTGAAAAAAAAAAAACAAAAAACAATTAAGATTGCTCATTTCTAACATAAATGATCCTCTCTACCCCTTAAAAAATCTCAGATCTGTTCCTATGCTTATCACATACATTATATCTTACAAATAGATATTGATTTCTGTGTAAATCATTTTTGTCTCATAATTAGCTGGGAAATCTGTTAAAAATTATTGGTGGATAGAGAGAAAAATTAACAAGTTTTTTTAATGTATTGACAGAAATTCCACTTTAAGAAATTTCCATAATTGTTCTGTTGTTTTGCTTCTTACTTTTGAGACCCAAAAGTGAATGAATTATTATTGGTGAATGCCTAGTTAGAAATTGTGGAATTTATGATATTGGAACTTTTCTGTGATAATGATTAAAGAACGCACACTGCTTTTTAGAGGGAGAAAAAACCTGCGCTACCTCACTTGTTTGTGCAAAAAAGGGGAGCATTACATGGTTTATTCAGTCATATCACCTTTTTTTTCACATAGATGCCTTAGTTAAGTTTCAAGCTGATTTTCTTTGTTTAATATAGGCTGAAGAGTTTGTATTTTGTATTCTTTGATTTATTTGTAAGACTGAACATTTGAATTTTGTGTGTGATTAAAGCAGGGACCTTTTTTTTTCAGGTGATGTTTTTTGATCCTATCTTTGCTGTGATATAATGTTCATTTAGTACATGTATGTGATGTGAACAACGAACATGTAATTCCTAACTTTATATGATCAAATTTGTCTCCTCAACTCCTCAGACCAACTCCTCCCCCTCTCCCCCATTCAAATTTTGTATGGAATTTCCTAAGGGGGATTTAATAAAGTAAAGTGTAGAATTATGAAATCTCAGTATTACTTTTCAGAGTTCTAATAATGCCAGAGGAACCAACAGCTCATGTAAACTCTTGTAATCAGAATTTTTTTCACCATTCTTCTTTTGTCATTTTCGTTTTAGAACCAAGTGTCAGCTGTGTCCTTTTCTAGGGGAAAAATTAACATTGAAAAATAAGTTGAGTTGTTAATATAAAAAAAATCTCCCTTTAAATTCAGCTTGGCCACAAGACCCAAGGTTTTAAAAGTGTTGCATATACATATCACCTGATATTTTTTCATATTCAGATGTAGTATTACCAGTCAGTTGAAAAGGGGGGGGGGTTAATTGAGAGGGGGAGGGGAGGGGGTCTTTTCTCCCTATACAAGGTTAACATTGCCAATCACTTTTGGGGATTTGGAGGGGAAAGGGGGTTTTTCCTCCCTATAATACTATGTTAACATTACCAATCTTTTTGGGAAGGGGGAGAGGGGGTCTTTTCTCCCTATTCAAGGTTTACACAGGTGTATTTAAATTTGAACTGTGGTAGATCCATGACTTACTTTTATAATGTTTAAGATGAGGTACTTACACTTAAATGTAGTTAATTAATGGCTAGGAAAACACTCTAATCAAGATGTCGTATTGATTACATATTTCAGTGTCCATTTATACATGTATTTTAAAATTCATTTTCAATGAACATGTTTTTGAATATCTCTTGCTTAAACAAGAGAAATGCTCATAACCTAGAAAAAAATTCTTTTTAAATATTAATTCATGGAATGGATTAAATTTATTGTGGTTTAGATCATTTGAATTTTATGCAGGATTTGTTTTACTGTAATACATGTAAATTAGATTCAATACTTTTGGAGCAGAAACTGAATTGGAAAAGAGGTCTTGTTTATAAATTTTGATGTAGGCAAATCAGTATTAAGACTGTTCATGCAAATCTTTTTTTTTGAGTATGATTTTTTTTTGCCAGGGAACTAGAGTAAATTTAGTGTAAATGAGATGTAAAGCAGTGTAATATGGTGACTGTTAATTGATGCATTCAGCTGGCTGAAAATGAATGAATTTAGAAAAATTGGGTAAAACAAGTCAAGGGTTTTGAGAAAATACATGTTCAGGACATCCACTAGTGTTCAAAAAGTGCCAGTCCATAAAAATTAACTTCTTTAATTAGTTGTATTTTCTTAAAATGTAGAACTGTTATAATCTTTGCAGAATTCAGAATTCCTGTTTTGCTTGCAGGGTGTCACATCAAAATGTGTGCCAAATATCACAGATTTGTAGACCAGTTTAACTGTGTATTGTGAAATATCTTAATAAAGTGTTAAAATTGATTTTTTTCCTTTCTCAATAGCAATTTGAAACACAAATACTTGTACATGTACACATGTACTGTAGAAGTAGAACCATTCCCAGGTAAGCTTGGACTTTCAGTAAGGCCTGGCATTCTCGGTGCTACGTAAATGGTGCTACGTAAATAGTGTCTGTCAAATGGCGAATAGCTTCTCATTGATAAAGAAATTAATAACATTAGGAACTTGGAATTGTTATTGACAATGATAAGACGACCTCAACTAAGCAGGTCGATAGGTGAGGAGCTAAGGAGGCCTATATGCATGCAAATCTCGACGTGTGCATCTGTCTTTGTGTCTAATGCGAAGGAGGGCAAATATGCAAGTAAATCTCGTGCGGCTGCCTTTGTATTTGACGTCAGTGGGCTAGAACTATTGATATTGGCATGGGAGTCCTCGTGTAATTTTAAGTCTAAATCTACAATTTTATTTCACAATGAAATGGACATATAAGGAAACACTGTATAGTTAGTATAGTATGCCAGGGACATCAACGATAGTGGGAAACATGGGATAATTTATGCATAACGGGCTTCGCCCTTGCCTGTTATGCAAATTACCCCATGTTTCCCACTATCGTTGATGCCCTGGCATACTATACTAACTGGACAGTGATTCCTTAAATATGTTGTATGTCTGCATTTTTTGAAAATATTTTATTGTATTGTATACATACGGTATTTTCGAAGAGTAACAGGATATAATTTGCATACCATATGCTGATTATTCCATTCAGAAATAGTTTATTTCATCAGTTTCCAACTTAAGCTAACAGAATGAGATGAATAATTGGCTGTATTTAATTTCCTGATTTTTTAGCTCTACTGGTCAGAGACCAGAAGAGCTTATGCGATAGTAATGCGTCCGGCGTCCGTCCGTCTGTCTGTCTGTCTGTAAACAATTTTTCAAAATGCTACTCCTCCTACAGTTTTGGTCTAATTTCAATATAACTTGGCACACAAGTAGACTACACTAAGATACTTAATTCTGTATATCGGTTTTTGATTTCGATGAACAGTGTTGCCATGGTAACTAAAAATAGAAATTTCTGTGAAATTCCTTTAAAATGCTACTCAACCTACAGGTTTGGTCTGATTTCAATATAACTTGGCACACAAGTAGACTACACTAAGATACATAATTCTGTATATCGGTTTTTGATTTCAATGAACGATGTTGCCATGGTAACTAAAAACAGAAATTTCTGTGAAATTCTTTCAAAATGCTACTCCTACAGTATTGGTCTGATTTCAATATAACTTGGCATTAGTAGATTACACTAACATCCATAATTCTGTATATCTGTTTTTGAATTCGATGAACGGTATTGCCATGGTTACTAAAAATAGAAATATCTGTAAAATTGTTTCAAAATGCTACTAAACCTACAGTTCTAGTCTGATTTCAATATAACTTCGCAGAGAAGTAGACTACACTAAGAACATAAAGAGACTTTATCAAGGATCATTATTCTATCTATTGCTGTTGTTAAGTTTCAATTCCCAACTGCTTAAGTACTTTTCTCTTCCTTTGCTTTTAGTACAAACCAGTAGAGCTTCAGTCTCGACAGAGACTTCTGGTTATTTTTAACTTTTCATTTCCGACATTTTAAAGTGTTTATCTCCGACATTTCTTAGGTAGTTAATACGGCAATGAAAGCAGGATTGAAGATTTCACTATGAAAATTGCATCATTGAAATCCGAATTATGAGTTTTTCGTAAATATCAAGTAAGAAAAATAAGGATTTTTCCCGAGGCACAAGTCAGTGAGATATGTATATCCGGTGAAAAAATATGTATGTTCATTGTTTTTACTACAGTGTAGATTCATTATTTTGAAATGTCATTTCCACCTTCTTGGTGAACATTTAACATAGGCGTCGGAACCGGGGGCCTGGGGGGCTTAGCCCACCTCCATTTTTTTTTTTGGCAAAGATAGCCATTACATAGGCATTGGAAATTGGGGTTTACCTTTTTTGGTTGTTTTAGTTCCCCACTTTCCATTAGCCATCCCACTTTCAATTTGCTTCCAACACTTATGTTAAAATTGTCGGTAGTAACCTGCAAAAATTCCACAAACGAAAACAAGAGGCCCATGGGCCTTATATAATAGGTCACCTGAATACCTTGTAACAACTTTCCAACAATTGAGTTTGATTCGTGTTTTAAACCAGAGGCCATGGAATTCACAATTTTGAAAGAGGCACAATGACTTATCATAACTATACACTTAGCATGCTTTACTTCGGTTACTTAATACCCAAAGGTAGATCAGAGTAACAAAGCGAAAATGCATTTCCACTTTATCAGTTGTGCATGTGCCATGAAATTCACAACTTGGGAGGAGGCAACCTTATTCAACATAACTATGCACTTGGTTAGTTTATTTAATGCCCACGAACAGAGAAAAAAAATTTCAAGGAAATAATTCATTTTCACTATATAATCTTTATATAGCCCCGCCCTATAGCACTAGAATCCCGACCCTGGGGCCACGAGATTCACAAGTTTGGAAGAGGCAGCCTTATTCAACATAACCATGAACTTGGTTAGTTTATTTAATGCCCACGAACAGAGAAGAAGATTTTCAAAAAAGTTATGCATTTTCACTATATAATCTATATATAGCCCCGCCCTAGCACTAGAACCCCCGACCCTGGGGCCATGAGATTCACCATTTTGGAAGAGGCAGTCATTTTTAACTCAACTATGCACTTTGTTAGTTTATTTAATGCCCAGGTGCATTTTCACGATATAACCTATTTAGCCCCGCACTAGTACTAGAATCCCTGACCCTTGCCCTTGGGTCATGAATTTCACAAATGTGGTAGAGGACTCAATGCTAATTACAATCATACCAACAGTTTGACTGCTTGATGTCCATGAGTAAAGAAGAAGATTTTTAAAGATTGCATTAATTTTAGTGGTTTGGCCCCACCCCAGACTCCAGAGACCATAAAATTCAGAAATTTTGTTCCCCTTCACAATTAGATGCTATATGCCAAAACTTGGTTGAAATTGGTTCAATGGTTTCAGAGATGAAGCTGAAAATGTTCAACTGTAAACGCACGATGACGGACGAGAATGGATAGCAATAGGCCACCTGAGTTCAAGTCGCCTAAAAATAATGAAACGAATTTAAACATTGTCGAACATTTTGTCGAAATGCTGTAGAAAAACTTCGGAACAAAGCAACTGAACAATTAAATGAAGTAACCCGCTTACTGTGTCTACAGGCTAACTTACAAGCTAACTGTGTCTACAAGCTAGCGGTCTACATGCTAACTGTGTCTGCAACGTTTAAATTATCTCAGAGGATGCCATTTAAACAAAATCATTAAATAAGATTTATGTTCCCATAGAAAAGAAACCTACAATATCGTATTCAGGTATTAATTGTGACAACTTTTCCGGCAACGGTCTTAGGACCATTACCAGTTTAGTTTGGACTTTCAGTAAGGCGTGGCATTCTCGACGTTACCCAATTAGCTTCTGAAATTTTTACACAGCTTTTCTTCACTGTTGAAATATACATAGGATAGAAATTCAGCCGAATGTCAACTGGAGTAGTAAATAGATTATTAAAAGTTCTCTCACAGCACATAGGTGGGGCAAAGTTTGTCTCATCGTTGTCAACAATAATCTAAAGTTCCTGATGTTATTAAATTAATGAGAATCTACTAGTATTACGAGTACGTAGGACCGAGAATGCCATGCCCTACTGAAAGTCCAAACTAAGGTGAAAATCGTGCTAATCAACTCACAATGTGATTGATTATAGAATCAAAAAGTGGATGTAATGTAGATATTAATTTAAATTGTAAGCAAATTAACACATGTAGATACATTGTACAATAACATTTTAATTTTAAATTACAATACATGTATATGTGTTGGTCCTGGAGGTACCGTACTGGGCACGGATCGCCCTGCTACCTCCGATCACATGGTAATACGTCACAACACCTGTTGTGACGTACATATTATCTCTTTACATGAGAGAGTATGGACGTGTCTTTGTCATCTCCGATATTGTTACATATGTAATATATTGCACTAATTAAATATCGTGTTATTTTACCATAGTGTTCTCTTTCTTCCGCCATCACTAGAATACTGTTGTTACTATAGAGAAACACTATATTGTCGGGGGGACCGCCGATTACCCAGTGCTTCCCAATTCGGGCCCACCGGTCTCGGGTCATGTTGCACTCGATTGGGTACTTACACAATCGTGAACTCAGCGCCCGCGCATCCTAGTGTTGCTAACTCGATTGGTCCGGGCACTGGCCACAATGGAGAGTTGGTTGGGCGGTCAGCTGCATTAGGGGGTAGTCCATCGCTCGTACCTAGTCCTGGGTGGGTTGGGGGGGGGGGGTCTAGTACAGTTCAATGTCATACGTTAATGACTACCGCGAACCGAAGTCAGTTGCCGAGTTTGCTTCCCACGGAAACCAGAAGTTTTGTCAGTAAAACCATTCCAGCCGAAGTAAAAGGGGTTAGATATAACAGGGATGTCGAGTGGGGTCCGTTTTATGCCAAGTTTTCCACTATTACCACCACTCATGAGTGGAACGATCCCGACTCTTTGTTTCCCTTAAGTCTCACGCTCGAGGGGGGCAGCACTGAAATACTTTGATATCCTTAAGCGGAGAGACGTGCTGCCAAGTTTCCGAGTAGTTCTTCGGATGGAGGAGAGGTTCGGTTAAAATTCTCCGAGAGCCACCTCACAGCTGGAATATTGAACTCTTTTTGCCAGCGGACGGGCAAAGCTATAGAGCAATGAGGGACCGTGTTATGGACACTGCCCTGAAAGCGTTTGGTGGCGGAACTTAGCCGGAAGTTTTTCGAGAGCAAGTAACTTTTCAAAAGCAAGTACTTGTTCGTTTTGCTCTGAGGTGTAATGATGGCGAGGCGGGGCAGCAGTTAATCAACAATCCCTCGGGGACTCTAGAGGACGCGATTAAGCGCGTGAAAACATACCAGCTTAGTCGCTAAGCTTTAGCCCGTCGACAGAGAGGTTTCTTATCTCAGAACGTCAGAATGACTGTAGTTCGTCATCGCGTCAAGGTCATTACCAGGAGAACTCAGATTCGGTGTCTCAGGACCTTTGCGTCGCGCACAGGGAGCGCACTGATCCAAGAGACCTATTTTTGCGTCGCGCTCAGGGAGTGCTCCGGTCTAAGGGACCGTTACGTCCCGCGCATTTCTCCTAAGGGACCTTCTGTCGGTTATGACGGACGCTCTGATCTGAAGGATCGACGACGCACCAACAGGGACCGTGCCGAGTTACAGGACCGGGACGCATGTAGATCAAATCATTACTCCAGTGACTCGGCTGACAGCAACAGGGGTTCCAGTCCCGAGCGGCGAGCGTGGATCATCAAGGGAACCTTCATCGAGTAGGGGGACGTTCTCGTGCGTCGATGTCAGGTATATATTATGAATGCCAGGGCACATGCGTCGCGACTGCTCGGTTCGCAAACGCAGAGGTAGATCGGGGACTCCTAAGCCCTGTATACAGCCAAACGGTGTTAGGACCACAGGCAAACGTCGTTTGTCATATCTAGGTACCGAAGTAAAGTTGTATGGATCGCATGTGAACGCAACCTTTGACATACAATCTGTTAGGTCCGGTAGTCAAGACATAGGTTCAGGTGCATGGCTTATTCCAATACAGATAGGAGGCCAGCGAGTGAAAGCAACCATAGACACAACAGCCAACCTCACGATAATATCAAGCGAAGTATACAGATCTCTGCGACCGCAACCCGAGATTATTAGGGACACTAATGTTAGGCTAGCTGGCGAGGGATGACCGGTCAGTACCTCGGGAATCAGTGTATGCGCATCGGGGAATATGATTTTATACAACCGATTTATGTTGCCCGAACAAGTCGAGGGAGGTATTAGTGGAGAACGATTTCCTGCATACGCATGGCGCAGAGATTTCCTGTGAAGTCGGTACTTTAAGGATCAAGGGCATTGAGGCTACCTTTGCCCTGAGTGATGATGAGAAAGTGCCAGTACTCGATGCGGTTTCAGTCCGCAGAGTACGGTTTTCCCCGAACACAAATAATGGAGTGTGCCCTTGCTGTGGAAATGCCAGAGTTTTTGCTGGAGCCTGTCAGTATTTTTCCGCCTGGTATTGTGGCTTAGCGAACATATAATACCGCAGGAAGCAAAGCCAAATTATGTATTCTGAACCTGACGGACAGAATCCATATAACCAAGACTTGTTCTAAGGTAGATCCCACAGTGCGTCGTATGTCAGTCGAAGGGGGGGGGGGGGCAGATATAAACATATTGCCACACTCCTAGAACAGTTAGGCAAGACCGCGCCTGTGGAAGTTAAGTCTCAGGCTGCGGAGCTAGTTAAAGAATTTGCCGACGTTTTCGCTGTATATGACCTTGATCTCGGGAACTTTTTCGAGATCGAGCACCAAATTGACACTGGTCACGCGTATCCCATTTGACACTGGTAACGCGTCTCCATTAAACAGCGGATGTGTCGTACTCCCGCTGTATTTCAAGGGGAGGAAGGTCATTTAGACAAGATGTTAGAGGCCGGAGTCATCCAGCCGTCTTCCTCAGACTGGACGTCCGCCCCAGTTCTAGTCAGGAAGAAGGATGGCAGCGTCCGTTGATGCGTGGACTACAGAGCCCTAAATAAGGTGACAGTCAAGGACACATTACCTTTGCCACTCATCGAGGAATGCATGGACACGCTAGCGGGAAACCGCTGGTTCTCTAAGCTCGACGCTAACGCGGCTTACTGGCAGGTCAAGATAGCTCTGGAAAACCGGAAGAAGACTGCTTTCATAACGAAATATGGATTATTTGTGTTAACCAGAATGGGGTTCGGTTTGTTCAATACCCCTGCGACCTTCGCCAAGGCTATCAATTTGGTGTTGCACCGACTTTACTGGAAAATTGCCTTAGCTTTCTTAGACGATATCCTAGGTCTTGGATCTTCTCATCTTGATAATTTGCGCCAGGTGTTTGAGCGGTTCCGAGCGTATGGTCTCAAATTCAAACCTCGGAAATGTGAACTGTTTAAGACTAAGATCGGTTTTCTTGGTAGAACCGTAAGCGCGCACGGAGTGGAAATGGAGGATCAGTATATTGTGTCAGTGTGTGATTGGCCTGTTCCGTGTGATGCTAAGGGCGTAGAGCGTTTTCTCGGTTTCGCTAATTACCACTGTAGTTTTTTTATCCCTCACTTTTCTAGAATTGCGGTTCTGCTTTATGTGGTTACAGGAAAAAGTGGTTTCCGGTGGGGCGAAGAGCAGCATAATGCTGTCGCGGAACTCATCCAGTTCAAACCTCCAGTTCTCGCGATACCGAACAGTACAGGTCATTAGATACTGATGCCTCGGACCATGCCGCATTCGGGGAATTAAGCCAAGTTCTGGGTGGGAGAGAAAGAACACTAGGGTATGGGAGTGCTGTGCTATCCGCAGAACAGCACAGGTATTGCAACACCCTTAAAGAGTTGCTAGCGGTGATAAAATTCACAGGTTATTTTCGCCACTACCTGCTGGGTAGAGAGTTCACGGTCAGGACAGACCACCATAAAACTGCTACCTCCGATCACATGGCATACGTCACAGCACCTGTTGTGACGTGTACATATCATCTCTCTGTTCTGTTACATGCTGCAGAGTACGGACGTGTTTTTGTCAGCTCCGATATTGTTACATATATAGTATTATTATACCCCACGCAACAAGTTGTGTGAGGTAATAATGTTTTGACCCGTCCGTCAGTCAGTCCTGTTTTTTGTCAACGCAACTCCTCATAAACCGCTGCACAGAATTCCGTCAAAACTTTGCAGATATTTAAGAAATAAAATATAATTTTTAGAGTTTCATTGGAGTATGACATGAAGTCGGTCACATAATCAAATTCTATAACCCCCCACGTACCGACTTCATGTCATAACCCAATGACACTCTAAAAATGATATTTATACCCCCGCTTGAAAAGTGGGAGTGTATCTAGTAATCGGTATGTCCGTACGTCCAACCGTCCGTCTGATACGCTTTTGGGTACCCATCTCTTATCCGCAACTCCTCTCATACCACTGAAGGAAATTTAATGAAACATTCACAGAATCTTTATTACATATTGCCATTGTGCACCTCCTATTTTACTTTTTGATCTGACATATTTTGGATTTTCCAGAGCAAAATATGGATACTGCCATTATATTCATATGGGAGGCGGGGGTATTATTTAATGAGATAATTGCTCACAGTACCTCTAGTTTATTTCTTATATTTATACTTTTACATTTTTCGTCGTGTTACAAAAAAATAGAGGCATTATTTAGACTTTGCTTTGAAAATGCAACATAGCGTATCTACGACGTCTTATGAGGTCACAATCGGAACTTTCCTAATGGCTCGTGCAGTTTGCTTGCCATACTCAAGAAAGTCTGATCACGTGACCAACTGCCATGTCATTGAAAATTGATTTTCAATTTTATTAGCATTGTTATATAAGGAAAGACATCAGCAAATGTAAATATTAAGGACACAATGTGTAGGTGTGCATATTACCAGGAAATTTTAATTCCTTTATTTTTTCGGGAATTTCCACACTTTTCAACTAAGAGTTTTGGCCACACCTTGAATATAGAGATAAACAATTTGTCAGCACAACTCCTCTTAACCCTTTCGACGCCAAAGCGACAAAAATGTCGTTTACTGTGTCAACGCCAAACCGACAAAAATGTCGCTTTGTAATATATGTTTAACTTTTTCGTTTATTTGTCATTTATCTCAGTTTAAATTAAACACAGTAATATCTAAATTTTGACACAAGTATGGGCCTTTATTTTTAAATTGGTACTGGTCTAAATATGACGTCATATTTCTTTACATTGACGTTAAATTATGACGTAGGTTTAGGAGTACACTAGCGTTGTAAAATTTGGCGCGCCATATCGTAAGTTTTTTTTTTTTTTAATGATCCATAGTCCTCGGACAGTTTACACTCATTTCCCGCGGCGATACTTACATGCATATAAATATTTTATCGGTCGATCGATTGAGAGAGAGAGAGAGAGAGAGTATCTATGAATATACATTTAGTCTTTATAAAATGTATTTATCATTCAAAAAATCAGATTTTTTAAAATAAATTGAAATAATAGATTAAATACATTTAAAAACAGTATTCACTGATATTAATGTTGAAATCTTCCGATAAAAAGTCACTTAGAAATTGTATTGAACTTGCAACAAGTTTTAAAAATAAAATACAGCTAGATACACGCAGTATTTATTTATTTATTTATTTTTGAGCATTATACCGACAATGATTTCATGTTTAAAATATGTAAACAAAAGAAACAACAATAGACTAGGCTGAAAAGACAATATGATCTATTGATATTCCACAGGCGCTTGGGATGTTCTTATAGAAGATTAATTGATATTGATATGGCGACATCTTTGAGAATGAATTAATGATAGCTGAAAAAATACTATCATCTGTACATTGTAATCGTAAGCGTTAATAATGCCATTCAAGAAATCTGAGCCTAAATCAAAAATTGATTTGTTTTCAGCTTCCAGCTACCTACCGATCAACTAAAAATGAACCTGCCCCTCCCCCCAAAAAAATCACTATATTATTTTCTTTTTTAAGTTTCATGCTTTGAGACCTGGGATATTGAAACTATTTCATTTTCTATTTTTGATTTTCGTTATTATCAATCAGATGGAGCTATTAATTATGTTCAATTAGCTTAGTTTTGATATGTAATTAATAGCCATTCTCTGTAACCACTTAAACTTCGTTGCCACACATGGTCACCGATTTTGATGAAACTTCACCCATGTTTAGTACTTGACACCAGAAACAAATATCAAACAAAATTTCGTAGCTATGTGTCTCGGTTGCTATGGCAACAGCCGGAAACGTTTGAAAAATCGAGATTTTCAGCCACTTTAAATCTTGACTGTGGCTTAATAAAAACTAGAAAAAGCAAACAAACCATTATCACAGAAACATGACACCTTGATGTCACTTATACTGTAAAGAAACTGTTTAGAATATATCTCTAAGTAAGTGGTAACCAAGGGTACATTTGGAATACATTTAAAATGCTGAAATATGCTGAAAACACTCCGAATTCACTAATGGTAGGTGTTTCATGCTCAAACTCAATCAACGACTTGAGAAAAACAATGAAAATGTTTGACCTTTAGTATATAAGTATAAGCAATATTATTCTATAAATAACTTTTATGGTTGCCATGGTAACACAGTGTAACCATGCAAAACCAGTAACTAAGATTGGGTTAATGCTACTGTCTTGAGGAAAAATACCGGTATAAAAATTCAAGACTGGCATAAATGCATCCTTAGGACCTTGCAACACCAAAACCATAAGAAAAATTGGGTATAATTGCTGCTTTACAGTGTTACCATGGAAACAAAGTACCAGTGCTTAAGAGTGAATTATTTTTCGCTGCATTAAGAATTAAATTGCCATTTAATCAAGAAACAAATTAAAGGACTCAGCTTGAATAGTACTTATCTGTTAGAACTGAAGTTGAATATCATATATTGATAAAATTTGATGAATAAAACAGCACTGTTGCTATGGTTACCAAGAAGGGAAAATGTTCGATTTTGTGAACTTTATATCAATATTAAACCCTGTGTGCCAACTTCTTGCATCCACTTAGAGATTGGATGATAGTCAAAATTAAAAGTCAAGTTAGCTGTTAATAATTATCAATCATAAAAGTTTTGGGAATCTACATTTAAGGGTACGTATCCAAGGAAAGAAAATATTTTTCAGGTTTTTAAGCATATATTTTCTGCTTATTTCCATAGCAACGCTCTATTTAAAAAATCTTATCTGAATTTTTTCAAATGGGAAAACTAGGAGCACACCAACATCTTTAAAAATTGATCATTAGTTATGAGAAAATGTGCTTTTTTTAAAAGATAGGATCAGATTTAAACATACAGACTGTTACTTTAAAGGCTCTCTGTGGTATGAAAACCTTGGCAACCATTGCCAACCAAAATGAAATATCATATTTTGTTCTTGGTATATGTATCAAGGCTCTTTTTTCTATTATTTGGTCACATTTCATTCTATAATTGCTTTTTTTTTTACGTGTATGACTTTATAAAATTCAATGAATATTTTTTTTTTCTTTTGAATACTTTGTTACCATAGTAACGTATGTAATAGTTCATTTACCAAACATGTTTATCATGCATTTGAGACATCTGACCTTCAACTTTTGGAAACAGTCATTGCCACTTGTTTGCTTTGCCGCAAATGTTAACTATGGGGCTCTAAACATGTTAAAAAATGCCATTTTTCGAACTTTAGGACATGTTGCCATGGTAACTATAAAGCATAGCATCCAATTTTTGCCTGATTTCCGTTTAGGGTATCAATGGCTTTTATCATAGAGAGTTTGGAGAAATTCTGAGACTATTCGTGCCACAGCTCCTATATAAAATTTCAAATCATTACAGAGAATGGCTCTTAAATTCTGAAAAGTAATATTTTTATTAAACAAACATGTCGAGCTATCCACTATAAAGATAGAGAAAAGTAATCTAGGCCCTATTCATTATTGGAAAAATGAAAAAAAAAAAAAAAAAAAAAAAAAAAAAAAAAAGAAAAAAAAAAAAAAAAAAAAGATGCACTCTCCCGACCGATGAACTAAAAATGTCCCAACTCAAAACTTTGTTTTAATATTCCAGGACAAGATTTGTTGGGTCTTATCCCGATAACACATATGTTAAAGTTTTTAAAAACATGAGTTAAAGATGGCCTTTCTATTCAATATTTATGTTAAATCAGCATGTAATAATAATAAATTGCCACTTTAACATTGAAATCATCACAATCTAATTAAAATTAGATCTCTGATCCGCTCCAGCTTGATCGCTACACAAAGTAGCGATCAAACTGGAGCGGATCAAAGATCTAATTTTAATTAGATTGGAATCATCATGACATGGATGACGAGTTTTAACTCTGTTCAATCAACACCCCGGCTATGTCTTAAGGTACATCGATACTCTGATAAGAGAGATAACTCTTAATGACATAAATGTCTATTACATATATTCCATTATAAACTTTTTTGGAAAATCATTAAGGTTAAAGCATCATTTTATATAAGTGAGCAGAGGGTTTATGAGCCTTAAGGTTTTCTGCAAGTTCCATTTGAATGCAAAAAAATCTCTATGTTTAGCGTTAGCGGACGACACGGAATTAGTTTTTAGGTGTATTTGAAAACAAACTACGAAAGCCGGATAGGCTCATTTCTGAAAAGATAAAAAAAAATATTTAACTCGTTATAACGAGTTAATTATCTCGTTATAACGACTTAGTTATCTCATTATAACGACTTAGTATCTCGTTATAACGAGTTAGTTATCTCGTTATAACGAGATAATTAACTCGTTATAACGAGTTAAATTTTTTTATCTTCTCAGAAATGAGCCTATCCGGAAAACAAACACACTATGAAAATGTACAAATTTAAATGTTTGCCACACGGTTTACTCTTTGAGATCGGCACCCTTTTTTTTGTGTACCAAACATTTTTATTTCGCTACACTAGTAGTTTATATCTGATACAATGTATATTCCAAGATGATGATGAGAAATTCTTCATCATGTGCTTTTCCATTTCATTATGTGTTTTTTATTCAGATAGAAAGATTTTTTTTCACTTTAGTGTGGACGCTAAACAAACAAAAGAAAAAAAATTGCCTAGCATGCAATATTACAAGTCATGTTCTGTAACTTCGAGATTCCGAGAAAGTGCATTGTATTAAAAAATGGTTAAGATGCCTTTGAAGAGAGTCCAATTAGAGCCGTAGTATTAAAGGATATACCTATCTGCATGGTCTCATACAAAAAAAAAATATAAACAATAGTGTTATACGAATTATTTAATTATTACTTTCGACATATATAAATATGTATATTTCAACACAATTTACCTAAATATGAAAAGCCGCGATTGCAGGTAAGCTGATGCCATTACATTTCCATTCGTAATTTTTTTCTCTGTGATAACTCTGAAAGTTAGTGGAGTTGATTTCTTGATAACTCTACCGGAATGTAAGTTAGGCAGGTCAATAGCTAAGTTGGCCAAATATGCGTGTAAATCTCGTGTGTCTGTCTTTGTATTTGACGTCAGTGGGCGAGGACTTTTGAAATTGGCATGGGAGTCCTCATGTAATTTAAATCCATGTCTAAATCTAAATCTACAATTTTATTTCACAATGAAATGGAAATATAAGAAATCACTGTCTAGTTAGTATAGTATGCCAGGGGCATCAATTATCGTTGATGCCCAGGCATATTATACTAACTAGACAGTGTTTCCTTAATCAAATACATGTACACTACATGTAGATTTCGTCAAATGAACTGCAATACACCTATCATTGATCAAACTATACATTTTTTTTTTTCATTTTTGAACTTTTCATAAATCTGAGTTGGAGTCCAGTCAATCGTTAAATAGACATATTATTGATTAATCTGAGGAGTTTTGATCAATTTCAGAATTTAGAAAGTACATTATTTCAAACCATGCGTAATGATACAATTTAATTTTTCGTAAGATTAGAAGTCGAGCTCATATGCTAAAGCATGACATGTGACTCTCGGCTATATTTTTCTGTCAAGCAGGAGAGAATTTGTATTTGGGAATATGATCGCGAATGGCCTAGTCATTCCGACATTTGGAATCTATATTACAGAAACCAATTTCCATAACGTTTAATTTTGAGATGATGTTCGATTGTTGTGTCCAAGTGTTAACCCCCCCCCCCCCCTCACACACACACACACACAAAAAAGAAGGCATAAATGTCTTTTATTCTCAGTTCAGCAGCGTTATATCATTACTAGTTTTGATACAGTCTGATTTACTTGAAGGAAAAAAAAAAACAATAAATATAAATATAATTAATGATTTTTAATATTTAAATATGGAATAAACTTTCTCAAAACATTACTTCATTATGTAAATGAGCCTGGTGTTTTATGTTTCTCCGCGTGGTAGTAGAAAAGATTTTATTTATGAGTTACTCTGAAGAACCAATTTTATACACCATGAGTTCTTCTTTTACATGAAAGTAATATTTATTCTATTATATCGGGATCGATTTTTTTGCGAGGGGATGGCCCACGGTGCCCTTTTTTCGGACTGGACTTGTCTCTTTTTTCATGGTATCTGGGGAGAGGCATTGTTCAACACAATAAAGATGTACTTAGAAAATGTTGGTAATGTTTAGAAATGTACTGAGTTCGAAACCCGCAACGACAAATTAATTATCATTGAGTCACGCCAACTTTGTTTTGAAGCGTCTTAATTATTAGAATTGTCATCAAATACTGGAAAAATGAGATAAATTATATATTTAAAAGAAATTAAGTTATGCATATTTGCATTAAAAAAGTACCAGGTTATATATGGGTCCGTTTTCTCGTATACGGCAGTTATAAATTAATAACATTTAGTATAAATATTATTTTAAAAAAAGAGTAGGAGTCTCTTTTGTTCTATCTAAAGTCTTACCTTGCAATTGCTAGCTATAGGATTAATGTTTGCTTACTTTACTGTACTGATATTAAAATTATTGGAATAAATATGATTCTTTTATAAGCATTTCCTTACATCCTTTTACCTTGGTTAAACAGGTGCTTTTTCATTATCAATCTGACGCTTTTTTTCTGACGCAACTATTTTACGTCTTAGTTGACGTCATAGTACGGCATCCTTGACGTTATAGTCGTAACGTTATTCGGCGTCGAAAGGGTTAAACCGCTTCGCAGAATTTCATCAAACTTTGCAGATATTTAGGACAAGAAATTCCAATTCCCTTTTTTGTGGGGGGGGGGGGGGGGGGATTTCGGATTTTTCTGAATTCAACTTGGATTTTTGGCCATACCTTGAATATAGAGATGAACATTTTGTCAGCACAACTTCTCATAAACCGCTGCACAGAAGAATTTCATCAAACTTTGCAGATATTTAGGACACAATGTATAGATGTGTTTATTACCAGGAAATTCCGAATCCATGATTTTTCTTGGAACTTTGGCAGTTTTCAACTTAGATTTTTCGGGATATCTTGAATATAGAGATGAATAGTTTGTCAGCGCAACTCCTCATAAACCTCTAGACAGAATTTCATCAAATTATGCAGATATTTAGGACACAATATATAGATGTGCATATCACCAGGAAATTCCGATTACTTTATTTTTACGGGATTTTCAGCACTTTTCAGTTTTAGGGGAGCGTGGGGTATGTGAGCTTGCTCACTTTTTCTGTCATTTTACCATAGTGTTCTCTTTCTCCCGCCATCACTAGGGTATTGTAGTATCTATAGAAAAATACTATATAAACAATACTGGATATTTTATCTTAAAAATTGCACAATATACTATTTTTAAAAATATACGATATGTTACTTAAAAAAGATGTTATTCAAAAAATTGCGCAATACATGTATTTTATTTTTAAAAAATATCAATATATACATTATACACGTACATGTAATAAATAATTGATGCATGAGTCATTCGTTTCTCCTTCCGCAGCAAGAAGTACATTTTAAAAAGTTCAGGCTAAAGCACCCCGTCTGGGCTGTAAAAAAAGAATATATGATTGAGATTGAAACGAATACTATACAATATATATATATATATATATATCTTTTAAAATAGGCTTTCTTTCTGTCACAACACGTTTATTAATGTGATAGTAAAGGAAACACCATAAGTAATACTGAATAAGTTGTTAAGTTTACATGATGAGAAATTCTCACCTCGGCAACTTATGTCAACCGGTTTTCAGTTGCAGCCATAGAGAACGCATGCGCATTGATGTGATTGATATCTTCCAGGCCTGTGGTAAATAGGGAAAACAAATTATAAAAGAAATTGATATTAATATTAATTCCAATATTTTTTATAACTAAAATTTGATTTTTTTTTTTGGTATACCTCCATCTCCATTGTCCTTGACATGAACATTTTGACAGCAGACACACCTCCTCAATTTCTTCATTTCGGCTGTCTTCGTCTGACAGAACAGCTAACGCGTCTCTGAAAATGCTAGATCCGCTAGACAAAGCCTGGAAAACAATAACTATAAATGACCTTATGTCATATAATAAGTACTGAATTAATGTAATAGTCTTAGGCATCGAAACCGAGGGAGGGGCTAGTGGACTTAAACCCCCCCCTTTTTTTTTTTAGCTCTACTGGTCAGAGACCAGAAGAGCTTATGCGATGGTAAGGTGTCCGTCGTCCGTCTGTCTGTCCGTCTGTCTGTAAACAATTTTTCAAAACGCTACTCCTCCTACAGTTCTGGTCTGATTTTAATATAACTTGGCACACAAGTAGACTACACTAAGATACATCAAATAATCCATCGGTTTTTTATTTCGATGAACGGTGTTGCCATGGTTACTAAAAATAGAAATTTCAGTAAAATTCCTTTAACATGCTATTCCTCCTACAGTTTTGATCTGATTTCAGTATAACTTGGCACACAAGTAGACTACACTGAGATACATAATTCTGTGCATCGGTTTTTGATTTCGATGAACAGTGTTGCCATGGTTACTAAAAATAGAATTTTCTGTGAAATTCCTTTAAAACGCTACTCCTTCTACAGTTTTGGTCCGATTTCAATATAACTTGGCACACAAGTAGACTACACTAAGATACATCAATGTTGCCATGGTTACTAAAAATAGAATTTTCTGTGAAATTCCTTTAAAACGCTACTCCTTCTACAGTTTTGGTCCGATTTCAATATAACTTGGCACACAAGTAGACTACACTAAGACGCATAGAATAGTGCATCGGGTTTTGATTTTTATGAACGGTGTTCCCATGGTTACAAAAAATAGAATTTTCAATGAAATTCCTTTAAAATGCTACTCCTCCTACAGTTTTGATTTGATTTCAATATAACTTTGCACACAAGTATACTACACTGAGATACATAAAATAGTGCATCGGATTTTGATTTCGATGAACAGTGTTGCCATTGTTACTAAAAATAGAAATGTCTGCGAAATTCCTTTAAAACGCTACTCTTTCTTAGGCCTCTACAGTTTTGGTCTGATGGCAGTGGCTTCTTTTCTCATCCTTTGTTATGAGTACAAACTAGTAGAGCTACAGTCTCGACAGAGACTTCTGGTTTTTAGCTCTACTGGTCAGAGACCAGAAGAGCTTATGCGATAGTAATGCGTCCGGCGTCCGTCCGTCTGTCTGTCTGTCTGTAAACAATTTTTCAAAACGCTACTCCTCCTACAGTTTTGGTCTGATTTCAGTATAACTTGGCACACGAACAGACTACACTAAGATACATAGAATAGTGCATCGATTTTTGATTTCGACAAACGGTGTTGCCATGGTTACTAAAAATAGAATTTTCTGTGAAATTCCTTTAAAACGCTACTCCTCCTACAGTTTTGATCTGATTTCAATATAACTTGGCACACAAGTAGACTACACTAAGATACATGAAATAGTGCATCGGTTTTTGATTTCGAAGAAGGATGTTGCCGTGGTTACTAAAAATGGAATTTTCTGTGAAATTCCTTTAAAACGCTACTCCTTCATTTTTGGTCTGATTTCAATATAACTTGGCACACAAGTAGACTACACTAAGATACATGAAATAGTGCATCGATTTTTGATTTCGAAGAAGGATGTTGCCGTGGTTACTATGAATAGAATTTTCTGTGAAATTCCTTTAAAACGCTACTCCTTCTTCATTTTTGGTCTGATTTCAATATTACGTGGCACACAAGTAGACTACACTAAGATACATGAAATAGTGCATCGGTTTTTGATTTCGAAGAAGGATGTTGCCGTGGTTACTATGAATAGAATTTTCTGTGAAATTCCTTTAAAACGCTACTCCTTCTTCATTTTTGGTCTGATTTCAATATTACGTGGCACACAAGTAGACTAGACTAAGATACATGAAATAGTGCATCGGTTTTTGATTTCGATGAACGGTGTTGCCGTGGTTACTAAAAATAAAATTTTCTGTGAAATTCCTTTAAAATGCTACTCCTCCTACAATTTTGGTCTGGTTACAATATACCTTGGCACACAAGTAGACTACACAAAGATACATAAATTAGTGCATCAGTTTTTTGATTTCGATGAACGGTGTTGCCATTGTTACTAAAAATAGAAATGTCTGTGAAATTCCTTTAAAACGCTACTCCTTCTAAAGTTTTGGTCTGATGGCAACGGCTCCTTTTTACTCATCTTTTGTTATAAGTACAAACCAGTAGAGCTTCAGTCTCGACAGAGACTTCTGGTTTTTTTTTTGCAAAAAGATATATTACAATGTATCTATAGGCATTGAAAATTGGGGTTCAGTCCAGCAAACTTTATTTTGGTTGACCCCCCCCCCTTTTCAATTTGCTTTTGACGCCTTTAATGCAATGATTTAATAACTCATTTTTAGCTCTACTGGCCCTTTTCTTTGCATCTAATGTTATAGCCGGTGAGAATTTGCCCCGAATAACCTTTAAACGTTTACAGTATGCTTCTATGAGCACCTCCAGCTCCATCTCACTCCAGTTAGGTTAACGAACTTTTATTTTATCCATTAGGCCTAAACAATTAACTTGGCAGACGACTCGCATTATAATCGAAAGTAGCTAATACGCATGCGCAGCCCCCGTTACTAGGATAGTTTATTTGCCTTCCCTTTTGAAGAGTTCCTGTCGTAAGTTACGTGCAGGTCTACGGGCGTTGATACGACCTTTAGTAAAACGCTATCTACGCACACGTAAATTCAGTCGTAAAGTCTACGTTT